>NC_059278.1:15114955-15117455 GCF_017591435.1 Portunus trituberculatus | reverse complement strand
GTGAACAGGGAACGGTGCGACAGGTGAGCGGTGTATTAATTTGCTGTTTGTGTTAATTGGTGTATTTTTTGGGGTTGTATAGGTGAGTGGAAAAGAAAGATTTAATCCCTTGAGTGCCATGACGCGTTTCCATATCCATTCTGCACAGTATTTGCTGGTTATGTACAGCTTCAGAAACTCATGTGGGGATTAAAATAGTGAAGAGTGTAGCCATTAATCTTCTGACCTCCGTAGACCCTTCCTTATGTCAATGAAATGGTCTAATCGTACCCAAACTCATGGTAAAGATGCGTCCCTAATTCTGAATGAGTTATAGACGCAAATTTATTCTAGATTCATACGAGGTGAGTGAGAAGGAAGAAAGGAAATATAGCAGTGATTGAAGACAGATTTAATATAGATTCATACAGACGTGAGTGAGAAAAAAAAAGAATAAAAAGTTTAAGACAATGATTAAAGAGACAAATTTATTCTAGATTAATACAGAGGATTGTAAAGTAGGTTCATGCATCCTACTAACACACAACACTGACAGGTAAATCACAATAAAAACTTTGGAAGACAATCACACTTAAAAAGGAAAAAAGAAAAATATTATAGACAAGTCATAAATTCAAAGGATTATAAGGTAGACTGATAATTCATGCCGACACAACACGGACTGGTGAAATTAGAACAAACTTAAGGAAGACAATCACACGTAGAATCAGATCAAAGACAGTGATGAAGGATAAAACAAATGATAAATAAATAAACTTAAAGGATTATAAGGTAGATTGATGCTTTATACTAACACAACACAGATAGGTAAAATTAGAACAAACTTAAGGAATACAATCACACCTAGAACAGAGAGAGAGAGAGAGAGAGAGAGAGAGAGAGAGAGAGAGAGAGAGACAATAGGCAAAAAATTATCTAGAAGCTCACACACAAAGGATTATAAAACTAACAGCAAGATGAGGATTACAGCAAACGTAGAATTGATTAGAGGTTCAAACAAAGGATTATAAAGAAAGGATTCACATTAGGTAGGATTGGAGTAACTTAAAGAGGATCAGATGTAGGATTTGAAGGATTGGGTGTAGGATAGTAGGATTGGTGAGGGAGGTGAAAGGTGAGGATGAAGGATTAGATAGGATGAATTAGGATAGGTAGCATATATTTTTGCAAAAGATGGATTTAAATGAGAGAGAGAGAGAGAGAGAGAGAGAGAGAGAGAGAGAGAGAGAGAGAGAGACTTGGGAAATGGAAGATAAGACAGAAAGGAGGAGGAGGAGGAGGAGAGGAGGAGGAGGAGGAGGAGGAGGAGGAGGAGGAGGAGGAGGAGGAAGAGGAAGAGGAAGGGGGAGAAGAAGAAGAGGAAGAAGAGAGAATGAATGGAGTGCTTCGAGGTCGTCTCCACTTTGTCCTCTCTCTCTCTCTCTCTCTCTCTCTCTCTCTCTCTCTCTCTCTCTCTCTCTCTCTCTCTCTCTCTCTCTCTCATCCTTGCCTTTCCTCCCACGTTAATTAATCACCAGTTCAAGGTCATTATGTGCGGGTGTGTGTGCGCGTCTGTGCGTGCGTGCGGGCGTGCGTGGGCGGTTAAGGACATCACTTGTACACTATAAGGTGACGCATAGTGGGGGGGAGAGCGAGAGGGAGAGGGAGAGAGAGGAGGAAGGGAGAGGAGAGGGAGAGAGAGGAAGGGGTGAGGGAAGAGGTCAGGGAGGGGAATACAAGGTGCGTCGCGTAACGGAGGTGGGGGAGGATGGGGGTAGTGGAGGCGGAAGTTGGGGGGTGATTTCTCCCTCCCTTCTCTTCCTCTTCTTCTTCTTCTTCTTCTTCTTCTTCTTCTTCTTCTTCTTCTTCTTCTTTTCTCATTTTATTTTTCCACTTTTTTTTTCATTCATCTCCGTGTCTTTTTCCGTACGCCTCCTCCTCCTCCTCCTCCTCCTCCTCCTCCTAGTCCTCCATGTGGCCTTGTCAAGTATGCGCTGTCCCTTCTTCCCTCTTTCCTCCTCCTCCTCCTCCTCCTCCTCCTCCTCCTCCTCCTCCTCCTCCTCCTCCTCCTCCTCTCTCCTCTCTCTCTCTCTCTCTCTCTCTCTCTCTCTCTCTCTCTCTCTCTCTCTCTCTCTCTCTCTCTCTCTCTCTCTCTCTCTCTCTCTCTCTCTCTCTCTCTCTCACGAACCGTTGCAAGATGGCGCGGTCACTTACCAAGGCAAAATGTCACCACGCGGCCGCCATCTTGGAACTCCATGCATGACGGTCCGTGGGGAATGGGGAGGAGATGAGGGCAGGTGGAGAGGGAGGAGAGGGGCAGAGGTGGGCGGGTAATAAAGCAGAAAGGGCGGAATGGGCGGCTTTGCACGTGACCGGAAGAGAGAGAGAGAGAGAGAGAGAGAGAGAGAGAGAGAGAGAGAGAATAGGTTTACCGTTTTCCTATTTCTTTTTTACATTTTTTTTTATCGTTTCCGGGAATTTGTCTTGGTCACGTGTGTGTGTGTGTGTGTGTGTGTGTGTG
>NC_059278.1:15087455-15094955 GCF_017591435.1 Portunus trituberculatus | reverse complement strand
CCTCCATACACCTTTCCTAATGTCAATAAAATGCTCTAATCGTACACAAATCTCAAGGTAAAAATGTGCCCCAATATTGAAGAGGTTAAACATATAGGTGAAGGAAGGAAGGATGGAATTAAAATAGTGCAGATGAGACAGAAAACATATTATTGCTAGTACAGGTGAGAGAAGAAAGAAGTAATTATAACTAGCACAGGTGGAGACATTTGAGTATAACTGTATAGATGACACAGGAAAACTTATAACTTGCACAGGTGAGAAAAAAAAAGAAAATATAAGTATAATTAGTGGAGGTGAGAGAGGGAACTGATCCAAACTAGTACAGGTGAGGCAAAAAGTATAACTAGTACAGGTGAGAAAACTAATTAAAACTAATACAGGTGAGACAATTTGTTCTAACTTCTACAGGTGAGAAAAAAAATAATTAAAACTAGTACAGGTGGAGGCAATTGATTATAACTACAGGTAACACAAGAAAGCTTATTATAACTAGTACAGGTGAAGGGGAGACTATAATTGTAACCAGTGGGTGTTAGGAAGGAACAGTGGAACCATGCCTGCTTTGGGGTCCGCGGGGTCTCCAAGCGCACGGGTTCGAATCCTGTCCACGGTCCGAGTGTAGGTTGGGCTTCCTCTCTCGGGGCAACGGTTTCCTAGCGGGTGGGCTTTGAGATAGGAGGTACCCCAAAAAGTAACCCCTTTAGCCTAGAAATTCCCGTGAAAAGCCCACATGGTATAAATAAATAAAAAAAAAACTATTACAGGTGGGATATGATAGTTTATAATAACTTGTACAGGTGAGAGAGAAAAATATAACTAGTACAGGTGAAGGAAGGAAGGAATTATTACTAGTACAAGTAGGAGAAGCAATCAATAGTAACTAATACAGGTGAGGGAAGGACAGTTTCTAGTACAGGTGAGGAAGGCAATTAATTACAAGTAGTACAGGAGAAAAATATAAGAGGAGGAGGAGGAGGAGGAGGAGGAGGAGGAGGGGGGACGAAAGCATGAGAGAGGGAGTGAGTGATAGAAAGAAAAATGAGTGACAGGGCAGAGTAAAGACAGGAGAGGAACACATTAAATTAGTACTGGTGAGAGAGAGAGAGAGAGAGAGAGAGAGAGAGAGAGAGAGAGAGAGAGAGAGAGAGAGAGCACTTTAAACATTCTGTATAGGTAAAGAGAAAACTTATAACTAGTCAAAGCAGGTAAATCAGGTGGAAACAGGACACTAACTACAACTAATGACAAGAAAAACAATTAAAACTATCACGAGAGAGAGAGAGAGAGAGAGAGAGAGAGAGAGAGAGAGAGAGAGAGAGAGAGAGGCGTTGAATTCACAGGTGGATATATGTGTGTGTACCCTGGGCTCACCTTGATAACACAGGTAATGGGGTGTGTTTTTGTACCTGTAGGGTCCGCATAGGTGGGTACAGGTGTCTCCCGTTGCCTTTCACCCCTCACCTCTCACCCCTCACCCCTTCATACCCTACTTCCTGCTCTCCCTCACCCTAACTCCCTCATGCTTACTCTCACTCTGCCCCATAATCTGAAACACTTCCGCGCCGCGCCTTCACTGTTTTCAAAAGGCTCTAGTTGAAGTGACGCGTGTTTTAAAGGGTGTTTCTGTGATTCTAGTAACATGTTAACGTCTCAATTCTATTTTCAAAAGGCTCTAGTTGAAGTGACACGGGTTTTTAAGGGTGTTTCTGTGATTCTAGTGACATGTTAAGCTTTCTGCATTATGAACAGGACAAACACTCTTTAGAATCCTGCTAATGGTGTTTGTAGGCTCTAATTCAAAATGACACGGGTTTTAAAGGGTGTTTCTGTGATTCTAGTGACATGTTAAGCTTTCTGCATTATGAACAGGAAAAATAGTCTTTAGAAGTCGGCTAATGGATACTGTAATCTATTTTCTAAGGGCTCTAGTTAAAGTGACACGTGTTTTTAAGGGTGTTTCTGTAATACTAGTGATATGTTAAGTTTTCTGCATCATCAGTGGGACCAATACTCTTTAGAACATGGGCTATTGTGTCTGTCGTCTATTTACAAGGGGCTTTAGTTGAAGGGACAGATTTTTTAAGGGTGTTTCTGTAATTTTAGTAACGTGTTAACAAGCTTTCTGCATTATCAATAGGACGAATACTCTTTAGAACATGGCCTGTTGTGTCTGTGGTCTATTTACAAAGGGATTTAGTTGAAGGGACATATTTTTTAAGGATGTTTCTGTAATTTTAGTGACGTGTTAACAAGTTTTCTGCATTATCAATAGGACGAATACTCTTTAGAACATGGGCTATTGTGTCTGGTCTATTTACAAAGGGCTTTAGTTGAAGGGACAGATTTTTTAAGGGTGTTTCTGTAATTTTAGTGACGTGTTAACAAGTCTTCTGCATTATCAATAGGACGTATACTCTTTGGAACTCGGCTAAATGTGTCTGTAGTCCTTGAAAATGGTCGCGGTGAGAGAAAGGAAGCGTTTCTGAATTTGGCGCTGTATCTCACTGTACCTGTTTCCTTTTGTCTTTGTGTTTCTTTGTGTTTGTGTCTGATTTCATATATTTTCTCTACCTTATTTCTTTTCTTTTTTTTTATCTTCATTTATTATCTCATTTCTTTCGCTTTTCTTTTTTCGCTATCTTTTCATTCTGTTGTCTCATTTCTTTGCCATTTCTCCCTTTTTTTTCCTATCTCTTCCTCTTTCTATTCGTAATTCTTCTCATTCCTCTTTTCACTAACTTTTCCTCCTTTTTCCTCTTCTAGATATTTTTTTTTCTTTTCGTCTGTAATTTTCTCTTCCTCCTATTTCTTCCTTTTCCTTCTCTAATTTCACTCTCATTTTATCTTAACCAGAAACTCATCCTTCTTTATTTTACTCTTCTCATCTTGTTTCTTTTCTTCTTTCCTCCTCGTAAGTCATTTTTTTTCCCCCTCCCTATCTGTAACTTCCCGTTCTTCCTTCATTTTCCTTCCATCTTAAATTCCTCTCGTCTCATTTCGTAAGTAAGACCCATTTTCCCTTTCTTTTATTTCCTTTCCTTCCTCCCTCTCCTCATTGGACCTTTTCCTCCTCCTATTTATATCTCTCTTCTCTCCCTCATTTTTCCTCAATAGAACCATTCCTTTTTATCTGTCGTGCCATTCTCTTCCTCATTCCTTCCTTCATTTGACCTCCCTTCTGCTCTTATTGCTCTCATCCTTCTCTCTCGGGTCTACACTTTGCTTCCTTCGTCAGTAGCGTTAGCCTCCCTCCATCCCTCCTTCAGTAAACCACACATAGAAAGATAGATAAAGAGATACATAAAGGTTGATAGATAGGTGGATGGATAGATAGATGGATAGATAGATAGACAGACTCGTTATTTCTTCAATGGCTAGATGGAAGTACTACAGCAAACACTTCTTATAACTTGGCTAAACTTTAACGTAACTTTCTCTCTCTCTCTCTCTCTCTCTCTCTCTCTCTCTCTCTCTCTCTCTCTCTCTCTCTCTCTCTCTCTCTCTTGCATCCTACAGCATCCCTGACTCCCTCTTCGTCAGTAGTGTGGGATGAGAGAGAGAGAGAGAGAGAGAGAGAGAGAGAGAGGGGAAGCTGTAACCTAACCTAAAATTCTCTCTCTCTCTCTCTCTCTCTCTCTCTCTCTCTCTCTCTCTCTCTCTCTCTCTCTCTCTCTCTCTCTCTCTCTCTCTCTCTCTCTCTCTCTCTCTCTCTCTCTCTCATATTACTGTTAACTGTGGATCTTTTTCGTGTGTGTGTGTGTGTGTGTGTGTGTGTGTGTGTGTGTGTGTGTGTGTGTGTGTGTGTGTGTGTGTGTGTGTGTGTGTGTGTGTGTGTGTGCGCGCGCGACTCTAGCCTCGTCTTCCCGCCATCTCCTCATATCCTATCCCCCCCTTCCCTTCACATCTCCACCCCTTACCCCTCCCCTTCCTGCACCTGACCCTCCCTCTTCCCTTCTCCCTCTCCCATCACCCCTCTCCCTCTCCCTCCCTCCCTCCCTCCACTCCACTTTTCATTTGGTCCTGGTCTGCCACACCCTTGCCTGACTACCTCTGGAATGTGGCCCAGTGTGAAGACCGTGTCACACCTCCTCCTCCTCCTCCTCCTCCTCCTCCTCCTCCTCCTCCTCCTCCTCCTCCTCCTCTTGTTTTGACCTTGATCTTCGGTGACCTAATGTGGTTTTTATGGTCACATTCTCTCTCTCTCTCTCTCTCTCTCTCTCTCTCTCTCTCTCTCTCTCTCTCTCTCTCTCTCTCTCTCGTATTTTGGAGATTTGGTTCGTTTTCTTTTGAATTTTGAGGTATGGCTCTTGTATTTTATTATTATTATTATTGTTGTTATTATTATCATTATTATTATTATTATTATTATTATTATTATTATTATTATTATTAATATTATTGTTATTATTAATATTATTATCATTATTAATATTATTGTTATTATTATTATTATTACTATTAGTATTAGTAGTAGTAGCAGTAGTAGTAGCAGTAACAGTAGTAGTAGCAGTAGTAGTAGTTGTAGTAGTAGCACCAGTAGCAGTAATAGCAGTAGCAGTAGCATTAGCAGCAGTAGTAGCAACAGTAGTAGCAGCAGCAGCAGCAGCAGCAGCAGTAGTGGTAGTAGTAGCATTAGTAGTAGTAGCAATAGCAGTAGCAGTAGTAGTAGTAGTAGTAGTAGCAATAGCAATAGCATTAGCAGCAGCAGTAGCAGCAGCAGTAGTAGCAGTAGTAGTAGTAGTAGCATTAGTAGTAGTAGCATTAGCAGCAGCAGCAGCAGTAGTAGTAGTAGTAGCAGTAGTAGTAGTAGTAGCAGCAGTAGCAATAGCAGCAGCAGTAGTAGTAGGACCTGAACCTTTTCTAATTAATAATTAATCACAGGTACTGTCACAAAAACTTAATCATTTTACTCATTTATTTCCCCTTTTGATCTCTCTCTCTCTCTCTCTCTCTCTCTCTCTCTCTCTCTCTCTCTCTCTCTCTCTCTCTCTCTCCAGGTATCTTTGATGTTTTAATTAATTTACACCTTCCTTTCTTTACAGGTAAGTGACGGTTGTGTGGCGCCTTGTGATCCTGGTGTGGTGAGTGAGTACCGGGTGAGAGAGAGAGTGAGAGAGTGAGAGTGAGTGAGGATAGTGAGAGTGAGTGCGTGCATCAAAATAACAGGCAAAGAATAACAATAGGTTAGCATGGGTGGAAAATCATAGCATAGAAAACGGTGCTTGGAGAAAACGGGATGCAAGCGCCTTGGGGAGGAAAGGGGAACTCTCCTATTGTGGGGATCGAAGGGGAAGAGAGGAGGAGGGGACGGGAACCGCTGGAGGCCATGATGGGGGAGGATGGGGAAGTAAATAGAGGCTAAGGTGGGAAGGGAGGATAGAGAGAGAGAGAGAGAGAGAGAGAGAGAGAGAGAGAGAGAGAGAGAGAGCAGGTCAGTGGTGGTGGTGGTGGATAGAGAGCGAGGAAGAGAGGCAGGAGGTGGAGACAGCAGAGAGAGAGAGAGAGAGAGAGAGAGGAGGAGGAGGAGGAGGAGGAGGAGGAGGAGGAGGAGGAGGAGGAGGAGGAGGAGGAGGAACAGGCAGGAGCTTTAATGGCGAATCGCAGGCTCATGCAACCCAGGCACCTCTCTCTCTCTCTCTCTCTCTCTCTCTCTCTCTCTCTCTCTCTCTCTCTCTCTCTCTCTCTCTCTCTCTCTCTCTCTCTCTCTCTCTCTCTAAGGTTACTGTTGTCCTAGGTAGCCGGTTAGGGTACGTACCTCTCACGCATTCACGTACCCCCCCTCCTCCTCCTCCTCCTCCTCCTCCTCCTCCTCCTCCTCCTCCTCCTCCTCCTCCATGATCGCCATTGTTGTCTCAGTAGTACTAAATAGGAGAATTGGTGGAGGTAGGCATAAATTGGTTTTAAGTAGGGCCTGGTTACACACACACACACACACACACACACACACACACACACACACACACACGTCGGTTTTGGTTTAGTGGCTGCTCCATAAGGTGTGTGTGTCTGTGTGCGTGTGCGTGAGTGCGTGCGTGTGTGCGCGCGCTCGCTCGCGTGTGCGTTCGTGTGGGTGCGTACGTGTGTGCGTACGTGTGTGCGTGCGTGTGTGAGTGAAGCCCCAGATGGACAATTGTTCATGATATGTGGGGTATTGTGATTGTGGTGGTGGTGGTGGTGGTGGTGGTGGTGTTACTTCAGCGGATGTTTCCATTTTATCGTCTTGTCCTTCTGTCCCATCCACCTGGCGAGGCCCTCCCGAGGCAGGCCGTGAAGGTGGTGCTTGCAGACGCTGGTCAGGGTGCCATGGTGGTGGTGGATTTAAGGTCAGCAGGCGGCGGCGGCGGCAGTGGTGGTGGTGGTGGTGGTGGTCGGGGCCTCCCATACGCTGCTTGCTATTGAGGTCGTGGTGGTGGTGGTGGTGGTAGTGGTGGTGTTTTTTGTCAAGTGTTGTCGGGGTTGTTGTTGTCATGGGTGGCGGTGCCGTGAGAGGCTGGCACTCCAGGGCAGATGGTGGTGATGTGTCCCGCACACCTTCCTGCTGCCCACACTGCACACACACCATCCCAGTTCCTGCTTGGGATGCCAGCACCTGGTGTGGGTAATAGGTCGGCTGCGCGCGCAGTGCTTGGTGTTGGTAGCTGTGTTGGTGGTGGTGGTAGTGGTGGTGGTGGTGGTCGTGGTGGTGGTGGTGGTGGTGGCGGCGGTGGCGGCGGCGGCGGTGGTAGAGAGTGGCATGAGCCAGGACCTGGAGTGTGGCGGCAGTGTGGCTGGTGAAGTGACGCGCGCCCCACGTACCGCCTGCCGTCCTCCCGAAGCTGGTGAACACCTCCGCCACCTGGTGCCGCTGTTGGCGGCTCAGCTCGCTGCCGCCGCCGCCGCTGCTGAAGCGTTCACCCCCTGTCCCGCGACCTCTGCTACCAGGGACGCTCCTCGGATCTCGGTGGAGGCAGTGTGGCCAGGGCGTGCTGCTCCTGCTGAAGACACTATGTGAGGCTCGTCCTCTGTCAGCTGCGTGTATTGATCCAAGGAGCAAGGTGTTGGTGGTGGTGTGCGGCGCCACGACCCGTGCCAGTGTAGAGTGCCGGTGGTCCGGCGTGCCCCGCCCCTCGCGCCCCTGACCACGGTCATGGTGTGACTGGTGGCCTCCAGGAGGGCGTGGCCCAGCATGGCTTACGGCGGCCGGGGCCGAGGAGGAGGAGGAGGAGCAGGAGCAGGAGCAGGAGCAGGAGCAGGAGCAGGAGGCTACCGTGGTGCTGGACCATCTCTTCCCGGGGGCGTCGTGCCCCGTCGCCCCTATGATGACGACGACTCTGAGGAAGGTAAGGCGACCCCGACCCCCGAGGCCCGTGAACGCGTCCAGTACAGGGGCAGGCCACCTTTGGGTCGCCTTCGCGCACACGCATGCGAATACACGCGCACACGCATGCGATACTCACACACACACACACACACACACACACACACACACACACACACACACACACACACAGGAATAGC
>NC_059278.1:15079955-15084955 GCF_017591435.1 Portunus trituberculatus | reverse complement strand
CACACACACACACACACACACACACACACACACACACACACACACACACACACACACACACACACACACACACACACGTCAGCAAGTGTCACATAACGCAAGTAAGCACATTATATCATCCCTTTCCCTTACTTTCCTATTGTACTGTCTTCTCTTACTTTCTCTTTCTTTACCCTCTTCCCCCTTTTTTTTTCTACCTCCCCCCTGCCATCTCCCTTTCTCTTACGCCTCACCCTGTCACACCTTCCATTACACAAGTGTTCCTTCGCTCCCCTGCCCCCTCTCCCCGTGCCAGCTGACCCTACCAGTGTTTTACATAATGTGGCTACTTTCTCTACTATTGCCCTCTTTCTGACACGACACGACACGACACGACACTACTCACCCCTCCACGCCCCTCACCCCTCCACACCTCACCTGTCCCTTGGAGACTTACTGTGGTGTGTCACTGCACCCTCCTCCTCCTCCTCTTCCTCTTCCTCTTCCTCTTCCTCTTCCTCCTCCTCCTCCTCCTCCTCCTCCTCCTCCTCCTCCTCCTCCTCCTCCTCCTCCTCCTCCTCCTCCTCCTCCTCCTCCTCCTCCTCCTCCTCCTTTCTCTTTTCTTCTGCTTCTCCTCTTCTCTGCTCTTCCTCCTCCTCCTCCTCCTCCTCCTCCTCCTCCTCCTCCTCCTCCACCACCACCTAAATCTGAACCGACAGGAGAAAACGCGGAGGGAAAATGGGATAAGCGACGGGTGAGAGAGAGAGAGAGAGAGAGAGAGAGAGAGAGAGAGAGAGAGAGAGAGGGAGGGGTTACGATTGTTACGCATTTTTCTCTCAAATTTAATACGGTTCAATTTTTCATTTCGTGATTTTTTCTCCAATATACACATTATCACCTTGCCAATCCCCCTGCCAATCCCCTGCCAATCCCTCTTCATCCATTATCATCTTTCCTTACCTCTGTCATCATCCTTGCCAAATATTAAACCATGTATTTCCTTATATTACCCCTGCCAAACATCCCCTTCCGTACTAGAGCCGCCCTACACACCCCTGCCAAGTCTTTCCTGCCTTGAATCCCCTTGCCATCGACTTTCCTTACCTCTGTCATCATCCCTGCCAAATATTAAACCCCCTTGCACACCTCCAAACCACGTATTTCCTTATATTACCCCTACCAAACATCCCCTTCCGTACTAGAGCCGCCCTACACACCCCTGCCAAGTCTGTCCTTCCTTTAATCCCCTTGCCATCGATTCCTTATCAAGCTTCCCTTTCCATCAATATCCTCACCAATACCTCATTTCCAAGCTCCCCTACCAGACGTCCCTGCCGATCCTCCCTGTAGAATCCCCTGCCAAGTCCCTAGATCGCCATTCCGCTTAACCCCTTCAGTACCATGACGCGTTTCCTTATTCATTATGCTTATTATTTGGTGATTTTGTATAGCTTCAAAAGTTTATGTGGGTGATTAGAATAGTGAAGACTGTGGCCATTAATCTTCTGACCTCCATAGACTCATCCTGATGTCAGTAAAATGGTCTAATAGTACACAAATCTCAAGGTGAAAATGTGCCCCAGTACTGAAAGGATTGATATAGTGAAGACTGTGGCCATTAATCTTCTGACCTCCATAGACTCATCCTAATGTCAATAAAATGGTCTAATCTTACAAATCGACGCAAAATTGTGCTCTAGAATTGAAAGGGTTAAGACTTGTAGGGGAAGTAAGGTATTGAATTGGGGAGGTGTTGATGTGTTGGGGAGATGAGGGGGAAAGACTCAGCATACCTCATCATTTAGGCATTCCTAGTCATTCCCCAACTTTTGTTAACCCCAACTGGCCCTCCCCACCTCTACTATTTCTCTGTCCAATATCCTCCTATCATACCACGTCACTCAACCTTTACCAGTCATTCGCCAGTCTTGCTAACCACAACTGGCTTTCCCCACCATTACCACTTCTCTCGCTGTCATACCCTGTCACTTACATACCCTTCGTCCCCTTTTATTCCCACTTTTCCCCTTCCTTTCCTCCCCAGCACAGGACCATCTATCTAAGTTACCCTGTCTTACTTTGTTACATCCCTGCCTCATACCCTGCCACACCTGTTGTACCCATCCCCATCCCATCATCCATCTCTGCCTTGCATATTCTTTCACACCTGTCCCATTGCCTTAGCTACTGCACCTGTCACGCCGTCACTTTTGCCTTATGAAACTAAAACGTATATATATTTCCCTTTTCTTTTTCCCCTTTAAATTATTTCCCTTTCTCTTTTTCCTCCCTTTAAATTACTTCTATGCACCGCCTTTCATTTTCGTTTTTCTATCCACTCCTTACCTGTAGAGACTCCCATTTCCTCTGAAGTCTCCCTGATCTTCCCCTCACTCATCCACTCTTCCCATTAACCTCACCACGTCTCCCCTCTTTCCCTACTACCTGTAATAGTCTTGTGTACCTGCTAGTCATCCCCATTCCCCTCAAATCGTGTATCTATCTTGCCTTTCAACTCTTGCCGTCCCCTCTATCACCTCTCGCCTCACTCCTGCATTGCTTTTCCCCTTTCGTCCTTACCTGCAATCTCGTCCACCTTTCCAATCCCCGCTTTAAAAATCTAGTTAAGACTTACCTATCACCTTGCACTGTCCCCCTCAATGATCAGTGCTTCCCATGCTCACCTTTACCTGTCCACCACCACCTAGATATCTGTAATCCACACCTGTTAATCACTCCCCATCACTCGCCATAAAGCCTCACCACCACCCAAACATCCCACACTCTTTTCTTCCACCCTCCAACCTGCCCCACACACCTGGCCCCCCACACACCTGTAATAAGGCCTAGTACACCTGTTCGTACTCCTCCCGTGTAGTGTTGTCGCTCGTAAAAATGGAGACGATGTAGCAGAGAAGAGAACGCGCCAGCAGAGGACCGCTAAAACAAGCAGGCAGCGGGAACCAGTAGGGAGTAGCAGAGAGGAGCAGGTAGCGGGCGGAACTAATACTGGGCTACTGGAATACTGGGAAGATAAAGAGGATAGGTAGAGAGGAAGAGGGCGGTTCAAGCAGAGTAGGAAACACAGTGGCTGGAGCTGGGGGCTGGGGACTGGGAGCTTGGGGCTGTGGCTGTGGGTTGGAGATGGTGGAGGTTCGTGTGGGGTGGAGTGGGTGTGGTTAGAGTGCAGTGCCAGATGGAGGAAGGGGAGAGGGATGGACAGGTGTGAAGGGAGAGGCAGGCAGGTAAAGCATACATCTAATTAAGCATAGGTATTAAAGAAGACAGTGCGTAATGTAAACAGGTGGAAGAAAGGGGAAGGCATGGGAAGGAAGGGTGAGAATGGGAGGAACAGGTGAATATGTATATAAGTAAGGCATATGCATCTAATTAACCACAGGTGTTGGAGAGATATCCAGGTGTATAGTAAAGTAAGTAGAAGGAATAGCGGTAAGGGAGGGAGGGACAGGTGAGATGATAAATAGACAGGTAAAATATGCACACATGTAATTAAGCAAAGGTATTGAGGGAAACCTGAATGCATAACAGCAGGTAAAAAGAAAAGAACAGAGGAAAGCAGTGGGCAGGTGAGAATAAAGGCAGGGAGGCAGGTAGGCATGTTAGTAGGTAGGTTACATTCTTCTAATTAAGCAGAGGTATTGAGGAAGGCGTAGATTAGCAGGCAAGTACAGCAGGGTTCAGCAGGGCAGGTAAATATAGCAAGAGGTTGTTGATAGAGTGAGGGAAATGGTCTGAGGCATGGGACTGGTGGAAATAAGACTTGTGCTGGAAAAGAAAGAAAAAAAATGCAAAAGAAAGAAAGGAAAGGAAAAATTGTAATTAGGAAAGTGAGAAAGTGAAAAAAAAAATGCTGCAGAAGAGTTAGCAATGTACAAAAATAGCCAAAAGGTGTAGCAATGATAAAAATAAAGGAACTAAGAGAATAACAGTGAAGAATATTGTAAATGGAAAAGAAGATGCAAAATAAACTACGAGTATTAGATTGAAAGAGAGAAAAACAATTGACAGTAGTAGTAGTAGTAGTAGTAGTAGTAGTAGTAGTAGTAGTAGTAGCAGCAGCAGAAGCAGAAGCAGTAGCAGTAATAGAAGCACAAAAACCAAGGATAAGAAAAAAGCAACACAGGTACTAAATATATGAAATGAATCACGAACACAAAATTGCAAGACGAGAGAGGAAAAATAGTAGCATTAGTAGTAGTAGCAGCAGCAGCAGTAGTAGTAGTAGTAGTAGTAGTAGTAGTAGTAGTAGTAGTAGTAGTAGTAGTAATAGTAGGAGGAGGAAGTGGAGGAGCAGGAGCATATAAAAGCAAGAATAAGAAACACAAAGGTAGCAGGATACAATTACAGGGAAGGTTGAGGTCTGGTAAGAAATCCGGAAAGAAGATATAACATTTCAGGCAAAAACTACCACGAGTGAGGGAACGTTTTAGTGCACCGCCAGATAATTACTACAGGGAACGTTTCAGCTCAGTGGAGGAGCGGCGCAAGGAACGTGTTAGACTAGCAGGAGATGGGTAGAATGAAGCAGAGTGAGTTATTAAAGAGGAAATCGTGCGTTGCAATGAAAAAAAAAGTTAAAACCAGACACACACACACACACACACACACACACACACACACACACACACACACACACACACACACACACACACACACACACACACACACACACACACTAAGAAGTTTAAATTGATCATTCATTTCTCTTGGTACTAAAAAAGGCTTGAATTAATCAGTTTCTCGTGCGACCAGTGTACCTTAGAAATCTTTTATTCTGAGATTGCGTCACCCAGTCACAGTTTATGGTGAGCTCGAGGCAGTTGGAGGTTAATGAGCGAAGTAATGAGTAAGCTGTACTGGAAACTCTTTAATTAAACCTTAGAATCCTGCTGGTTTCTCGGAAATCAGTAATACTTTTTCGTACTGCAGATGTGCTTGGGTACTGTACACACACAGAGAGAGAGAGAGAGAGAGAGAGAGAGAGAGAGAGAGAGAGAGAA
>NC_059278.1:15034955-15074955 GCF_017591435.1 Portunus trituberculatus | reverse complement strand
TGTGTTCGGCCGTTGTAAACCCCCACACCTTAAACCACTAAAAGATTAAAAAGGAAAGTAAGTTGTGTTTCCTTCCCACTACTCTCTCAATAGTCCACGACGGTTCACTCTAGTTGGATAGCCTCGCCTTGCCTCGCATCGCCTTGCCTTGCCTCACCTCAGCTCAGCCCTTGGGAGGTGGAGTGGCGGGCTGGCCGCTGCGGGTGAGGCGGGGCCCTTGGGAGGTGGTGACGGGTGCGGGCATTCCTGGGCGGGTCACAAATGGCGAGCGAGAACTGACATCTTGCGGCAGTCTTTGAGTTAGCGTGGGTTTCTCACTTGAATGCTCAGACGTTTTGTGGGGGAGAAGGTGGGGAGGAAAGGGGTGAGGAAGGGGTTTGTGGTGGATGAACCGAGACATTTGGGGTGAGTAGAGAAGGGGAGTGATGGAGAGCGCAGGAAAGGGTTTGTGATAAAGGGATGCGTGAGGGAGCAGCCAAGGGTGGGACAGAGGCGTTGGCTTGGGGAGAACACCAAGGAGGAGGGAGGGAGGGCAGCAAGACGACAGGTAGGTACGATGCCGGGGCAGGGGTGAGGGTCGGGAGTGGAGCGTCGAGGGTGACGGACTGATGGCGGGCTGAAAAGGAGTTGTAGTGAAGGGGGGAAGGGAGGGGAGGGGAGGGGCGCTGAAGGGTTGTGTCCAGCTCCAGTTCCCATGGCAGGAAATACCTGTTGATACACACGTGAATGAGGGGCCTCTTGGTGTGCCCCGATCCTTCACGCCGCCCCGCCCCGCCTCGTCCAGGTGTACGCGAGGGGCGCGTCAGCGGGCACGGTCTTTAACCCACCTGGGGAAGGGGGGGCTCGGGAGGCTGTGAGGGTCGGGCCACGCTCTCCAGACTGACGGTAGCAGTTGCAGATGTTGAGGTGGTGGTGGTGGTGGTGGTGGTGAGGGCGTGTGGCGGAAGCGGCGGTGTCTCCGGTATGAGGAACGTTACGCGCCCGGAGGCTTCTCCCACTCCACTCCCTCCACTCCCCCCCTCTCCCTCCACGCCTTACCAGAAGCTGCCGGCTTAAGGGAAACGTTCTTGAGTCCTCGTGCGGGTGGGCGGGTGGGCGGGGAAAGTCGGAGGAGGGGCAGCAGGCGTGGCGGCCATTGAACATTCCTTTACTAGCTGAGACTCGGGCGTTCGCTCCCGGAGGGCGACTCCCTTGTTAGCGGCCGTGGCGGTGGTCTGAGCGTGGTGTGGTGGTTGGCTGGTTGAGGAGGTGGGGGGCGTTGGGGGGGCTGGTTGGGGGTGCGGCGGTAGTGTGGGGCTGGGAACGGTGAGATCGTCAGTTGCAGTTGAGCCGTGGCTGCATTGGTGTGTTGAGGTGACAGGCACGCACGCCCTCCGCGCACCACGTCACGAGCACACACGCACACTCACACGCACACACCTCGGCTGCCCCATCCGCCGCACACCACCCAAGCAGGTAGCAGCGGCAGCAGCAGCAGCAGGGCAGGAGGACTCTCTCATTCATTGCCGCTCACCATAAGACCGGCGAGGCAACGGCGGGCGGGGCGCACGTGCCTCGCCTTGCGCCCCTCCCGTCCTCCCGCCCAGCGCTCACGAAGCACCGGCAGGATGCAGGCTGGGTGGAAGGCTGGCAGGCTGGCGAGTGGTTGGGCTGTGCTTGAGTGTTTGTTGGCAGAGTGGAGTGGTTGGTGGGGTGACCGAGTGCTTGAGTGAGTGCCTAAGTGTCTGGCTATGTGTCTGAAGGCTGCCGGGATGGCCTGGGTCGTGAAGTGTCTGGGTTTGGGTTAGGAGTGTTTGATAGGCTGGGTGACTGACTGACTGACTTGAGAGAGAGTTCAGTTGTTTGGGTGTCGAGTGACTGGCATAGCGGAGTTGTGAAGTGAGGAGTGGGAGGAGTGGGCTTGACTGGAATTAGCTTGAAGTGACTGGCTTTGACTGCATTAGTTGAACAAGCTAGACTAGCTAAGTACCTGGTTACCTGAGTATGTGTTGGAGTCTGCTTTCATATCCAGCTCAGAGAGAGAGAGAGAGAGAGAGAGAGAGAGAGAGAGAGAGAGAGAGAGAGAGAGAGAAAGAAAGCACCGGGAGGCAGAGTGACTAGTTTAACGTGACTTTTGTGCGAGTAACTGGGAGGTGTGGCGAGTGCATTGTTCTGTATGAATGACTATCAGGCGTGAGTGACAGAGTACCCTTTTGTGTGTTCTGAGTGGCTTAGTGACGGGCGAACGAAGGAGCGAATACGTGGACAGGTGTGTAGTAGTTAACAAGCCAGTAGGTGGGAATGGTACGGTTTGCGTGTGCGTGTGCTGCAAGATACGAGTGTGATGTGTAGGTGTGAGGCAGGTTAGGTGGACGAGACCTTATCCCCGCCACCCACCATCGCTAGGACAGTAACAAGGACTGCAGATGATGGCCCTACACTGCCGCCTCCTCAGGGCACTGGCTTAATGAGAAACCGGTTTGTGTGGGAGGCAATGCGTGGCTGCTGCAGGTGTTGTTTGGTGGTGAGTGGTGATGACTGGCGTGAATAGTGGTAGTGGTGATAGTGTGAGTGTAGGTGGTGTTACGGTGATGGTGGTGTTGATCAAGTAAATGGTGATGGTGATGGTGTTGAACGAGTCATGATGGTCATGGTGGTGGTGGTGTAAGAGAGAGAGAGAGAGAGAGAGAGAGAGAGAGAGAGAGAGAAAGGGGGAGGGTGTGCGAAAGAGCGGGTGTCTAAATTGTGATTGGAAATTTTGAACGTGGCGCAAATAATTTTAATTAGAGAGAGAGAGAGAGAGAGAGAGAGAGAGAGAGAACCTGTGCAAACCAACCACCCAACCTACCAGCCTGTCTCCATCTCCCCCCTCCCCCCCCCACACACACACATACACACACTCGGAAAAAGATGGTGGCGGTCAGGGGCGTTCACTATAGGGCTTGAGGAAGAGGAAGAGGAGGATGGAAGAGGATAAGAGAGGCAGTAGAGGCGAAAACTAGACCAAGAAGAGGAGAAGGGAAGGAGAGGATCACTTCATATAATTAACCTCGTGAAAAGCAATAAATAAGCCATAAAAGAAGGGCTGAATGCGCGGGGAACCACCTATAAATCATTTGGCAGGAGTGGAAGCAGATGGGGCACCAATCACACTGTTGGGGAAGGCTTGGTGAGGCAGGCATTACTACCACAGCCACCGCCATCACCCAGCCTCCCTTTCCTCACGCACCCGTCCACAAGATTATTTATTTTGGGCTGTTTTGTTCCCTCTTCTGGTTCTCCTCTCGTTGTTCTCGTCCTCGTCCTCGTCCTCGTCCTCGTCTTCCTGTGACTTGAATTTACCTGGTGACGGTGGTGGTAATATTGGTAGAGTTCGTTCACCACTTCTATCACCAGCAGGATTGGTGACAGTGGTGGTGGTTCTGGTGGTTTAGGTGGTGTGGTGTAATGTAGTAAGGAGTGGAAGTGCTGTGGCAGTGCTCATTTCATCATTATCACCATTACTAGAGCTGTCATGAGCAGTGGTGATGAATGAATGGTGAAGGGAGTACGTGAACCACACCACTGAACCACCACCAAAATTATTGTGGTAATGATGAGTAGTGGCGGTTGTGAGAGGCACATTAAACCAACACCACTTAAACCACCACTTTACCACTATTACGACCACCACCACCACCACCACCAGACACTATCACAGCCCTCCCTCCTCACAGTTTACCCAGAGTACAGTAGTGTAGCGTTGCGTTGCGTTGCGTTGCGTTGTGTTGTGTTTACGACTAGTACAGTGAGCAAGGCGTGATGAGGATCTTAGAGTCTGAACGAAGGTCCCATAGCCCAGTGGAGGCGCTGTCGGCGAAGATGGGCGCCCTCTACGAAGATAAAGGTGAGTTAATGGGACGTTTCTAAATAATCACTTACGCTTCACCTCTCCTCGCCTTGTTGTGGTCCTTATTGTTGTTATTGTTATATCGTACTTGTTGAGGTAGTCTTTTCGTACTGTCCTTTTCCCTATCGATTAGAGAGAGAGAGAGAGAGAGAGAGAGAGAGAGAGCGCACGTGGAAGGTCATCGGCCTCGCAGGCACTCGGTCGATTGCTTGTCTGCCTGTGCGCCTCCTCCTCCTCCTCCTCCTCCTCTGCCACTCCACGTCTCCGCGGCACCATCGTCCTTGAAAGGGGGGGCAGGGTGCTCTCTCTCTCTCTCTCTCTCTCTCTCTCTCTCTCTCTCTCTCTCTCTCTCTCTCTGCACCAAATATCAAATAAAAAGATAAAGATAAAAGAAATGGAGGGATCGTTTCATATACGTATATATACTATGATTCTCTCTCTCTCTCTCTCTCTCTCTCTCTCTCTCTCTCTCTCTCTCTCTCTCTCTCTCTCTCTCTCTCTCTCTCTCTCTCTCTCTCTCTCTCTCTCTCTCTCTCTCTCTCTCTCTCTCTCTCTCTTTGTCCTCTGTCCATGTCATGGCAGCAACAGCGTTGGTTCAGGTGAGAGAGAGAGAGAGAGAGAGAGAGAGAGAGAGTACTGTAAGATAATCGATGTGTGAGAGCAGGAAGGACCAAACGTACCCAGTCTATGGTTGAGAGAGAGAGAGAGAGAGAGAGAGAGAGAGAGAGAGAGAGAGAGAGAGCAAGAGAGAGGGAACTCTTCCTCTTCTCGTACCCTGGCTGGGAGAGGGAGAGAGAGAGAGAGAGAGAGTAGTTGTATCCGCCGTTTGCAAGGTGGGGAGGGTGAGGACGCAGAGAGAGAGAGAGAGAGAGAGAGAGAGAGAGAGAGAGAGAGAGAGAGAGAGACTTCCACTACCACCACCTACCTCCTCCACCACCATCACCTCCCTACTGCTGCTGCTGCTATCCCTCCCCTCCTCCTCCTCCTCCTCCTCCTCCTCCTCCCGCGCCTCCCTCAGTGCCGGCGTGTGGATCAATATCATGTCGCCCATCGCTCCATTAAACACTCAGATCCACTGCTAAATAGGTGGACTTTTGCCTGAAATATTAGCCTCACATGAGTGGAGTAGGCGGTGCAGAGGTGGAGGGAGTGTGGAAGTAGTGGAAGTACCCGCGGCGTGGTGGTCGTGGCAGTGGTGGTGGTGGCGGCGGTGTTGCATGCTGGGTTGAGTTGAGAGGGATGCATGACTTGAAGCATAGCGGTGGCGGCGGCGGCGGTGGTGGTGGTGGTGGTGGTGGTGGTGGTGGTAGGATATTCTGTAGGAGTCATTGTAATGATAACCTTTTAGTAGTAGTAGTAGTGGTAGTGGTAGTAATAGTTAAAGTGGTGGTGGTGGTTTATTGTAGTGATGGAGTAGCATTTGTTATTGTAGTGGTAGTAGTAGTAGTAGTAGAAGAAAAAAATAAACATATTGCCATGGTAACAGTAGTAGTAGTAGTAGTAGTAGTAGTAGTAGTAGTAGTAGTAGTAGTAATAGAAACTATCTAATATTGACCATACCAGTTACAATATTGAGGTGATGATATTTTCTAGGGTGTGATGGTGATGAATGGATAGTGATGACAGGCTATGGGAATCTGGTGGTGGTGGTGGTGGTGGTGGTGAAGACAGCTTTAATCGTGGTGGCAGCAGCAGATAATTGTGATATTGGTAGGGTGATTGGCGAGCGTGGTGGTGGTGGTGGTGGTGGAGGATGGAATGGAATGGAATGGAATGGAATGGAAGAGTTGGAAGATCGGACACCTTTACCTGCATCTTCCATCCTATTTCTCTCTCTCTCTCTCTCTCTCTCTCTCTCTCTCTCTCTCTCTCTCTCTCTCTCTCTCTCTCTCTCTCTCTCTCTCTCTCTCTCTCTCTCTCTCTCTCTCTCTCTCTCTCTCTCTCGCGGAATCTGACAGCCAGTTCTCGTCTACTTTTTTATGCTGAGTCTACTTTCCCCCTTCTCTCTCCCCTCTCCCTCATCGCCAGTACACTCACCCCCACTTTGGTCAATATCTACTCTCTCTCCCTCCTCTCTCTTCTCTCTCCTCCTCTCTCTCCTCTCGTCCCGTACACATTCCTCACCAAAATATTCTTGGATCTCAGATAAAAAATTTACTTTCTTTTTCTTCGTTTTTCCTATTTTTAGAAGTGAAAGTTGTTGTTCTCGCCACTTTTCGTTAATGAATTGCCTTTCTTTTTTTTTTTTTTCGTCTTTGTTTTGTTTTGTTTTGTTCGAGGCGAGTCAGTATCAAGCTTTGTGATCTTTTATGACCCTCCATTGTTGTCCACCTGGTCACTTCACCTGTCCACCTCACCTGGTCACCTGATCCGGTCATCTCATCTGGTCACCTGTCCCTCTTTGCATACCAACGCTTCATACCTTCACTCTTTACCTACCGAGCATATTTGTTTATTTACTCACCTGCATACCTACCTACCTGCTCTTACCTGTACATACCTTCAAAAATACACGTAATTAGCGATCTACACACCTGGCAGAGCACCGTTCATCTGTATATACCAATGAAGCGTACTTGTTAACATTTCTTTACTCTAGTCTGTCTACTCTAAAATGACTCCTGGCTCTTGGTTTGAATGGTGTCCCAGGGAATGCGTGGTTGTCAGATCTTGAGAAAAACCGTGAGCTGTCCTTGTAATAAGTGCGTTGATCAACAGAACACAAGTATTATTCACATCAGATGAATTACGTTAAGAAGCTACAATAGGTTTTAAATCCAGGAGCCATTTCACAGTAGACAGGCTATATATGCACCTTAAAATATACATAATTCTAGTATCCCTCTCTTTACTTAGGTGTATAACAAAAACATTACGTGTTTATTAACATTTTCCACCTGCCTACCTTCACCTACTTAGCAAAAGGCATACATTACCTGCCTATGTTTACTTGTATATACTCTCACCCCAAAATACCTATTAATTAACCTTTCCTACCTGCCTACCTTACCTTCACCTGCCTACCAAAAGCAGAGTAACGTTCACTAGCCCACACATCTTATTAACCCACCTCTGCCGGCCTACCTATTAGTATAACCTAGCCAGGCAGGTCAGCATTCCTACCTGCATTCCGACACCTGTGGCCTCACCTGCTGCGCCAATTAACTAGCACATGCACCTTTCCCTATCGACCTAACCTCACCTACATACTCGTCATGTCCCTGCCTGCCCGTCAGATTGATTGGACATAAATCTGCCTGTATTTTTGGTGAATAGTGTCTGTATGAGAGAGAGAGAGAGAGAGAGAGAGAGGAATGAATAGATGGATGGATGGACAAGGAAAAGTCTAGGAGCAATAGCAGGAGGAGGAGAAAGAGGAGGAGGAGGAGGAGGAAAGAAGGAAGAGAGGGAGAGGGAAAGGAGTGAGAGAGACAGGGAGGGGAGGGTTGCAAAAGGTAGAAGAGTGATGGTGGTGTGCTGGAAGTGGTGGTGGTGGTGGTGGTGGTGGAGGAGGAAGGTTGCCGGCCTCAGTCTCGTCCCAGTCCTCCCTCCTCCTCCTCCTCCGCCTCTCTTCTCCCCCACCTGCCTCCTCCCTCACTCTGCCTTCGCGTCCCCCCGTCCTCCTCCTCCCTAACATGTTCTCCCTAGTCGTCCGCCATGGCTGGGTACGAAGAGCGCGTAGGTCCATCCCCCTCTCTCTCTCTCTCTCTCTCTCTCTCTCTCTCTCTCTCTCTCTCTCTCTCTCTCTCTCTCTCTCTCTCGTCTTATTCTCTTTAATTCTTTCATTTTGTGATTGCCTCTCTTGCATTCCCTACTTACATTGCGTTATCACCTTTGTGCATCTCTCTCTCTCTCTCTCTCTCTCTCTCTCTCTCTCTCTCTCTCTCTCTCTCTCTCTCTCTGCTGTAGGGCCCATGGAGACAGTGTAGAGGCAGCAGGGCCCGTAGGTGCACTAGTAGGGGCGGGAGCAGGCACGCGGCCGCCGCCAGCATCACGTGGGGGCGTTCGGGAGGGCTCGCCAACATCCTAGGTCACGTGAGCGATTCCTACGGCGACTGCACCTGCGCCACGGGTATCTAGGGCGGCGGGATGAAGGGAGAAGGGGTGGCGTTGGTGGTGGTGGGGTGATGGCTTGGAGGAGGGGAAGGGAAACGAACGCCCATGACCTACCCTAACCTAACCCTGACCAGCCGTAACTTGAATGCTACTAAGCTGTCCTAAGTTGTGGGTTATGTATACTGTGTGTGTGTGTGTGTGTGTGTGTGTGTGTGTGTGTGTGTGTGTTTAAGTGATACTTTTTGATATGTAAATGTGCTTTATGTTCTTGTTGCTTTTTCTTGTGTTTCTTCGTAGTAGTAGTAGTAGTAGTAGTAGTAGTAGTAGTAGTAGTAAAGACAGGGTTGAGCAAACAGCAATAAATCTGGTAATTCTTAGAAAGCTCTTACAAACTACACCATCTACTTCAAAGGGACTCACGACAGGAAGATGGTGGTGGTGGTGGTGGTGGTGGTGGTGGTGGTGGTGGTAGTAGTAGTAGTAGTAGTAGTAGTAGTAGTAGTAGTAGTGGTTGTAGTAGTAGTAAAGAAGAATGAATAGCTACTCTCGTTAATACATAAAATATCACTTGGTATCTGCTTAGTCTCTCTCTCTCTCTCTCTCTCTCTCTCTCTCTCTCTCTCTCTCTCTCTCTCTCTCTCTCTCTCTCTCTCTCTCTCTCTCTCTCTCTCCAGCGGTTTCCATGGGGGGGAGGGGTGAGTAAAAAGGTGTCTGTTTGTCCTGGGGTGAACATTATACCTGGGCGGAGATGAGTGGTGTGTCGTGTTGGTGTGTGTGTGTGGGGGGCGAGTGACCTAGTTTCCCCCCAACTCCCCACACCTCTGCCTTCATTAATTTTCTTGTGTCTCACCTGATGTCGCCGTCGCAGCCGCTGCTGTCGTCACCACTGCCGCCGCCGCCGCCGTCGTCGTCGCTTTCATCATCGTATCATTTATTAGTGGATTGGACCGGGGGCATGATTTGTGCGTTTGTGTTTGTCTCGTGTTTAGATTATGAAGTGTGTGTGTGTGTGTGTGTGTGTGTGTGTGTGTGTGTGTGTGTGTGTGCTGGGTGAGATGCGAGGGCGGCCCGGCAGGTGTGAAGGACCTCGACGTATGATTATTTACAGCGGGTTGTGGCGGGCGGGCGGGCGGCGGGGCTGGCAGAGACGGCCTTCAGCCACTATTGATCGCGTCGCTACTGCCCACTTCCTCCGGCAGGGCAGCGTACTACAGCGTGGGCTCTGCCGCCGGTGTGCCCCCAGCTCTCCCCCACCCCTGCCCTACCCGACTCGCCTCCCGCCCTTTGCCCGCAGCATGCCAGGGACACCGGGCACTCAGATCGCCAACATTAGTGTGCGCCAAAATGGGGTCACCCGAGGCTTCGAGGCCGTTCATTGTCGGTCTGCAGCCACTCCTCTCCCTCTCCCTGCGTCTCTGCCTCACCTTCCCTCCCTTTCTGTCTCTCCCTCCTTCCCTTTCTGTCACTGCCTCTTTCCTCCGCCTTCCTCAGCACAAGGAGCTATAACACCTCTGCCGAGCCTCCACAGTATGACAAAGGCTCTCTCTCTCTCTCTCTCTCTCTCTCTCTCTCTCTCTCTCTCTCTCTCTCTCTCTCTCTCTCTCTCTCTCTCTCTCTCTCTCTCTCTCTCTCTCTCTCTCTCTCTCTCTCTCGGCCCCCCATCAGGCCAGCCAGCTTGGAGGTGCAGACAACTGGCGTCCCCCCTTCCCCTCCTCCCTATCCGTCACGGTGCGGGATGCGCATTCACCAGGGCTACGGGGTGAGAGTGCCATGCTGGTGCGTGAGGCAAGCAGGGCCTCGCTCCCCCCGCCTGGCGTGGCATAAAGGTCACCGCGGGTTAAGCTGGCTGGGTCGTGCCGCAGTCTCCTCCATTCCACCTCGCCGGACTCGAAAATGCGGCTGCCATATTGCAAGCATGCGGGGTTGGTTCGCTCCGTGCCTGGGGTTAAGTCTGATTAGTGTTTTGGTGAGATAAATCACGTTCTTCCTGCTCGATGCAATAACTTGGCTCCAAACTGTCGCGGGTGTTGTCTCGAAGGGCGTGGGTGAGATGCAAACTTGGCCACCTTTGTTTGCTGGGGCTGTATTGTCTGGCCTGTTGCTAAGGGGTGCTGGGGCTTGGAAAAGAGACTCCTTCAAGCACTGCAAGTATTGTATTACGAGCAAGGGAGAGACACATGAGGAAGGGGACTAAGTGGGTGATGTGTGATGTGTGGTGGTGAGTGTGTGAGTTATTGATGATGTCCTGACGTGTCTATGTTGTATTACAGGGCAGCAGCAGGTGGGAGAGCAGGAGCTGGCCACCAAGATGCTACAGATCCAAAGCAAGAGGTTCTACATAGACGTCAAACAGAACAGACGTGGCAGGTTCATGAAGGTAGCAGAGGTGAGTATCCTGAAGCAGCTGGAGGGAGGTACATCTTCCTACGCTCAACATTACTCATGAGCAAGTAAACTTCAAGGAGGTGAATATAAAGAAGATGCATGAGGAAACTTGGGTTAGGAAAATGGGAAGATGGAAAACTGGTTATGGAGTAATTTGTACTTGTCTTATTTTTTATTCCCACGATCAACTCAAACTACACGAGGTAAGGAAGGTTCATGAGGAAAGTTTGTGGATTGGTGGGGAGGGAGAACAGGTTATGGAGAAGTACTGTACGTGGGAGAGTGGTCTTGCTCTCATATCCCATCGGTAACATGACACAGCAGATTCATCAAATATTTATACTCTACCAATTTGCAAGTAAAACCAGGAGTTGTGCCCTAATTCTCGAAGCAGAGCTAAGTAAACAAGGCACGGACAGTACAAGAGGGGAATTCACCGAGCTGCTTGGCCCGCTGTCACCAAAGTGGGGTTGTGGTAGTGGCATGTCGTACTTTGCCCTCATAACAGATAACAGTGGAGCGACAACAACAAAATCTTCATGGCGTAACATGATGCACCAAAATGAAGGAGTAAGATTGACCGTATCCCAGAGTAACATAATTGTAGGATAAAATGGGCATTAACATTCCCATTATGCGTGGTGAAGAAAAATGTCAGAAATGATGCAGTAACTAACATTTCCGTGGTGTTACTTAGAGGTGATTCGAAGTGAGGGAGTAAGAGTAACATGATTATAGTTTAAAATGGTTAGTATCAGTAACTTTATTATAGATTACACTGGAAGTAAATCATAATAAGGCAAGTATTTTTTCTTTGGTAGCATTGGAAACAAGGACAAATTGCGACTAATATAGATAAGTGTATCTCTTAACATGGAATATGATTGTAGGTTAAGATAAGTCATTAACAGTAACATAATCTTAGGTAATATTAGAAACAAATCAAAAGATAAGCAGTAAGAGTAACATTATCATGGGAATAATTGGAAGCATGTCAGAATAGGGACAGTAAGCCAAACGCCACACTTGGTAACACAAATCTGTCACATGAAGAGAACACATTCCAACGTCCTCACATGGCAGGAGTGGGAACAAGTTGGATTAGAAGTAACATTAATGCCACAAAAGGTAATACACAGATATATCAAGTCAGGAAAAGTCATGCACAGAAAAAAAAAAGAAAAAGAAAAAAGTAACCATGATTTTTTTGTATTCTCTATAGTGAGAAATGTATTGCATCAGTCACATAATGAACCAGGCACTGTGTGTGTGTGTTTGTGTGTTTGTGTGTGTTTGTTCTGATGCCTCAACATTGATGTGTGTTGCAGATCGGTGCTGACGGCAGAAGAAACCAAGTGTTCCTTGCCCTCTCCACAGCGGCAGAGTTCCGGGATCATTTATCGCTATTTAGTGATTTTTATGCTAATTTAGGTGAGTTGGTCTTTGTAGGGTTAGTGACTTTGGATTGATTGGGTGTTGGTACCTGTTGTTATTTATCATTATTATTGCTGCTACTACAATTACTGCTACTACATCTACTACTTCTACTATATCTACTACTTCTACTATATCTACTACTACTACTACTACTACTACTACTACTACTACTACTACTACTACTACTACTACCACCACTACCACTACTACCACCACCACACCACCACTACCACCACACACCACCACCACCACCACCACACCACCACCACCACCACCACCACCACCACCACCACCACCACCACCACCACCACCACCACCACTACCACCACCACCACCACCACCACCACCACACCACCACTACCACCACCACCACCACTACTACTACTACTACCACTACTACTACTACTACTACTACTACTACTACTACTACTACTACTACTACTACTACTACTACTACTACTACTACCAATTGTCTTGTTCTACAGTGGATGTCATTATGTAATGTCCTTTATCTTCATTATGATCTGGTGAATAGTTTGCTGCTCTTTGTATTTTTCTCCTGGTTTTTACTTTGGAGAAAAAAAATAAATTCCTGGATAAATTTCAAGATGGATGTTTTGATGATATGTAAAAAAAAATATATTGGCTTGCATTTTTTATTTTTATTATTATTATTTTTGGATTCTTCATTTTGTTGTTGATTGTATACGCTTGAATGTTCCTGTAAGTATTCTTCTCTGGTGTTAAGCTTAGTTTCAGTTGATACATGTTTGTCAGTCTTTTAACTCTTTTTCTGAATTGTTGGTCATTTCCATATTTTTAATCAATTCCTGACATTTATTACTGATTGTTTCCCTTTATCCTGCTTTTCTTACTTCTCAAACATGTTACCCTGGTGTTTTCTTGGATGCATTTTTTCTCCATGTTTATCTATTATCCTTCATCTTGTATTCTCCTTCACCTCTTACTTATTCCTCCACATTATCCTCAGCATTTGCCTTTATTACTCTTCCTGTCGACGTTGAATCTTTGAACTGGCCAGCTCTTTTCATTACCTTTCTGAATTTCCATTGGTCTGCCCTTTGCTGATCCCTCAATTTCATCATCCCTCAAACCTGTGAATTCCAAGCTTCTCTTTCTCCTTTCTCCTCCTCTCCTTCATCTGTCCTTGTTCTGTTTCTTCATCTCCCAAACCTATGAATCCCCAAGCGTCTCCTCCTCTTTCTCCTCCTCTCCTTTCTACACCTTCATATGTTTTCTTCTTTACTGATCTTACCATGTGTACTGATAAAAACTCGAGATGCCACTCATTTTTGCCATTAGTTCAGGATGCTTTTTCCATTTTTTTCAAGTAGAGTGCAAGACGCATTTTTCTGTAATTGATGTAGAAGAGAAGCATCCATGGAAGTTAGTGTGTTACAGTACTTTCTAATTGTCTAGTTCCCCGGTCAGGTCCACCAAACCCCGACACTTTACCAGAGGACGGCAAACTCAAGTCCGAGACCATGGTGAAGGACAACAGAAGGTACTACTTGGACCTGAAGGAGAATTCCAGAGGGCGCTTCCTTAGGGTGAGTTGTGTATGTGTCTTTATGATGGGTTGGTTGTGTTTAAGTTAATTTGTTTATTAATTTTCATGCTCATTATATTTTTAAAGTGAAACATTTACCTCCAGAATCTCCCAATATCTTTTCAATTGGTATTTTAAAGATTTATCTACTTTTACCTTTCCTTTAGATTGTTAATTTTAAGCCTTTTAATTTTTTTTAAAGCACATTACAGATTATTATATTGTTTATACTCATATGTGCTAATTTATGTCCAATTGTGGCAGCTAACTTTATTGTTCCTCTACCACCTTCATCTTACATCTTCAGAAGTTTCTCACTGCCTCATTTTACTCACACAATCCAGTTAAGTGACCACTCTCTCCCTCCACAGGTATCACAGACAATAGCCCGGGGTGGGCCGAGGTGCCAGATCGCCATCCCTGCCCAGGGCATGATAGAGTTCCGTGATGCCCTGCAGGAGTTGCTCGATGAGTTTGGTACAGACGACGGAGGTTACAAAGGGGAACTGCCTGAAGGTCGCCACATGCGAGTAGAGAACAAGAACTTTTATTTTGACATAGGCCAGAATAACAGGGGAATTTATATGCGTATATCTGAGGTGAGTGATGTTTGTCTTTCTCTCTGTCTGTCTAGACTTGCTCTTGCAAAAGTTCAGAGGTAACAAGTAGATCAAATATTCACATACACGTCAAGGATTCAGTGATGCTTCAATACAAAGAAATAAACAATTTGGGAAGCAGAATATTCAGATTTGCTCTGTTATTCACATTCAAATTGCATTTTATTGTGTAAGTAGTGTTAGGAACATTGAAGATCATGTATCAACAACCTGTATTCTTTACAATCACTAGCTTTGAGTCTGCTGTTCATTGACGGTCCCTCCAAGGCATGACTAGCAAGATTCCCTTAAAATAACATTCCATGCTAAATTCCCATTCATGCTGTATCATGCCCCTCCTTTATCCATATCTACACCTTCACGTCTTGTCCTTTGTCGCATTAAAATAATGAACTCAGTTGTTGAATTGATAATGGTCTCAGCTTATGATAAACAGAATCCTTGGCAAGATGTTTTTCCATATTTTTGAAAAGACATGGAAGTCTAAAAAGCTTCTGCAATATACCTTTGTGATGTACACTGACCAAGCTACCACTGAACCACTGAACTTAAGTTGTTAGACAAAATTAGAAAAATTTTGACTTGCTAACTGTACTTCATTATTCATAACCTGTTTCAGTTTATTCTCTCTATTTACTTTACGTTATCCTTAAAAGGATGTCACCAGATTTCTTACTCATCCAGTCACTTTTTGCACCTTAGAAGGATACCTATAAACTTGTGCCATTGTGAGAAATTAACTTGATTGGAAAGGATAGCAGGGAAAACTGCTCTATCCCAGCAGCACATTCAGCATGCCTTAGCTTCACATCTTTTCACTCCCACACTTACTAAAGATTCATTGCTATACAGTTTTAAGGATGTGCTTCCACAGATTTTAGAGTAAGATAGAAGATTGTGGAATCGCATGATAGCACTCTGTTTTGTGCCACCTGTGGTGTTCTGACCCAGGTTTTCCTGTGTTGCAGGTCAAGACCAACTTCAGGACTGCCATCACTATCCCTGAGAAATCCTGGTCAAGGTTTCGAGACATATTTGCAGACTATGTAGACAAAATGAAGGATGGTGGAGAGAAGGGACCCAGTGAGAGTAATAAATGAGTGGCGTGGCAGTGCTAGGTACACTAAAGGATTGACTGGTGAGACGCCCGGCCTGTGGGGACGGCCACCGGTGCCGGCCGCTACCTCTGTGGAGCCCTGGCTCTTGTCTGGCCCTCCTCCTGGCCAGCTCCTGCTCCCACCACAAACTGCCAAGCTCCTCCCAGTCAAAACTTGTATAAAGTGTAAAGAAAAGTCTATAACCAGAGTCGTATATTGTATAGCTTACGGACACCTTGCGGCCACCAGTGAGAATGGAAAATCTGGGACTTCTGTTGTCAGAAGGAAAGAGATTAATTGTCCTTGGTAGACTTCCACAGACATAGAAAATGGACTTATAGGCGAATAAATGTAAGTGATTCACGTAATGATCTAGAAGACTCTGTGTCACGCTGGGCGGCACGTGGCGCCGCCTGCCACACATGCAGCATCACAAGGACTTGCCACATGGGCTTTTTCACATGGCTGCCAGTGAGTCACGGGCAAACTTGGGGTGCGGAGGCTCTCGGCCCAAACGGGTGAGGCTCGCAGCAGACTACACAGACAGTTGCCCGTGAAAGTCATGGTAATTTGTCAAACTGTTGATGCTACAGTGTGAGGCCACACCAGGCCGGTGCCCATTGCGCAGTGTGGTGGAGACAAGCCTTGGAGTGATGCCCCGCTGCCCGCCCACACACCTGCCGTGCCACACCCTTCAGAGGCACTGGCCTGCATTGCCACAGCCAGAGTGCCAGGTGGGAGGGGCAGGACAGGTGTGTTGGGGCGGGTGGTGGTCCTGTGCCGCCGTCCCACCGCGGACTGACCTCACCAGCCACTGCCACCAGTTGTCATGTTGTCTTTCATCGCCACTACCCAACCTAGAAGCAGATGGCGTCCCAGCAGGAGAAACGATGCAGCACCCGCGGAGAGCCAGCCCGACGGGGCAGGGACGGTGCGCGTTGCATGTCCTCCCCAGAGGTGGCCTACATACGACGTCCGGTGGCCAGACCAAGTGGCAAAGTACCGTCCTGTCCCCCCGTGCTGCCTGCCTGCCTTGCTGGACGACCCTCAAGCCTCCATAGGCTCCCACCCAACTTGCCAACAGTGCCCCGCCCTGGCCCCGGCCTGGCCTCCTCCTCCCTTGCCAGCCAGACATTCTGCAGCTCTTAGGAGTGGTGGCGTGGACGTCCCTGGTAACCTGTCCCAGTCGTGCCGGGAATCGTACCACTGGAGGGCCAGCAGCACCCCCTTTGCCACAGGGCCAGAACTGGCCAGTGCTGGAGCCAGACTGGGCACCATCAAAATTCACCGACTTCCTCCCCCCCTCCCCCGAAGACTGAAACCTCAAGTCAGGACACATCACACTTTGTTTACTTACTTTGTAAAATGATTTGCTATAGATAGAGACTTAACTAGTATGTGAATTATCTTGCTGTAGAGTCTTGTCATGCTTCTCCTAAGTGCAGAGTTCAGGATGGCAGTGGTGGACCATACGCTTCATGAAACATTAGTGTTGGATGACAAATTCAAACTCACCCCAATTCCTCATATCAAGGCATTCTATCTGGTGGACCGAGGAGAGGCTCACTCCGCTGGTGCATTTGGAGGGAGCACGACAGGCCCACAAGCAAGGATGATTGACACAGCTTTAATAGTAACAGAATAGGAAAGAAAATGGAACTTTACATACATCTATAATTGATACTGGGAGTTTTTTTGTGAAGAAGATTTATGTAACTAATCATGTTATTTATATGAATGATCACTTTCTACATAAAACTGTAAAAACTGTTTGGTAGGGTGTTGGCCTCGTGTAATGAGCTGGTAACAATGTTTGGTCTGGTCCTGGCCATGGCCAGCCTCCTGCTGTGGGCACCACCAACCCAGACCATTTCTCTTTGGCTGATTTTCTTAAGAGCATCCTTGACTGGTCTGCAGTCTGTTGTGTGTGTGCTTATTTCTCGAGTATTTTCCTTTGTTCTTCCTCTTCCTGAGGTATCGCATCACCCAAGTTTCATTTGTTTTCTGGATAGAGGATGTGTAGTTGATAGGTTCGTGTGTTAGATCATCAGGAGCATCATTTTCTCTGGTTCTGTTGGAGGAGTACAGGAGTAGTGAGGGCGGGGAGGCCACCTGCAGACCAAGACAAGGAGCGCCCGGCTGGTGCCATCGTGCGTGTCACTTTTGAGTTTCGTCTTATACAGTTTTTCGAAATTGGTGAGAAATTTTTCTTAAAAGTTGTGGATATCATTCCTGTGTGGGTGAAGGGCTGTCCCAGGAGAGGATGCCGCTGGGCCAGTTATGAATGGAAGACTTTATTTATTGTCAAGACACAAGTTAAAGTTTTATTCTTGTTTGATGGATATGTTAAATTATATATGTAATATATATATTTTTATACGTATATGTTCACATGTGTATATATATGTATACATATATATATATATAGAGACGTATATATATATATATATATATATTATTATGCTACAACTTTGATTTGCTTTGTTGTGAAGCTGGAGATGGTAGCTGGTGTGCTGGTCTCACTCCACCTGTTGGTTCTGCACTTGAAGGAAAAATTTCTTATCAGTTTTTGGTGTGCTGTATGTAATGGAATTTTCTATACTGAAAAATTTTTAGAAAAAAAAAAAAATACGTGGTTTGGACATTTATTGGCAGATTGTTGGAGAAAGGAATGGTGTGGGATGTCATAACCTAGCGTGGAATGTGCTCGCCATACAGTACTTTGGTGACCCTATGAGTTCACACACAGTCAGACCAGGTAAGTTGGTGGCCAGAGAGGGAGAAAGGGAGGGAGGGGTCACAGTGGGAGGTGCCTGATGCAGTCTTACTTGGTGGAGAATGAGTGGGAGCGTCAAGCTACTGGTGCAGGCTAGAGCACTTCCGCACGTATCTGTGTTCGTGTCTGTTGCTCCATGTTGACCATCCCCGAGTAGGATATTACAATCTGTGTTACCAAACAGTGAACAACTAGAAGCCTTCATTGTTTGTGTTTTCAAGCCAATTCACTGCCATTTTTTGTCGTATTGTGGTAAAGGAAGAAGTTTAGACAGTCCAGTGTTGGAGCTCTACTGAGTGTGTGTGTGTCTGAGAGGTGTGTATTGGTTTTGTTGATTATGGGCCTAATTTCTATATTGACTTATGGGGACTTTCTTCCCTGATTTGTTTGGATTTGAAGAACTCTGCATGTGCTTGGTGAGCCTGGTTTGAGCATTAAGAAGAATGTATTTAGTTTCTTGAAGGGAATTTATTATATTCTTGGCAGGAAGTTTTATGTTTGGTTATTTGCATGTTAGAGCCAGCCAGGTTGGCAGTGGTGGCTCTGGCTCTCACTCCTCCTGCGTTTTGCCCTGCTCTCACTGTCTGGCTGGTCCCCCACTGTGTCTGGCCACCTTCTCACTCTTCAGGACATTTCAGCATTACTAAATTGCTATTGAGGATTTTGCATACTTCAGACTTTTCATTGTTGATAGCATACATAGATTACAAAGAATTTAACACTTTTATGTTATTTATAATCGTACAGATCTGAGTTAAAATGGATATTTGTTGTAGGTCTCCTACTTACCACTTAGTCTGTAAATTCTTGTGAAAGGAAACAATAGAAAGAACTTACCATTGCAGAAATATTTTTCAAAATTAAATACTTTTGTATTGAGTGAGCAATGTTTGCCAAGACACTAAGAGAGCAGCCCACTGAACAGCAGCACCACTCCACGGGGGAACCCTGCCCCCCCATGCTGTCTCAAGGGCTAAAAGTTTATTATATTATTATTATTATTATTATTATTATTATTATTATTATTATTATTATTATCAATTTTATTATGAATTTTATTATTACTACTACAATGGTCAAAAGATTCACACACGCACGAGTGGTCTTATTCATTGCAAGAGGTTGTTGGAAGTTGTGTACCAAACAATAATTGGTGCTTTGTTTGTCAGTCAGGACTTGGCAATACATAGGCTTTGATTGTAGATGTTGATTTTGATTACCCTTTCCAAGGACTGGGTGTTGCCCAGCTTTCTAACATTTGACATAGCAAGGGAATATAATATTCTGTTGAATCGTATTGTTGTATTTCTCTTTTAATTTTATTATACTTTATATTGAACATAGTAAAAAAGTGTGACAGTGAAGTATTACTGGACTGTACATAACTTTTTCCATGGTGTTCCTGAGAACGAGGACTGTGTGCGTGTGCATGTGGGTGAGTGTGTGACTGTGTGTGCGTGCGTGCGTGCGTGCGTGTGTGCGTGCGTGCGTGCGTGTGCATTGTATGTATTTATGCCTGTGTTTGTAAGTGTGTGGGTGGTGTGTGTGTGTGTGTGTGTGTGTGTGTGTGTGTGTGTTGCAGCTTGCATACACACATTAGATGTGTGGGTTGAGCATACTTGTGTATGTTAGTACAGTCGTGTGTGTGTGTATGTATGTGTGTGTGTATGTGCATGCAGTACTTACCTTCTTTGCCGCAGTAAAGTGAGGCCAGATGTGTAACTGACCAGTATTTGCATGTATTTTGATACAAAATTTTTGAAGTTTTGTATATTCCTTTGGTTAAATAGAAGAAAAATTATTCCATCTGCAATAACATTGCATTACATATTAATTGGAATTTGCAAATAATAATCCTCCAGTAGTTTTGGTTTGGGAAATTTGTTAACTGTCACCTATGTACACAAAAACGAGTGTTTGGTTTAAAAGCAAGTGCCATGTCTTATCTAAGATGTGATTTGGCATGTTGATTTTTTACATGCATGACCAAAATTTGTTTGTATATAGACTATTGTCTGAATTAAAATTGGAAGTGAAGACAACACAAAATTTGTAATTTGTTTTTTGTCCACCATTGGTGCTGAAGCTCCCGGGTCACTTGGCAACACTGGCATTGATAACCGTACTAGTCAGTCTGACATGCCCAGCAGACTACCCCAGGACAGAGAAACAGGAAGACTTGACAACTAAAATGACAGCTATAATGATACAGGTCAAATGTATTGCAATGTCAGTGCTTCTAGAGTTGTCCATGAAGAAAAATAATTATGGTCTATGATCGCAGAAGAAAATGGTAATCCACTTGGGCACTTTGTTACTAAAGGAGACATTGACTGCTCTTCAACATATAGTACAGTTATATGCATAAAGCCTTGCTGTATCAAGTGAAGTTTGGTGAGGCCAAACACCTTTGGTCATGCCTGAGCTCAAGAAAAGATGAAATTTACAAAAAAAATCATTATTTTCAGGTAGGCATGATAGTGTGATGAAATGTGCTGACCCTGAAGTAACTGGGAATCATCATATACTAGGCATGTGTAGTATCACACTGTACTATACTTCAGAACAGTATGGGTGCTTCAGAAGCTCATTCAGTGGTCAAATACCAGACCAAGAGCTGCCTTAAAAACATGACTCGACAAGGTACCACATTTTGTCTCACTGGAATGAAAATACAGAGGAGATGGTTCTCCATCTGCTCACTCGCTCCTTTTCAACTTCTTAGTGTGCAGGGAATATGGTTCTAGTATTTAACTTGCTAGGCTGTGACCCTGTACCAATGGGAAGCATTAATAGGACCAACAAAGACGAGAATATTTATGTAGATTCTTATGTTGGTAGAGACTGTTGAATAATGAGGAACATTGGGGGATGAAGGCCAGAGATGCAAGAAGTGCAAGAGTAGAGGCAGTCACAAGAAACAGTCAACTGGGGCACCATGGCAGGGTACTGAGTCAAATTAGGGAGAAAGTTTCTTCACCCTGCCAGTGCAGTATGCTGGGTAAGTGATGTGCTTGCCAGATTAAGGAACTTGTAACATTCTGGGAAAACAAATGGCAAGTCATTGTTGCAGAATTGATAGTATGAAGTGTGCGTATATGTAAGTGGACACATCCAGAAAATGGATGTAGCTGACTGCTCACAGTAATGTGGTATTGAGGTGTAGTGGCCGTGTTATCCACTTCCGTAGTGGATACCGTAACCAACTATCTACAAATGTAAATCTTGTGTAAGTGCAATGAAATTAGCCATGGCAAGGTGGACATAAAATGTTGCTATGAGGTTATTCAACAAAATGAGGACTGAAAAAAAAACATGGTTCAGCATGAGAACAGAGAAACCCAAGCTTGTTTGGTTATATTGAGAAAAAAAATAATAAAATGTGTACAAAATACTTTCCGTTGAAAGATGACATGGTAATAGGTATACTATAGAAAACATGGAAGGTCTTGAAGAGATGTGCTTTAGAATCTTGTGGACGTCAGATGAGTTGCACATCAGTGTAACTTGGCAACCTGCCATCAGTGAGTAGTACAGGCTGACCCATGTAACCTTGGAACTTGCTTTCAACATCATATCATGGAGTTACCATATGTGCAATATGCAAGTTCCCTGTAAATTCCTATCACTAAATAAAATGAACAAGGATGAGAGAGAGAAGGTGTCGCACTTGCCAGTAATGTTGAGGAAGAGGAAAATTCATCTTGGATGTAAACTCACACTTGAGAAAAGTTAAGCTGTCTTCTTGTAGTCATACAAAAGAGACGTGTAACTTCTCAGTGTGGAAAGAGCATGGAGCAGAATGTAGCCCAGTAAAGGGTGAAGGGAAGTGAAATGTGGTATAAAGAGGAATTATGCCAAGACTAGGTGTCTTGGGGGCATTCCTGTGGGTGCTCATGTGGGGTATTACTAAGCTGGAAGCAATATATAGATAGTCTTCAACATTTGAGTACAAATCAAATGGATGAAACACATGCTTCACTCTTCAATTGTATTTCATGCTTTTTTCACTTGATGTACTCACAGATTTTAAACTGCACTGTTTATATAATAAATTTGCACTCTATAAATTTGTACACTGAAATCTTATATTTCATCTTGAAGGAACATAAAACCAAAGTACATTCCTTTCAGTTTATTTGTCAAAATAAGTCTTATAAATAAGTCCTATCACATGAATTCTTACAGCTAAGACTAAGAAAAGTGACTGTCAAACCCAAGTAAACATGGCAACTTCTTTAACATTTACTATATGCAAAAATATGAAGCCATTTGTTCAAGAACCTTTCTGAAATGTGAGACTAGTTACAGTGGCTGGATGAGAGTGCATCCTGGAGGAGGTGTCAAGGCAATGGGTGGGGCAGACAGTGGAGGAAGGAAGGAGGGAGAAAAAGATGTCAAATCTGGCTGTGGGTCTCAGTACTAGCCACACCTCACAGCTCAAGGCAAGCTCAGACTTGCTGATAATATGTATGTATATGGAATTATCTGTCAGGGGATGTACAAAAAGACTGGTAAACTTACATCACACTCAAGGTAAAAGGGACTATGATGCAAAATACACATTTTCAAGGAATGTGGGCTGTGCAAAACAAGCCACACATGATTTTCAGTCATCTTGTTAAGATATACCAAAAATAATATACAGTGAGCCTATAGGCAGTCTTTATGATAGTACTTCAAAGAGATACTTGAAAAACTGCTCCACGTTTAAATGTTGTCACAGGCTCTGTATACTGGTGAGGCACTGCTTGTGATTAATTTGCTGGTGAACAGGAGAGGACTACTGCAACTGCCAGATTTCTTGATACCAGGACACATGACACCTCAGAGGTAGAGTGAGAGTTCACAACTGACAGTTTACCTCTATGGCAGACAGACAAATCACTTACAATTTACACTGAGAACAAAAAAAAAGTAACTTTATTTACACATAAAAGACCTTTCTGGACAGAAATCCTTAAATACTGCTAATACAATTTCCAGATCAGTTTTATGGGTTTAGTGATGTGCTAACACAAAGGCAGTGGGCTCTAAATGATCCCTGCTGTTAAATGCCTGTCCAATTAAATGAGTGCTTAAAATTCAACTTGGATTTCATACCATCAATAACATACAGTTGATCAAGAATGGGAGTTGTCCCATAAAGCTTCACATAATGGCACGGCATAGCAATTAATGGAATATATCCTTGCCAAAAGGAAACATAATCTAGCCACAAGGTTCAAGGTAATAAGGCTACAGTTGCTGAGGAATGAGGGCACTTGCTGCAGCTTACAACTATACATTGTACCCTGAAATGCAATCTCTTTGGAGTGCTCCAGCTCTCCTGACAAAAGTAAGACACCAAATCTTCCGCCCGCTACACTCCATTCCTCAACATGGAGCTGAAATCTGTTTTGCTGTGGTCCATTCACCATTTTGCATAAACAGATTTCAGGCTGAGTTGCAAGGAATACTCTCCTACAAGAGGTTTATAAGTACCAATCCAATCAAAACACCCAAACAAAAGCAATGAAACTAGTCATGATAAACAACTTGAAACTTGATGGGCACCTTGCCACCACAACTCTTTAACGTGTTGGATTTGTACTTAAGAGTCTGGAGATTATAAAAAAATTTTGAGAAATGATGTAAAGGAATGCAAGGCTCATTTAAGTCATCTACTGTGGCCTTCAACACTGATAATCTTTAATACCTAATTATTTCTTCAGATTCTGGATCTCTGTGCTGTGGGAAATGGGGTCATGCTAGAGATGATGATGATGATAATGAGGTTTTTTCAAACTTTAGTACATATGGTTAGACAGAAGCTGGGATCTCCATCATCCCACCATGGAAGAGTTAGTATGAAGTCGTATACGTACTACAATGCTATGAGAACTGACGCATTGATGCTGCTGGGAACTTGCATCCGCTTGTCAAGAAACAAATAAAGCACGGCCTGACATCATACTATAAAAAGTGCAACCGAATCCAATGTTTCTAGGCCTTAGTGCTGGCGTTACTTGCTCTCTCCACTGTAACTGCAGGAATACATCACCACACCTCAGTCTGCCAGTGGCCATTACAGTGACATTTAAATCAGAGATGGTTTTGCATAATGTTCTGTATGATTCTTGGATTTGATGACTATATTACTGCAATGACACAAGTCCAAAGTTGGCACATGCACACTGTGAGGGAATTGCTCCCATTGGCTTTATCAACAAGTATTTTCCTTCCTGCAATTACAGAAATCTGATTTACATTAGAGAAAAACGTGACCAAAATTAGCTACATCATATACAATAATAGTAATACTGTCCATAAATGAGAACATAAAAAAAATAATAAATAATAATTATAATAATAATAATAATAAAAATTAATAAATAAATAAACAAATAAATAATCAATATCTTGTGGTGTGCATGAAGGCAGCCACCAACCATTAATCTTACTCTCAAAATTATTTCTGTCTTTGCTACAAATATTCCACCATCACATGACAAAACCTGGGGCTATTTCACTTAAGTTTTTCTGTGCAGTCTTTGATACAATTCTTACCAACAAATTCTCAATATAGAAATCAATGCACCTCATACTCGTATTCCTTCACTGAACTGAGTCATGTTTCTTCAAACTTCATAATGTCAAATGACTGCACTACAGGTCCCATTTTCATAAAGATTATGCAATGTCATCAAAACTGTGAAGTATGAGGCAATGATGTCAGATCTGAAGGTACTGTCATAGCTAATAGTTAATTGAACTCTCACACACACTTTATTTGTGTTTAGCATATTCCCTCCACCTGAAGTGTAAGGAGACTGCCACCAGATCAAACTTAAGATGAGGAAAATGCAAAACACTGGAAGAGTGTAGCAAATTAACCAACTTCTATGACTTAGTTACACACAAGTTCTATCAAATTCAATGAATCCAGGAATACACCTCTAACACATATAGTTAACTAGACACCTTCTTTTGTGCAGATCTGTGGGTTGAGAATGCAACAGTTGCAAAGAACAAGAGCCACCAGTGATTCTTTGGAAGTAATTTCTCTAAAATGATTTCACACATTCTTTTGTATTGTCGGGATAAAAATGTGCGGGCAAGACAGTGCATCACACTCATGACAGATAAGGTGTTCAATACAAGTGAGCACTACAATATAGAATAAAGAAAGAAAAATGTTAAATTATTTTCACACATTTTCTGGCGAGATTTCACGTGACCCATGAATTAATTTAAACAAAAGCAATATAGCGCAAGATGATGAAAGTAACAAATTAATAAATAATTGAAAAGTTAACAAAAAATTAGCAATCTTGCCTTACTAGCAATACAGATGCTCAGGCAGCAAGCAATGAATCAGGCTAATAAGGCTGAGTGAGTACGGGTGGAGAGTACAGTGCTTTATTTACATGAGCAGCAGCCTTGAGTACTCAGGGTCAATGTCAGTGGTGGAGGTGCCAGTGACAAGAGAAATTAGTTAATGATCTTTAAACTCCCACCAATCATAGAGTGAATGATCCTAGAAATTGTCTCAAATATATAAATGCAACTGTACCTCATAAACATTAATTTTCACAGCACTGTGCCATTAAGCATCAGTACTCATGAAGGAAAACTTGTGTTATGCCGAGTAAGTGGAAGTGTATACTGTATAGTTATCTATGGCCACTATATTCTTAGGGAAATTTCTTTGGCAACAAAATGTAGTGCACTAAACAAAAAAATACTGACACAAAGATATATCTGTGGTTGATAATGTACAGGAGGGAAAGTGTGGCGAGCTCCCCGACACAATGAGGAGGGTGACGGCGGGACAGGAAGGAGACAGCACACCCTTCCCAGGCCAGGACAGCCACCACACTTTTGTTTAGGCTCAAAGCTTGTGGGTTTGAGATCAAGGAAGAATACATGAGGAACAAGTGCCTCAGCAGACTGCCTCTACTGACTAAACTCAACATAATTCCTATAAACAAATTATATTAATCTACTGTGTGATATGTGACTGACAAATACAATGTAAGAGAAATGATCAGCACAGGTGCAAAGACCAGCACTTTTGATTAGCTGTGTTGAGAGGTAAACTTGTCATCTTGCATTTAAGGAGAAAATATAAATTAAATCTAAATATGATTTTGTCAATGATGAGATGCAGTGCCCAAACAAATGACTGCCAAAGGGTTGTTGCAATTCTCTTTCCCCAAGAGCAGAGGACAGTGGGGCAGGCAAGTCAGGACTTGGGTGATAGGTGCTAAGGCAAGAGTACTAGTTAATGAGGTTATGAAACTCATAACTTTAAATATCTTGTACAAAATTAAATCATATCTAAAACTGACTTACATTAATAAAAATTATCTTATGTATTAAAACTAAATTTTAATCATAAATTAATCCATTTCATTAACCTATATTGTGTCACAACAATCTACCATTGCAGCACTTGTTGTACACAATATACCCAATGCACACCAAGATCCACATTAGCTGTGAGCTAATAAATTAAGTGCCCACCTTCTTCAAGAGGTCAGTGCTTATAGTTCCTCTTGTGAAACCGCAAGCCACACTTTTGCTTGAAGCTCTTACCACAGGTTTCACAAGAAAAGGCCTTGAAGTCCGAGTGGCAGCGCATGTGGTCAGTGAGACCCTCCTTGCGTGTGAAGGCTCGCCCGCAAATGTCACAAGCATAGGGTTTCTCTCCCGTGTGGATTCGTTCATGCTGCTTCAGGTAATCTTTCCTGGAGAAGCACTTGTGGCAATACTGGCACATGAATGGACGGTCACCAGTGTGGGTCTGTTGAAGGATGAACACAACTCTTCATTATCACAAGCATACTCACGCTGTATGAGTCAATAATACTTAGAAATGGGTGAATATTGCAAACAAGTTTCAAAGAAAAATCTCACCTTAATATGGTTTGCCAAGTTATCTCGGCGTGTGAAGGACTGGCCACACAAGGGGCAGACAAATGGCTTCTTTTGTTCCCGGTCCCCATCCCTCTCCTCGTCCCCAGCCAGTGAGGAGGCTCGGGACATGGCTTCCCCAAACCCTCCGGGACCAATGATGAACTGTGTGCCGTCCTCACTCAGGTCAACTTGAAGGAGCTCAGTCTACAGAACAATGGCCATTGTATCATAAATGACAGTGCACCTGGAGTGATTGCTATCGCTGCACACAGGATTATAATATCAACTGGCTGGAGGATTGTAAGAGAGGCGTGGGATGGCTGGAGTCCCAATAGTAAATATAAGAAATAGAAATGAACTTACTGTGGACATGTCTGAGTTTGGGAGGGAAGAATTAGACTGCTCACAGGCATCCACATCTGAGAACAGTCCATGAGAAAGTATTCCCTCTTTATCATCCTCCTCTTCTTCCTCCTCCTCATCTTCTTCTTCCTCCTCGTGCTCCTCTTCTCCAGACATCCCTTCACCAGCCACACCCTCATCCTCCTCTGGATAACCTTCCTCCTCCTTTTCTAAGTCTGGGTGTTCAACCTGTGATGATGGAGCCATATTGATGAAAAGCAAATACTCTATCATGAATAAATTCTTTCAGTCACTACAGGAGTTGTGTGTACATGGTTAAAAAGTTCAAATCAAGATATGCAATGACAATGAACCACCATATTTAACAAGGTAAATCAGTAAAGTTTATGGGTCACTAGTCTCACAAGTACACTGAAGTTATCATCACCTTGATCTTGCTGGCATGGTTCAGCTGGGGGTCTTCACTGTTATGGCTGCTGGGGACAGGGCTTGGGGAATGAGGGACTTCCCCAGGTTCCATGTTTTCCCCAGTTCCAGTCGCCGGCTCGCGCTTTATTCTCTTCAGCTCTGGCATGGTTGATGGCCGACTACGTTGGCGGTTGGCAAATTTTTGGGTCTGGGATCCAAGGTCTGGCCGTGGTGTTAATTTAGGTGGGTCATCTTTTCTACTCGACTCTGAAGAAGAAAAATTTCATTAAGGATTTGCTAAAAAAAAATCTCCCTCACTGGACAGCCTGTGTGTGTAATTCACCTCGGTTTCCTGCTGGTCTTCCCCATTACGGAGCGAGCTCAGAGCTCATAGACCGATCTTTGGGTAGGACTGAGACCACAACACACTCCACACACCGGGAAAGCGAGGCCACAACCCCTTAAGTTACATCCTGTACCTATTTACTGCTAGGTGAACAGGGGCTACACATTAAGAGGCTTGCCCATTTGCCTCGCTGCTTTCCGGGATTCGAACCCGGCCCTCTCAATTGTGAGTCGAGCGTGCTAACCACTACACTACGCGGTGTGTGTGTGTGTGTGTGTGTGTGTGTGTGTGTGTGTGTGTGTGTTATTCACCACAGTCACCTCCTGGTTGCCCAGCCAGTCTTTCCCCAATGGAAAGAGATCAGAGCTCATACAGACTAATCTTTGGATAGGACTGAGACCACACCACACATCACACACTTTGACAAAGAGGCCACAACCCCTTGAGTTACATCCTATATCTATTTGCTGCTAAGTGAACAGGGGGCTAAACATTAAGAGGCTCGCCCATTTACCTTGCCGCTTCAGGGACTCAAACCCGGGCCCTCTCGGTTGTGAGCCAAGTGTGCTAATCACTACACTACGGTGTGTGTGTGTGTGTGTGTGTGTGTGTGTGTGTGTGTGTGTGTGTGTGTGTGTGTGTGTGTGTGTGTGTGTGTGTGTGTGTGTGTGTGTGTGTGTGTGTGTGTGTGTGTGTGTGTGTGTGTGTGTGTGTGTGTGTGTGTGTGTGTGTGTGTGTGTGTGTGTGTGTGTGTGTGTGTGTGTAATTCACCTCGATCGCTTGCTGGTCACCCAGCCAGTCTTTCCCATTACGGAGCAAGCTCAGAGCTCATAGACCGATCTTCGGGTAGGACCGAGACCACAACACACTCCACACACCGGGAAAGCGAGGCCACAACCCCTCGAGTTACATACCTATTTACTACTAGGTGAACAGGGGCCACACATTAAGAGACTTGCCCATTTGCCTCGCCGCTTTCCGGGATTCGAACCCGGGCCTCTCGATTGTGAGTCAAGCGTGCTAACCCCTACACTATGCGGTGTGTGTGTGTGTGTGTGTATGTTGTATATATATGAGACTCATGAGGCCACTGGCTGAGCACATTTGTACCATACTGTCTGGTCAATTTAAGACATTTCTATTATAATGTTAACTGTTTCTGCTACCTTTCAATATAAATTATGAAATATGTTTCTTTAGATATCAAAGAGCATAAGAACTGTCACGGTCAATGGTTCACAACAAACTACATGTATCAATTCAATTCAATATCAAAATGAGGAACAGGAGAGTGCCTACCAGCTGGTCTCTTGCGTTTGTTGGCCCGAAGGTGAGAGGGCGCCATGAGAGTGGGCGGATGCGAGCGTGGGACGGATGGGGTGGAAGGCACAACTGGGGTGGTGGAAGATAAGGAAGAGGAGGAGACACGTGGGGAGTCATCCGGCACTGCCAGACCCTTAACCTGCAGACCCTCGGCTGTGCGCAGGAGTGACCCCAGCTCACTCTGGGGTACATGCACCTCTCCCTGTAGGGAAAAACAAAGCTGAAGCTCCTCCATCTCTGATATTCCTTTATAGCTCTAAACCCTGGCATTGAGCACAAATGTCACACACCATGCAGAGCTCATTCAATGTGCAAAATATAAAGCAAATTCATGCCAACCTTGTACATGAAGTCTAGCAGTGCCTCCATATCCTTGGTTGAGACATCCTTCATGAAGACAATGGGATGCTTGCAGGGGTTCTTGGAGAACATTTCCTTGAAGTAGTCGCTGCATGTTGACAGCACGAACTTGTGGGCAGGGTACAACCTTCCAGCACATGCCAGCGACACATCCACGTATGCTTCCTATGAAGAATACTTCATTTATTGCAAGTCTCCAAGATACCAAGATAACTGATCATTCTATATCAAAGTGTAGTAAATACTGTCAAGTTTAGGAAAAATTTTTTTTTTACATCTCAACAGATACCAAAATAGATGAGCTGATAAATGGTCTGCCATCACAAGGACCATGAAACAGGGCATATAGGCAGACACATGACAGATGACAGTTTTTTCACAATCAAAACAGCTGAACACCACCAATCCATTTCTTCTTCAAACAGTAAGTTTTACCATGAGAAAAACCTTACGACAGTACATCAACACGAGCAACAACGTTACTGACTTGCTCCCGCAGAAGAGTGAGGAGCTTAGTGAAGATTGTGTTGTGGTTGTTCCAGCGCAGCGCCAGGTAGCCTTCCTCCATTGTGGCGGGTTATCCTAAGCCTGAAACATGCACAATATTACTGCCTTGCCCAACACATTTATGCACTACAGTTCTATAATCCTATAAAGTATGTACTTAAAGAAACATACAGTACATGATTACTACTAGAATAAATGACAATAGTAAATTAATACTGTATACAGTAATGATGACTTGTAACCAATAAGGATATACATTGCAAAAAAAAAATAAAAAATCAATAATTGCCCATATCAATTCACATTTAATTCTGCCACGACTGAATCCATTCATGAAACTTCTTCACTGAAATCATATATTTTTTCCTAAAACCATGTGCAACAAGTATGAACCTCCTATATTGCCCTCACCCCCCCATCTCTCTCTCTCTCTCTCTCTCTCTTGAAAAACAAATAATAAACAAAAACAATAAATACCATAAGTAAATAAAAAATAAAAATAAATAAAATAAAAATAAGTAAAATAAAAATAAAAAAATAAAATAGAATTATGAATATATATATATTTTTTGCCTATTTATTCTATTTTTGCTGGTGTGTGTGTGTGTGTGTGTGTGTGTGTGTGTGTGTGTGTGTGTGTGTGTGTGTGTGTGTGTGTGTGTGTGTGTGTTTTATTATTAACATCTAATTGATGATGGAGTGCTGAGGCTCTTACCCTACCTGGAAGACCATCCCTTGTAAATGAGGGAGGAATGGGCATGCAAAGGGGGAGGAGGACATCCAAACTCTGCAGGAATACCAGTTCCTTGACAAATGAGTTGCTAGTGGGTGTTGAGATATGCATGGTTGTTGTGCCTTGTACAGCAAGTGATAGTGCAATCTGTCATGGGTGGTGCTATTCAATACATTTAAATAACAAGGATTTCATACTGTAACCTTACGTTCATTTCATATTCACTACAAAAGTTCAGTGTTTTTAAGTTTTATGTATTTCTATGACCAATTTAAGTCATTCATTATTCAAAATTCAATAGAGTGATTAATACGATTGTGTGTGTGTGTGTGTGTGTGTGTGTGTGTGTGTGTGTGTGTGTGTGTGTGTGTGTGTGTCAACAAATCTGCAATGTTAATAACTTCATCTACAATGAGCTCCCGTCATATCACATCACATCACACAGCGTATAAAATATACAAAATAAATAAAAAACAAAGACAAAAAAAAAAAAAAATAATAATAAATAAATAAAATCAATAAATAGTGAAATGTTGAAGAGCTTCCCAGAACAAAACCCTCATCCTATAGGCACATAGGAAGGCCTGGGCAACGGCAGGTATTTCTTCCACGCCGTGGCAGCGGCGGCGGGTCGGGGTCAGGCGGTTATAATACCAGTGGTGGTCGACGGACGGGTCGGGGCGAGGCGGGGCGGTGAGAGGCAGCATGGGGCCCCTGCACCCTCCCCGGCGCCCCGAGGCTGGGTGATGGTGGCAGTCGTCCCACACCACCCCGGGTGCCCTGGGTTACCCCTAAGGCGATTTCACTAAATTTCTCTCACCATGCAACAGGTTAGGGCTCACTTCTATATCTGCTATTTTGCAAAGTAAGATATCTTGCGTCGGAAACGGTATGTGCGGAGGCTGAAGGGCGGCGGCTAGGATGGGCCGCAGGAATATGGCGTCCCCACCAGCACAGCTCGACTGGTCTCACCACCACCACCGCCGCCGCCTGCAGCGTCTCCCAGCTCCACTTCTCCCACACACTTCCTTCCCCTACTCACCAGCCCACAACGTAAACATCCTGTGTCACATACTCACTATAGGAACAGCAATGCTAAGGGAATGCGTAGAGAGAAATAAAAGGGCTTCTACGTGGCAGCAGGCGAGCGTCGGGTTCCTGCCGCCGCCACCACTACCACCACCACCACCTCCGCCGCCGCCGTCGACGGGCTGGGGGAGCGACGCCCTTCGATTATTTCACAGCTCACGGGCCTCCCCACACTCCCACGTCACACAGATAGATGCACTGATGCAACACTCAAACGATAATGGAAGAAAACACGCAGAAAACAACCAGAGTAAGAAGATACCTGCGAGTGATTGGTAGCGGCGACCCAGGCAGCGGTGGGCGCAGCAGCAGCAGCAGCAGCAGGCCCCGCCGAGTGGACTGAGGAGCCACGCCACCGCCGCGCCCACGCCACCTGCCCCGCCACCATCACCCATACCCACGCCCTTGCTATCATATAATATTCATGCTGACACTAACATTTCTGCTTTATTTCAAACGATAGACTAACCCTCCGATCAGTTCGTGTTCATATTGGAGGGTCTTGTTTTCACAAATTATCGGACCACGTGCGAGGACATTTTCTGTGATGGTGGAGCAGTCCCGTTTTCTTTGTTAGTGTATATGTGTGTGCGTATGTGCGTGTGTGTGTGTACGTGCGTGTGTGTGTGTGTGTGTGTGTGGCTCCTGACGACGGGGGGTCGCGGCCGCCGCCTCCCCGGCCCCGCCTCCCCCGACTCTCCACCGGCCGAGTCTTGCTAACAAAGAACCCCGCCGCGGCCACCACCTGCAGCCGCCGGGTGGAGGCCCCACCACGCCGAGCCGCCGCCCGCCAGCTGCCCCGCCGCCGCTGTTACATCACCACCCTGCTTCTTCTGCTGCTATAGTCGCATCTCTTCAGCATTTCAAGCCTATAGTGTATGTGGGGATAGTATTATCACATTATTTTTCAGAGTATGACAGTATGACACAACACGTGGCTGTCTGAGAGGAAGGAATGGACGCACGCTTGACAGCCTGTCTTCGATCTGTCTGCTGCGTCCGATTTCATAAAGCATCCCACTACTTCCAGTTCCATACCTTTCCCTTATGCAGTGTTTCAGTAGATTATGGAGGCCAAATATGTTCAAGGATAAGAAACATTTTTCCTGAGCGAAGAATGCATTATATACGAGTAGTGAGTACCGTAATCGATAAAATGTATCGTTTTATGCCATTATTATAGGCTGTCCTACTGTCGATAAGTTAAGAAAACCGGTTAGGCTATCCAGGTGGTGGTTATATCCAAGACTTAATAATCCACGCAACTGTAACCTTCCGCATATGTTAACGGGACTGGTGGAGGAAGTTAAAAGTGGGGCCACGGCATCTGCTCCTACACAACTCTTGCAGTCTCATAAAGCATTTTGAGATGTGAAACAAACAAACATATATAAAATAAAAATTTTCTGATGTATGATTCAAGGTACTTGTGATATTACCTTAGTCAAAAAGACATACTTTGAAACCAATTTTCCACTCATTAGAGTCTGTTAAAGGTTTGAAAAATGCCATCATCGTCTATGCATCCATTTACTTAAAGAAAACTAGCCTATATATTGTATGCACTAATGTATAAAAGAACACTAGAAATATACAATTATAAATTCTTCTACTGTGTTGTAAATGTATTTAACAATGAAGATTCAGGGTAAAAGAAGATAAAAAGTCAACTCGGCACCGTTGCTTCGGGAGTCGGAGATAAACAAACGCACGTGAGAGCTTCCGCTGCACCACAGCAGGGTGACGGGACGCTGTGTTGCTTGTCACCCTCACCGTGTCACCGTACCACTTTGACCGTCAGTGTCTGGTGTGTTGCTAGAAATTAATTGTGCTTTTAGTTCATTGCTATAGGAATATTACACTCTTGGAAGTATAGATAACATGTTTGTTATTTAACTCCAAAGAATCTGTTGACATGATGTGTTGGGGTTGGTGTGTCAAGTGAGTGGCAGGTGTTGTTCTAGCCTGATTGTTAATGGTTTACCCTAGAAAAAAAAAACAGGGATGTCTGATTTTTATGAGGTTCCAGATATCGTGCCTCATGCATCAGAGAGAGAGAGAGAGAGAGAGAGAGAGAGAGAGAGAGAGATCTGATTTATTGCAAGGTGATTCCATAACTAATGTAGGCTACACTATTTGGTTTGCTCACGAGGATATTTGTGAAACTGGTTAATAAGCTAAATATTAAATACAGTATGAGGTAGATGTGGTTTTAGGTCTTTTTTTTTTCTTTTTACTTTTTTTTCACCTTGCACTTATGTAGTAAAAAGGTATGCAGGACATGCTTCTGTAAAGAAATTATATTGATGTTAGTGCAAATTTTAGGTAATGCTAATTTGTTGTGCATTTTGAGTTCAGAAGATACATGTTTTTTTTTAAGAAGGTGCAATTTTTATTAATTTAAGCCTGGAATTCTTACTGTTTAGAGTGGTTACAGCATTTTTATTTTTATTTATTATTTATTTTTTCAGAATAGCAAATAACCAATTACCTTATGATTACCATGAAAAAAAAAAAAAAAAACTCACCATCCCTGTTTGATGTCATGAAGGTTGTTGCATCACTTAGCACACAGAGACAAATCAGGTGAGACTATATTGTTAATGAAATATGAGAAAAGTTTCATTGTCTAGAAAAAAAAAAAAAAAACCATAATTCAAACAGGACTGATAATGTGTGTGCAGATTATATACAGCTTATGAATATGTATATGAGAAAGAATTATATCTGAGAATCATTGAAAGTGGCTGAGATACTCCTCTTTGAACCACTAATGTACACTGAATTAACAGGAATCAGTACTTCTTCAGGAACCTTCAGTCGCTGGTGAAAAAACATTTGATGCAGTGTAGGATGATCTGAGTGCCTTGGGTGAGTGTTTGATGTTTTATGTTAAATGCAGCAAGCTCAATTAAACCTTGACTCATTCACACTTAGGCTTAGTCATATCTTAGCTTTATTGACTTGCTTATTCAAACTGCATAGGCTTATTCAGACACTTATCTCAGCTTATTCAAATCTTGGCTTACTTAAGACCTAGGTTTTATTCAGATCTTGATTCATGCAGTCTATCTTGATTCTTGACTCATTCAGACACTAATCTCATCTCATTAAGTCTGCTGTATTGAGTTGATATATGAATGACCCAAAAATATCTTGATAATATGAAATCAGCCAATTTTAACAGTCTATAGGGAACTGTGCAAGGGTGATGTAGGGTGTGCTGTCTAGTAAAATGATGTCAGGTGTGAGATGAGAAGAAGAATGTGTGGAAGGAGGATAGAGACTGGGCAATAAAGGATGGTCTTGTCAGGTATGAGATGAGGAGGAGGATGTATAGGAGGAGGATAGACACTGTAGGCAATAAAGGATGGGGTTGTTAAATTGAAGGATGTACTTGAATGTAAAAAAAAAAAAAAAAAAAAAAGATGAAGCTGAGAGTGAATGTAAGAGATTAAGATGACTGGAGTATGCATTGGTAAGATGTGTAGAAATGAGTGGAGATATTTCTAGTATTATCTTATTGCAAATTTTAAGTCAAGGTTGAGGGATGAGAATGCATGAGCTGGGTTACCATACTATGCATGTAATCCCCCATGTACCCTTGCCCTGATACACTGTCAGCCTGCACACTGTCACATTACAACCCTTGCACACTTCTTTGGTCTAAAACTGCACAGTCCAAACAGAGCCCCATAATGCAGTCCTACCACACAATCCTAGCACACAGCCCTACCACATAGTCCTCCCAGGGCCGTGCAGAGGGGAGGGGCTGGAGGGGGCTTGAGCCCCTGCCCCTTTGAACCTTGATGCTCAAAGTGCCCTTTTGCAGCATTTAAGGGGTGCCAAATTGAAGCTGAAAGTCATGAAATAATTAACCCCTAACTTCAAATCCCTTCAAATGCCCCTTTTAAACTTTTGAGCCCCTGCCCCTCCAGTGGTCTCTGCATGGCCCTGAGTCCTACCATAGAGTTCTACCAGACAACCATAACATAGACCCCTACCACACTGCTATACCACACATCTCTATAACACAGCCATAACATATAGAGCCCTACCACACACTTCCATACCACACACCCCTACCACACACTCCTACCACTTAACCCTACCACATAGCTCAATAACACAGCCCTACCACACACCCCTAACACACACCTATAACATACAGTCTTACCATACAGCCCTACCACACACCCCTACCTTACATCCCTACCACACAATCCTACCACACATCCCTACCACACAACCCTACCACACAATCCTAAAACATAGCCTTACCACACAGCCCTACCACACAACCCTACCACACAGCCGTACCACACAGCCTTACCACGCAGCCCTATCATACAGCTCCATACCACAGCCTTACCACACAAACCTACCACACAGTCCTCCCACACAGCTCCATACCACAGCCCTACCACACAGCTCCATACCACAGCCCTACCACAAAGCTCCATACCACAGCCTTACCACACAGCCTTACCACACAACCCTACCACACAGCTCCATACCACAGCCCTAACACAAATCTACCACACAGCTCCATACCACAGCTTTTCCACAGACTTACCACACAGCTCCATACCACAGCCCTACCACACACCCCTAACACACAACCCTACCACACAGTTCTATAATACAGCCTTACCACAGAATTGTACCTTACATCCCTACCACACAACACTACCACACAGCCTGATAATACAACCATGTCTCCCTTCCAAAGCATTCCACCTGCACTCCTCAACGCCAGCTCATAAACAGCCCTTCTGAAATGCAGTTATCCACCCGTGAAATGACTCCATTGGAATCACAGGTGCATTGTGTACTCAGATAATGATGGATGTTGACCTCGAAATTAATGTTGTTATTACTCTCTCTCTCTCTCTCTCTCTCTCAAAAAAACAATGAACACACACACGAGAGAGAGAGAGAGAGAGAGAGAGAGAGAGAGAGAGAGCAGTGTAGCCAATTAAGACTAGTTCACCTAGAGGGTTTTTTGCGTGCTTGGGAGTACTTGCGTTACTGTCACAGCAGGAAGTGGAGAGCAGGGACTGAAAGGTAGAAACGTTGTTGTTGTTGTTGTTGTTGTTGTTGTTGTTGTTGTTGTAGGGTTGCCGTCATGTTATGGCTCGTTTGTATTTTATTTTATTTATTTGTTTATTTTTTTTTTAGTGAATGGACCAAATTTAGTATCATTTACACCGCATCTCCTCTACGTAATTCTAAAGGTTCGGTACAGTTAGAGCTACACAGGATTTGATTTTTTTTTTCATAGTGACATATTAGTAAAAATTGCATTATTAAAAAGAAGGAAAGTCTTGAGAACCCAACTAATTATCTCTGTGGTCTTTGCAAATAGTTGTGGTGGGAGAACAAAGCTTTTCTGAGTACGAGCTATTGCTTCACGTGTGTTCTGCCTTGTGTTCTTTTCCCCTCGTATCCCCTCCCCCCCACACCTCACGAAAAACCCTGCGTATAGATCAAATGAATTATTAAAGGTTCAAAACAAGAGGAATCAAATTGGTTACTGCTGTTATTGAGCCTTCATTTATGTTTTGAGAAGTGGAGGAGGCGGTGAATGTAATGTCACGCCGCTTAGCTTTGTGGGTCAGTTAACAGTGGAGTAATGATTGCACACGCCTGCTGAGGAACATGCACCGCTCGACTTATTCTTGTAGCTGAAGGTGAAAGGATGACACTCGTTTATGGATGAGGCAGAGGCTTTGACATGAATAACAACGAGGGAGGTGTCTCGAAGCGCATCACTTAGTTTTTTTTTTTATGTAAGAGGCAAGCTGATCAAGGTTAACGACGAAAAAAAAAAAAAAGGCTCACTAAGTTGGCAGTCCCCTTGCAGGCCCGAGAGAATTTTACAATGGAGGATATTATCGGTTTTAAGATGTTTTTCTGGCTCTAGTGGAAGTTTTTATAGTTTTCAGGGATGCGTTGATGACTCTAGGAATGAATTGACAAGTATTTTGCATTATTGATAAGGAAAACATCCGCGAGAACCTACTTATATTTATGACTGAAGGTGAGAAGGTAATGCCCGTGTTTTTAAGGAGGCAGAAGCTAATATGACATGAAATGAAATGAAATACTAGACTTAAACAAATTTCGAAATGTATCCCAAGTTTGACAGGCTGTTGTGGGAACTATTTAGGTTTTCAAGGGTGTTTTCATGACTTGATAGTTTGATAGGTATTTTGTGTGATCAATAAGGAAAAAATAACGAAGGAGAAAAGAGAAAAGATGCCAAATGGGGGAAGTGAGAATAAAAAGAAGAATAGGGATGTGATAAGAAGAGAGATTACGTTAACCTGACTACCCCTTTCAATACTTGGACATTTTTACCTTGAGACTTGTGTACGATTAGACTATTGACATTAGGTAGGGTGTATGGAGGTCAGAAGAGTAATGGCCATAATCTTCACTATTTTAATTCCCCACAGGAGTTGCCGAAGCTGTATAAAATCGGCATATAGTAAGTAGAATGAATATGGAAACGCGTCAAATGGTATTGAAGGGGTTAAACATACACGTCTTTTGAAAGTAACGAAACCTTTTAAAAATGCGGCTTTTATTACTATCACAACAGAAGATGAAGAGAAAGTTACAACCTAGAGATATTCATTCACTCAGTAACGTGACACTAATCTCAAAACACTGAAGGACGCTCGCTACGGAATGTGTGGGGAATGATGGAGTAATAGTGTTTTTTATAGCGGAGTCTCTCTTGGCAGCGTGGGAAGAAGAGAAAATGGATCATAATTGGATGGGTGACTTATGGTTTTCCAGACGCCCCGCGCGTGTTGTTTCCTTGGCAACTGTGTGCTATACCGTTGTTGTCTCCGCCTCTATGTTAGGTATTTTGTCATCTCACGTCTGTCTTGTCATATTCTCTCTCTCTCTCTCTCTCTCTCTCTCTCTCTCTCTCCATAACAGCCGCTAAAATAACAAAGATGACGGTTTAGAGAGAGAGAGAGAGAGAGAGAATTACTACTACTACTACTACTATTACTACTACTACTACAATTTTCTACTACTTTTACTACTACTTCTGCTGCTACTACTACTACTACTACTACTACTACTACTACTACTACTACTACTACTACTACTACTACTACTACTACTACTACTACTACTGAGAGAGAGAGAGAGAGAGAGAGAGAGAGAGAGAGAGAGAGAGAGAGAGAGAGAGGAACAGGAATATGTGTTTACAGTTTTTCTCTCTTAACTTTTCCCTTTCACCAGCGAGTGCTACAGATTTCCGTTTTCTGTTGGTACATTCTCTCCTTTTTCTCAACATCCATCACCAACTCATGTACATTTACAGATCCCGAAAGAAAACAGGCATACATACTTACAGATTGGAATTAAAGGGAGACTAACCTGAGAAAAATAGGATAAAGGAGGAGGAGGAGGAGGAGGAGGAGGAGGAGGAGGAGGAGGAGGAGGGAAAGCAGCGGAAAATACACGTTAAAAGAATAAATACTTAAGTCACACATCACATCACATCTCATTTTCCTTTGCGCATTTTTGAGTTACATGAATGGTGTTGAGTCTGGGAGCCTGTGGGAAGCGATTACGCCCTTGAGAGAGAGAGAGAGAGAGAGAGAGGCGGAAGGTGGTGGCAATAGCGAAAACACAAAGGTTTATTGACATCGAGACCAGAGACAGACCACACTACTGCTGCTATTTGTTGGTACATGGTCTGGTTTCAGTTTGTTGTTATTTACTGTGGTTTTTTTCCTTCCCTGTGCCCGTTTTTCTGTTCCGGGTTTGTGGAGGTGTGGTGGTGGTGTGCGTAAAGGGCAGTAGGGTGACGCAGCAGCAGCAGCAGTAGTAGTAGTAGTAGTAGTAGTAGTAGTAGTAGTAGTAGTAGTAGTAGTGGTAGTGGTGGTGGTGGTGGTAGTTGTGGTAGTAGTAGTAGTAGTAGTAGTAGTAGTTTATTGCTGATTCTTGTATATTAAAAGTATTTATATTATTTGTTTACCATTTATCATTTGTTTATTCATTTATCTATTTATTTATTTTTTAAAGTTTATTGATAGAATTTGAGGTTGATGATTACTACTACTACTACTACTACTGCTACTGCTACTGCTGCTACTACTACTACTACTACTACTACTACATTAGTGCAATC
>NC_059278.1:15027455-15029955 GCF_017591435.1 Portunus trituberculatus | reverse complement strand
AGCAATATATTTTTAGTCCCTGTGAATATTGGTAGTGTCTTCCTAATTTGGGTTACGATGTTTGTTGTGCGTGTGGTGGTGAGTCCTGGTATAGCATTGTTGTTGTTGTTGGCGGTGGTTATGGAGGGAGGGAGGAGGTAGGGGAAGGCTAGGGAGAGAAGAGAGGTGGGGGGGGGATAGGAAGACGAGTATTGGTGGAGGTAAAGAAGATGGTGAAGATAAGGAGGAGGAGGAGGAGGAGGAGGAAGAGAAGGAAGATGAAGAAAAAGGAGGAGGAATAGGAAGATAGAAAGCAAAGGAGGAGAAAGAGGAGGAGGAGGAGGAGGAAGAGGAAGATAAGTATTTGATAGTGAAGGTAGAGAAAGCGAAGTAGAGAGGAAAGAAACGGAGAGAAAGGTGGATACGAAGAGGAGGAGAAAGATGAAGAAAAGGAAGAGGAAGAGAAAGATAAAAAAAAAGAAAGAGGAGGAGGAAAAGGAAGAGGAACATAAGTATTTGATGGTAAAAGTAGAGGTGGCGAAGTAGAGAAGAAAGAAATGGAGAGAAATGTAGATGGGAAGAGGAGGAGGAGGAGAAGAAGAAGAAGAAGAAGAAGAAGAAGAAGAAGAAGAAGAAGAAGAAGAAAGATGAAGAAAAAGGAGGAGGAAGAGGAAGATAGAAATAAAAGGAGAAAGAGGAGAAAGAGGAGGAAGATGAAGGAAAAGGAAGAAGAAGATAGAAAAGGAGAAAGAGGAGGAGGAGGAGGAGGAAGAGGAGCACAGATATTTGATGGTGAAGGTAGAGGAGGCGAAATAGAGAGAAAAGAGTGAAGTAGAGAGAAAGGTGGACGGGAGGAGGAGGAGGAGGAGGAGGAGGAGGAGGTGTCGCCACAAATGCTCTACTTTCCTTATGTAACTCCTCTCTTCTCTCCACTGACTGACTGACTCTCCGATATCTTGCTCCACCATTGTTTGTTTGTTTTGCTTTGTTTGCCAGCTGTTTTTCCTCTTTTGTTTGCACTGCTCTGCTTTGTTGAGTTTCCTTGCACATTTTCCTGGTCTTGCTTTCACTGTCTTACTCTTAAATCATATTCCTCTACTCTTTTTTTTTTTCTCTCTTCCTTTTTCTCTTTTTTTTCTCTTCCGTGTGTGTTTGTGTGTAACTGGTTCTCTCTCTCTCTCTCTCTCTCTCTCTCTCTCTCTCTCTCTCTCTCTCTCTCTCTCTCTCTCTCTCTCTCTCTCTTCTGGCTCTTTGCAGTTTCTCAGCGGAAGAGGCAGCGCCGTCTAGTAATTCTACCTGGTGCCACGTGACCTCATTGTTGTGGCGCCATAGCTCTCTCTCTCTCTCTCTCTCTCTCTCTCTCTCTCTCTCTCTCTCTCTCTCTCTCTCTCTCTCTCTCTCTCTCTCTCGTATTCCTCCGAACCATTTATATTCTCCTGTCTTCGTTTTCACTTTCCCTCTTCTTCTATTCTGAGCCACAAACACGAAAAGCAGAGGGCGGACCGAAGCGAACTTGGAAAAAAAGAAAAAAGAAAGAAAAAGAAAAGAAAAGAAGAAAAAAACTCGTCTTCTTTTTTACTCTTGTTCCCAAAAAGATACATTGAAATTATTATGAAAAGGTTTGGGAGGAGGAGGAGGAGGAGGAGGAGGAGGAGGAGGAGGAGGAGGAGGAGGAGGAGGAGGAAGAGGAGGGAGTTTCTGGGTTGATAGTTGAAGTTACCTTTTCCCTCTCTCTTTTCTCTCTCTCTCTCTCTCTCTCTCTCTCTCTCTCTCTCTCTCTCTCTCTCTCTCTCTCTCTCTCTCTCTCCATCCCCCTTCCTCCCTTTCCTTCACTTTCGCTCTTTCCTCTACGTACTCCTCTCCTTGTACTCTCTCTCTCTCTCTCTCTCTCTCTCTCTCTCTCTCTCTCTCTCTCTCTCTCTCTCTCTCTCTCTCTCTCTCTCTCTCTCATTCATTGCGATATCTGAGTCCCTTTCTTCTTTCTCATTCTTCTTCCTCTCTTTTCTCTCCTTGTCTCCTCTCCCCCTCTCACTCTCTCCCCTCTCCCTTCTTTTGTTTACCTCTCACCGTCCTCATTCTTCCCCCTCCCTCTCTCTCTCTCTCTTCTTCCCCTCCCTCTCTCCTCTCTCTTTTCTTCCCTCCCTCCTTTAACCTACTCTCCCTCCCTCACTCCCACCAACTTCCTCTCTCTCTCTCTCTCTCTCTCTCTCTCTCTCTCTCTCTCTCTTGCCTTTTTTCTTATATTTTATCTTTGTTATCTTTTTCTTCCTTTCTTTATTGCATTTTCTTATTTGCTTCCTTTACCTTTTCCTTATTTCTTCTTCTTCTTCTTCTTCTTCTTCTTCTTCTTCTTCTTCTTCTTCTTCTTCTTCTTCTTCTTCTTCTTCTTCTTCTTCTTGCTTTCTCTTCTCCATTTTCATCCTTAATTTTCTTCGTTTTCTTCCTACCTCGTTCATTTTCTTTTTCTTTTCCTTTTCTTTCTTTTCCCTCTTTTCTTCTCTCTTTCTGCCTTTTTCGTTTC
>NC_059278.1:15019955-15022455 GCF_017591435.1 Portunus trituberculatus | reverse complement strand
TTATTGATACGTAAATTATTGAGTTGCTTTATATTAACCCCTTCAGTTCTGGGACACATTTCTACCATGAGTTTTGGGTGTGATTAGACGATTTTATGTACATTAGGAAGGGTCTGTGGAGGTCGGAAGATTAATGGCCAGAGTCTTCAGTATTTTAATCCCCATATGAGTTTCTGAAGCTGTATAGAATCACCAAATAGTAAGCAGAATGAATGTGAGAACGCGTCATAGTAGTGAAGAGGTTAAAAGAATCAAAATATGTATGTGATTGGTGTGATTATTGCCAGGTGTTGCTAAAATTTTGTCTGAACCTTGTATATATTTTTTAAGAGGGAAAATCTGGCCAAGGGAAAACAAAATCCCCTAAAGAAAAAAGGCTCACTTAGATGCCAGTCCACGAGCAGGTCCGAGAGAGTTAGCCAAAAGGATGGGGATAAATGTGTTGAAACCTCCCTCTTAACCCCCTCCAGTACTGTGCCGCGTTTTCAAATTCCATCTGGTTACTATTTGGCGATTTTATATGACTTCAGAAATTGATGTGGGTTTTGAAGTAGTAAATATTCTGGCCATTAATCTTTTGACCTCCGTAGACCCTTTCTGATGCAAATAAAATCGTTTAATTACACCTAAAAATTATGGTAAAAATGCGTCGCAGTATGACACTATTTGTTTTCTCGAACTGTACTCTATAGAATCACAGGGGAGGTTTTATTATATGTGTTAATTAATGGGATGGACTTAGTGTATTGTTGAAAGGAAAGGTTTTATTCGCATCAGCTGGCTTTAGAAGGTGTATTTTGAGTTGCATTATTGAGAGAGAGAGAGAGAGAGAGAGAGAGAGAGAGAGAGAATGTATTTTGTATAATTTTTTATTTCAATTCTTTTCGCTTTTGTTTTTTAGTTCAGGTTTAATTTTTTGCCAATTATTTTATTCCACTTCTTTTTTTTTTTTTTTTTTTCGTTTTGGTTGTTGTTTAATTTATTACTTCTGTAAATGAGAGAGAGAGAGAGAGAGAGAGAGAGAGAGAGAGAGAGAGAGAGAGAGAGCTACATTTCTACTAGTTATGTTAGATGTATGTTTTGTGAATTACTCAAAGGAAAAGCAACAGTTGTATTAGAAAGTTGTATTTTCTCTTGAATTGCTGAGAGAGAAAGAGAAGTTTGCGGTCTATTGTTTGTATTAAAGGATGTATTGTCATTGCATCGCTAAGAGAGAAAACTGAGATCTGTTGGCAACGTTGGGTGTCTGTTGTATGAATAAGATGTATTTGACTAATCGATTACAGTACAACGTTTTTTTTTTTTTCCTCACAAGACCTATTCAGTGCTAGACAATTTTTATTTCCATCATTCTCTTCAACCTCTGCGATTCTTACCTTTATGCTGCAATCTCTCAACTTTTTAACCTCTTCAGTACTGGAGCGCATTTTTACCACGAGTTTTGGGTGTCATTAGACGATTTCATTTACATTAGGAAGGGGTCAGTGGAGGTCAGAAGATTATACAGAGTCTTTGCTATTTAAATCCCCACCTAAGTTTCTGAAGCTGTATAAAATAGTCAGTTAGTAAGCAGAATAAATACGAAAACACGTCATGGTACTGAATGGGTTAACTGTGAATTAGTACACCTTTCCTTAATAATTGTCGTTTTCTCCTTATTCCCTCGTTTATTCGTCGTTTCCGTGTCTCCTCTTCGTCTATCACACCCTATTATTGTTGTTTCCTCTTAACCTCTGCTTTTGACTGACCCGTCTGTCTGTATGGGGACCAGCACATCAGGGGGCCTTCTTTATATACCCGTTTTTGTTACCCTTGGCTGGATTCCCCGACTACATAATACTAATAATCTCTTTAAGACATCTTTACTTATTATACAGCCATCTTCAGTCTTTAAAAGTGAACAGAAAATTAAGAAACTGCAAAATCTATTCGTTTTAATCCCTTTCTTTATTGTAGATGATTATAAAGATTTCTTGCATTACTTGTGACGCGGTTAATAGTTTCGTACAGGTTAGGTTACGTTAGATTAGGTAAGGCTAGGTTAAATAGGTTAGGTTGGGTTAGGGTAGGTACGACAGTGAAAGGGTTGAATAGCTTAGTACACTCGGAAAGGTGAATCATCCTATTCTTTATCTTTTCCTGTAATTTCATTCAAACACAATTTTTTTTCAGTGCTTTGAGTGTTTTAAGACAAGACTAGTTTAGGTTAGGTTACGTTGGATACCACAGTGAAAGGTTTAGAGAGCTCAGTACGTTAGGAAAGAGAAATCGTTCCATTCTCTTTCTTTTCCAGTGAGTTCATGCAAACACTTCATTTTTTTCTATGCTCTAAGTGTTGAAGAGACGAACGTAGCAGTGAAGGAATTAAGTCATCTGTGTTTAGCGCCGCGCGACGAACAATGCTACTCTAATTTGAAGGCACGGACCAGGTAAAGGTGTGTTTCAACAGGTGAATGTGTTTGGACAGGTAATGGCCGCATGTGTGTGTGTGTGTGTGTGT
>NC_059278.1:15012455-15014955 GCF_017591435.1 Portunus trituberculatus | reverse complement strand
TCTCTCTGATTCCGTTTTGAGTGAAATTAAAGAGAAAAATAATAAATAGAGAAAATATAGACGAAGGAGAAAGTATTTAATATGATTTCAAATTGTGCTGTTCCAGAGAGAGAGAGAGAGAGAGAGAGAGAGAGAGAGAGAGAGAGAGAGAGAGAGAGAGTGGTGACATAAATATTTGATAAGGAGAAATGACTCAGAAGTTTAATTTATTGTACAGGTAACTAATTTGTGCAGGTAAAGAAGTAATAGATAGAATGCTGATTAGAGAGAGAGAGAGAGAGAGAGAGAGAGAGAGAGAGAGAGAGAGAGGTGTTTGCACAGGTGACACATCAGTTGACAGGTGTGTGGCCTGACAAATAGATTGCTGACAGGCTGACAGGTAGGCAGGGATTAAACAAGGAGGGATATGCGATTCAGTCAGCCAGTCAATCAGGCAGTCAATCAGCCAGCCAGTCAGCCAGCCAGTCAGTCAGTCAGTCACCTGGTCTGGCTATAGTTATTTCCTACCTCAATCAGTCCGTCAGTCAATCATTCCGTAAGTCAGTCAGTCAGTCAGTTAGTTAGTCATTGCATCAATCATTCATACTGTCAGCTTGTTAGTCAGTCAGTCAGTCAATCAGTCAGTCAGTCATCCCAACAATCATTCATTCAGTCAGTCAGTTAATCAGTCAGTCGATGAATATTCTAACTAGTCAATAAATAAATCAGTTTGCTGGTAGTTAAGTCTGTCACTCTTTCATTCAGTGAGTTAGGAAATTTTTCAGTCAGTCAGTCAGTCAAGGAATTCGGAAGATTGTTATTTCGGGAATCAGTAAATTTTCAACAGGTTCAGGAAGTCGGAAGGTCTCTTGGTTATTTAGTCAGTTTACCAGTCAGTCAGTCAGTCATTGAGTCAGAAACATCACCTTTACATCAGTCCAAGAACGAATCAGTCAGTCAGATCAGTCAGTCAGTTTATTTCTCTCAATATCCAATTTTCTTTCTTTTCTTCTTTTTCTCCTTTTCCTTCTATTCTTTTCCTCCATTCTTCATTCTCTTTCCTTCTTTTTTCTTTTCTTTCACTCACTCATTTTCTTTCTTCAGTTAATTTATCAGTTTATTAACCAAGTCTTCAGTAAACTTCGCCAATCAGTCAATTATAAAGTCAGTGAGTGTTGCAGCGTCACGGAACACGGCTTGTGGGTGAGTCAGTAAGTCAGTCAACCGTGTAGCCGATCAATGTAACAGCCAGTCAGTCAGTCAGTCAGAAAAGTCAATTCCATTCCTCTCACTTCCACTTTCAGTCAATCAGTCAACCGGAAAATATGTAATAAGTCAGAAAGTTTATCAGTCAGTAAGTCATTCAGTCAGTCAGTCAGTCAGTTAGTTATTGTATCTATCTCTCAGTTTGATTTTCAGTTTTTGATTTGTATGTGGAGATTTTCACTCAGTCAGTCAATCAGTCAGTCAGTCAGTCAGTCAGTTAGTCAAGTTTTTTTTCACTACACCAGTCTTTACTTTCCTTTTCAGCTGACTAATATTAAGGAGATTTTCAGTCAGTCAGTCAGTCAGTCAGTCAGTTAGTCAGTCAGTAAGTCAATCAGTCAGTCAGTCAGTCACCTCGTTAATATTTCCTCCTGTAATTATCTAGAAATTTGTATTATTCTTATCTTCAATCTCTCTCTCTCTCTCTCTCTCTCTCTCTCTCTCTCTCTCTCTCTCTCTCTCTCTCTCTCTCTCTCTCTCTCTCTCTCTCTCTCTCTCTCTCTCCACATACCTAACCTGTTTCTCATGGAAGTGGCAAAGTGGAATGAATTAAAGTGGAAGAAAGTGCTTATACTCACAATCCACCACCACCACTACCACCACCACCACCACCACCACCACCACCACCACCACCACCACCACCACCACCACCAGACTGATGACGCAATGTTGTGTTGACAGTCTAACACAAACAATGGTGCGTTTGAAGGTATTGTGTTGTTGCATTGTGGAGGGGCGCAGACGAAGGCGGCGACGCGGCATCTGTGCATATTATCACTGGGGCAGGAGGAGGAGGAGGAGGAGGAGGAGGAGGAGGAGGAGGAGGAGGAGGAGATGTCTGACTGGGAGGTGGTTAAAGGGAGTTTTGATGTTGTTTTTCCTGCTTTTTACTTTTTTTTTTTGAGGTTGGTAGGTGGGATGAAGTGAGGTTGAGTGAGGGAGGAGGAGGTGGAGGAGGAGGAGGAGGAGGAGGAGGAGGAGGAGGAGGAGGAGGAGGAGGAGGAGGAGGAGGAGGAGGAGGAGGAGGAGGAGGAGGAGGAGGAGGAGGAGGAGGAGATGCCTGACAGAGAGGTGGTTAAAGGGAGTTTTGTTGATGTTTTTCCTGCTTTTTCCTTTTTTTTCAAGGTTGACAAGTGAGGTGAGGTGAGGAGGAGGAGGAGGAGGAGGAGGAGGAGGAGGAGGAATACAAAGAAATACAAAGGAATGCAAAGGAAAGCCAAACAGCAACAGACCTCTTGGTCCTTTCGTGGCTGTT
>NC_059278.1:14989955-14992455 GCF_017591435.1 Portunus trituberculatus | reverse complement strand
AGTAGTAGTACAAAGGATATGGTTAAGGATTTGAAAGATAATGAGGGAGGTAGGAAGAGGAAGAGAAGTAGAATAGACAGTAGGGAAGAAGAAGAAGGGAGGAGGAGGAGGAGGAGGAGGAGGAGGAGGAGGAGGAGGAGGAGGAGGAGGAGGAGGAGGAGGAGTAGTGGGGGGGAGGGAAGACCTTAGCCACAGATCATTTAAATAACAGTCGTCCTTGTTCGTAATGACGTAATTATCTCATTTTCACATGTAGTAACCTTGCCTACCACAGACACACACACAGACAGAAAGGTAAACAGACAGACAGACAAACAAGTAAACAGATTGACAAACAGGCACAGGCAGACAGATGACATAAGCAGACAAACATACAAATAGGTAAACAGATTGACAGACAGACAGACAGGTGGACAGGTAAACAGACATACAGATTGACAGACAGGTAAACAGATTGACAGACAGACAGACAGGTAGACAGGTAAACAGACAGATAGACAAAGAGACAGGTAAACAGATTGACAGACAGATAGGCAGGTGGACAGGCAAACAGACATACAGATTGACAGACAGGTAAACAAACATACAAACAGAGAAACAGGTGATAGAGGGATGGTTTGGCAGACTGGTGAACAAAATTAAAAACAGATAGACACATTAATTGATAGAGAAACAGGTAGGCAGTTACACACACACACACACACACACACACACACACACACACACACACACACACACACACACACACACACACACACAGTGACTGACAAACAATACAGACTGATCTCTCTCTCTCTCTCTCTCTCTCTCTCTCTCTCTCTCTTTGCAGGAAAATGAAATGGGACGGACGTTGCTCGTAGAGTTATATTCCTCCTCCTCCTCCTCCTCCTCCTCCTCCTCCTCCTCCTCCTCCTCCTCCTCCTCATCGTCCTCCTCTTCTCCGTTTTCTTCCATCTTTTCTATTCCTCCCTCCCACGTGCTCTTCTCTCTCTCTCTCTCTCTCTCTCTCTCTCTCTCTCTCTCTCTCTCTCTCTCTCTCTCTCTCTCTCTGTTTTCCCATTTTGTGTTTGATTCTTCCTCCCGTTTGTCTTCTTTCTCCTCCATATCTTTCTGGTGCTGCATCCTCCTCCTCCATCTCCTCCTCTTCCTCTTTGTCCTCTATCTCCTCCTCGTCCTTCATCTCCTCCTCCTCCTCCTCCTCCTCCTCCTCCTCCTCCTCCTCCTCCTCCTCCTCCTCTCTTCTTCTTCCTTCTCCTCTCGTCGTCTTATTCCTCCTTTTGGTCTTCGAATACAATTGTCTGTGTGTGTGTGTGTGTGTGTGTGTGTGTGTGTGTGTGTGTGTGTGTGTGTGTGTGCGCCTGCATCCATGTGTACCCTAGTCTGTGTGTACCCAATGCCTCGTGTGTGTGTGTGTGTGTGTGTGTGTGTGTGTGTGTGGTTGCTCTACTCTGGAAGTCGGTTTTATTGGTGGTGGTGGTGGTGGTGGTGGTGGTGGTTGTGGTGGTAGTATTGGCGGCGGTGGTGGTGGTAGTGGAAACTTTTGCTCACCTAATACTTTTTGTGTCCTTAAAAGTCGCGTGTTTCTCGTTAGTTTTAAGTAGAACATACATTGGAGGAAGAGGAAGAAGAAGAGGATGTGGTGGGGGAAGAGGAGGAAAGAAGATACATACTATTGTGTATGAAAAAAAAAGGAATAAAGGAGTAAGAAGAGAAAGAAGATGATAGAAACCAAAGAGACAGAGAAGAAGAGACCAAGGACATAGTAAGAAACGAAAGAAAATGCAAATGAGAAGAAATGTGATGAAGAAGAGGAAGAGGAGTAATGGTAAGAAGAAAACGAGAAACATGAAAAAGCCAAATTTCCGAAAAACAAGAAAAATAAAGAAAAAAAAACTTACGAATAAGAGAAGACAAACAACGAAAGATAAACAAAGCGAAAATGAGCAAGTGGAGAAGAAAGAAATAGAGAATGAGAAATAGAAAAAGGAAAGAAAATAAGGAAACAAGAGGAGGACGCGAACTTCCAAAATAAACAGAACTGAAAGAAAAAAAAATAAAAGGGAAGAGAGAAAGAAAAAGAAATCAGCAACATTGTCAGTAAAAATCAAGAAGAAGGAGATAAACACGAAGAAGAAGAAGAAGAAGAAGAAGAAGAAGAAGAAGAAGAAGGAAAAGAAGATGACGAACATGAAAAAAATAAATAAATAGAAGAAGAGGAAAAGAAAAAGAATAAAAAGAAGAAGGAAAAAAAAGAAGAATAAGAAGAGGAAGAAGACGAAGGAGAGAAAAAGAAGAAGAAAGAGAAGAGAAATAGAAAAAAAACGATAATGGACTACAAAAGAAGGAAAGGAAAACTGTCTCCACTTTTCTCTTCCTCACTTCGCAAAATTGAAAACAAACAAATAAACAAACAACCAACAAAATAAATGAAGAGAGAAATGAGATAGAGAAGAAAAAAAAAATATATGAAAGAAAACATGACAAGAAGAGAGATGAGAGA
>NC_059278.1:14984955-14987455 GCF_017591435.1 Portunus trituberculatus | reverse complement strand
CTCTCTCTCTCTCTCTCTCTCTCTGTTCTTTTCCTCATCTTCCCTCTTCCTTTTCTCCTATTTATTTGTATTATCTATGTCACAATTTTATGTTAATGTCTTCCTTACTCCTATTCTTCTTATGTTCCTTCTTTCTTCCTCCTCTATTTCACTTATCTATCTTTCTCTTTCTGTTCCTTCTTTTATCGTCTGCCTTACCTGTTCCTCTTCTGTTTCTCGGTTTTATACTTTCCCTCCTTTTTTTCTCTATGTACAGTACCTATCTCCCTCTTTCTTCCTTTCCTGGTTAATCTATTTTTCTTCCTACCTACTTATTCCTTTCTTTATCACCCGCCTCTTCAGTCTCTCTAAGGTAAAGTAAGGCTTTTTTTTTATTCTTGTTTTTTTTCTTTATTTTCATTTTCTTTGATTTTTTTTTATATGTTGTTTATCCCTCCTTTACTTCACCTCTCTCTCTCTCTCTCTCTCTCTCTCTCTCTCTCTCTCTCTCTCTCTCTCTCTCTCTCTCTCTCTCTCTCTCTCTCTCTCTCTTTATTAGCTTTTATACACGTACTCGTTCTATTATTATTATTTTTGTCATTTCTCCTCTTCTTTCTTCTTTACCTCCTTTATACTTTCATTCATTTTTCTCTTGTTTACTCCATTTATCTTCGTCTCCTTCTTCACGTCCTTTATCTTCCTCTCTATTCCTCCTTTTCACCACATGTCTCATCTGCGTCTCCCGTATTGGTAATTGTGGTATTTTCATTTTAGTCATGTCTCCTCTCGCGTGTCTCTCTGAAAATAGAACCGAGGTGGAGGCAGCTGCAAGGCCTTAGGTGCGCTGGGACCCGTGGGCTGCCAGACGTATGAAGCTCTCTGGCACTGGTAAGGTGGTAGTGGTGGTGGTGGAAGGAAGGAAGTTAAGAAAGTTATGTGTGTGTGTGTGTGTGTGTGTGTGTAGGGTGGGGTTAGGTTAGGGGTACAGGTAGGTGGGGGAGGGTGCCATGTAACCTTCTCAGGTGCCACGCGAGGGACACCACCCACGTTACCTTGAGGGAGCGACTTCTTGTGTGCTAGGACATGACCACCACCACCACCACCACCACCACTCCCACAATAACATTCACTGCTACAGCCACCAATCTTTTACTTCCTTTCCTGTTCCTGCTTGTTCTTACGCCTCTCTATCCCTGTCTTTTGCATTATTGTCTCCTCCTCCTCCTCCACCTCCTCCTCCTCCTCCTCCTCCTCCTCCTCCTCCTCCTCCTCCTCCTCCTCCTCCTCCTCCTCCTCCTCCTCCTCCTCCTCCTCCTCTTCTGTTGCTGCTGTGTCGATGTGGCTTCGTTGTTCGTGGCCCGTTGTCGTAGTAGTAGTAGTAGTAGTAGTAGTAGTAGTAGTAGTAGTAGTAGTAGTAGTAGTAGTAGTAGTAGTAGTAGTAGTAGTAGTAGTAAATAGTAGTAGTAGTAAAAGCCACAATATTCATTCTTTTCCTCTTCCTTCTCCTCTTCCTCTTCCTCCTCCTCTTCCTTTTCATTTCCTGCTCCTCCTCTTTCTCTCCCAATACTACATCCTTCCTCCTCCTCCTTCCTCCTCCTCCTCCTCCTCCTCCTCCTCCTCCTCCTCCTCCGTGGCCTCGTGCACACCTGCGTCAGCGTCTCCTGAGCGGCGACGAAGGTGTTGTTCCCATGGCCCCGCAGCGTCATAGGGACGATGGCCTGACTCAAGGCTGGCCCCCAAGGTTACTTCTAAAGGTCGCCAGGTGGAGGCCAGGTGGAGGCCAGGTGGAGGGGCGGCTCTGAAGGTGAGGTGGAGGTGGTGGGGGTAGTGGGGACGCAGAAGCTGGTGGAGTACAGGTGGAGCACAGGTTAGGAAGTGGAGAGCGTTGCAGGTGGAGGAATGTTTTAGTGGCGGTGGTGGTGGTGGTGGTGGATGTGACGCGATGGAGAGGTGGAGAAGGGGGTTAGTGGTGGTGGAGGAGGTGGAGGAGGGACGCTCTGAAGGTGAAGTGGAGGAGAAAACCTGTCGGGTCGGTGGAGACGTGGATGTGTGTGTGAGAGAGAGAGAGAGAGAGAGAGAGAGAGAGAGAGAGAGAGAGGCTAAAAATAACAACCCATTCCTTCCTGCATAACAACAAAAAAACCTGACGAACAGCATCAATGAAGCAAGAAAAGTCAATTTTATCCAATTTTAGACTAAACAAAGGACACGCAAAGGGAGAGGGAGAGAGAGAGAGAGAGAGAGAGAGAGAGAGAGAGAGAGAGAGAGAGAGAGAGAGAGAGACGCACATATACAGTAAGATAATTTGCATAGTGTTAAAAAAGGAGGGAAAAAAATAGATGGATTAGAAACTTAAATAAGATACAAAAACAAGTATTAGTAATAGTAGTAGTAATAGTAACAATGATAGTAGCAGCAGCAGCAGTAGCAGTAGTAGCAGTAGCAGTAGCAGTAGTAGTAGTAGTAATAGTAATAGTAATAGTAGTAGTAGTAGCAGCAATAGTAGTTGTAGTATCAATAG
>NC_059278.1:14974955-14979955 GCF_017591435.1 Portunus trituberculatus | reverse complement strand
TTTTTTTATGTAAGAGATAATTTGGCGAGGAGCAACAAAAACTAGTATATTTTTTTACATAGAAGGATGCAAATACCCAATCGATTAATGAAGACCACACACTGTACAAACCTAAAATTAACACACACCATGCACATCAGACTTATTTAAGTGGATTAGTGGAAGAGCAGTGGAAGACATGACAGACGGGCGTGGAAGTGGTAAAGAGTGGAGACAGAATGGTGAAAAGGATTAGATTAGCTGGTGGATTATTGACAGAACCAAGTGGGAGAAAAGTGAGAATCATAGAGGTGGAAGTGGAGTCGGGCACAATGTGGAGTGAAAATAGTGGATGTGAATGGGAATACCAGTGGACTTGATGACAGAAGGAAGTGGAAGAGAGTGGACTAACAATTGAGAACCATAGGAGTGGAATTAGAGGTGATAACAAAGTGGAGTGACTAAAAATGGAAGAGCTAATAACAAAAACAAGTGGAATTAATAAAAACGAAAGAAACGAAAGTGGAATAGAAAAAAAATCGAGGAAAGTGGAGGAAGCGAAGTGAGTAACATACAAAGACACGAAACAAGTGAACACAAGTGGAGAAGCAGCGAGTGGAAAGCGGTGAGGGGAGGTGGAAGTAGTGGATTAAGTAGAGGGGGTGGGTGGATCAGAAGGGGTGGAGGCATTTCCGGTAGACTTACAATGCTTGAAGTTAGACACATAGGAATATTTGCATGTTTTCCGGAAGCAGACTTGGAGTATAGAGGGGAAGGAGGGGAGGGGATGAGAGAGAGAGAGAGAGAGAGAGAGAGAGAGAGAGAGAGAGAGAGAGAGAGAGAGAGAGAGAGAGTTAGGGAGGGGAAGATAGAATGGGAGTAAATAGATAAAGTGAGGGGATTGGGGGAGAGAGAGAAAGAGAGGAGAGAGATCATTCAGAGGGAAATCAGATTGAGGGGATTATGGATAGCGCTAGAGGGATGAGGAGAGAAGCAGAATAGAGGAAAGGGAACAAAATAATAGAGGGAAGAGAAGAGGGAGGAGGAAATAGAGTTAAATCAGTTAGAGAGAGAGAGAGAGAGAGAGAGAGAGAGAGAGAGAGAGAGAGAGAGAGAGAGAGAGAGAGAGAGAGAGATGGTGGAAAATAAAGATAGAGAGAGATTAAAGGGTGAGGTACAAAGAAACAGAATAATGAGAGAGAGAGAGAGAGAGAGAGAGAGAGAGAGAGAGAGAGAGAGAGAGAGAGAGAGAGAGAGAGAGAGAGAGAAAGTAAACAGTATATAGAATGAAGACTTACAGATAGAAATTGAGAACAAGAGGAAGCAGAATAGCAATAGAAAAGAATGGTAGAGATGACACAACGAGAGAAAGAAAGTAATAGAAAAAAGACAGACGGGATTTTATAAGGTATGAGAATATACACAGGTGAGACAGATAGGTAAGAGGAACACTGTCTAACCTGCCAACTTAACCCTTTCAGTACTGGGACGCATTTTTACCATGAGATTTGTGTACGATCAGACCATTTTATTGACATGAGGGAGGGGTGTCTATGGAGGTCAGAAGATTAATGGCCACAGTCTTCACTATTTTAATCCCTCACATAAGTTTCTGAAGCTGTATAAAATCACCAAATAGTAGCCAGAGTGAATATAGAATTGTGTTATGGTCTTCAAGGGTTTAAATAGCACTGTAAAATTATATCTGACTGTAATTACACAAGACTGACTAAAAGGGAAGGTGTGTAAATTAACAAAGGTGGGAAATAGACAGGTGTAGAATGAGAACGGGACCAGAGGGGATATGGAACACTTGAGGAGAACAGATGAGGAATACGAGTACAAAGAAAGAGAGGGAATATAAGGTTTGGAGTAAGGGTACACGTGGGACAGGATAAGGTAGAACATGTGTGGGAGAGAAGCAGGTGTGGGATGGGAATGAATAAGAGGTTATAAGAGACAAAGTGAAGTGGACCAGATATAGAATGGAAGAAAAATAAGGTGCTAAGATTAATGATAAGATAATAAAGAGAGCAGGTTTGGTAGAGAATGAAAAGAGGATTACAGTTATGGAAGAGCGGAAAAGAGGATCCGTAACAAGTGTGGAAGGGAAGAAAAGAAGATAACGTGTATGGAAGAGAAGAAAAAGAAAATATTAGCAGGAATGATAAGAGAAAAAAAAAAGGGAATGATATGTAGTATTTTTGGAAGAGGACAAAAAAAATATGTGTAACAAATGTGAAAATGAAGAAAAAAAAGAAGATAGCGAGTAATGAAGAGAAGAAAAAAAGAAGATATTTATAGTAACGGAAGAGAAGAAGAAAAAAAGATACGTAACAAATGTAGAAGGAAAGAAAAATGAGTAACAGAAGTAGAACGGAAGAAAAGACAATATTAACAGGTGTAGGAAGAGAAGAAAACGAGGAGGAAGAAAAAGAGGATAACAAGAATGGAAGAAAATAAGAAAAGACAAGTGACAGGTAAAAAAAAAAAAGAAGACAAAAAACAGGAGCGGAAAGAGAAGAAAAGGAGGACTAAGAAGTGTGAAAAAGAAGAAAAGGGGATAACAAGAATGGGGATAGAAAAGCAAGTAACATGAAAAAAGATAAAGACAAGAAACAGGAGTGGAAAGAGAAGAAAAAAAGAGGGTGAAAAACGAAAAGGAGATAATAAGAATGGAAATAAAAAAAGAAATACAAGTAACAAGGCGTAGAAAGGAAGAAAAAGACAAGTAACAGGTGAAGAAAAGAAGAAAAAACAAGAAAACAGTGAAGAAAGGAAGAAAGTAGGAGAAACAGGTGAAAAGGAAGAAAAAGACGAGAAACAGTGAAGGAAAGAAAAAAGACGAGAAACTGAAGAAAGGAAGAAAAAGACGAGAAACAGTGAAGAAAGGAAGAAAAGAAGAGAAACAGTGAAGAAAGGAAGAAAAAGACGAGAAACAATGAAGAAAGGAAGAAAAAGACGAGAAACAGTGAAGAAAGGAAGAAAAAGAAGAGAAACAGATGAAAAGGAAGAAAAAGAAGAGAAACAGTGAAGAAAGGAAGAAAAAGAAGAGAAACAGATGAAAAGGAAGAAAAAGAAGAGAAAAAGTGAAGAAAAGGAAGAAAAAGACGAGAAACAGGTGTGGGAAGACAAGAAAAAGAGCAACAGGTGTGGGAAGGGAAGAAAAAGGCATTGTATAGCAGGTATGGGACAGCAGGTAAGGTCATACGGGACAGCTTTGGAATAGGGAAGGGGGACAGAATGAAAAGGGGAGCAGGGGACAGATGCTCCTCCTGCAGCACGCCACGGAAATACCATTACTCGTGTGTATTGCAAACCCTTCGCGTGAGACGGTACTTCCTGCCCCTCCCCAACCCCCTAACTTTGTGTATGGAGATTAGGGACCATCCTCCTCCTCCTCCTCCTCCTCCTCCTCCTCCTCCTCCTCCTCCTCCTCCTCCTCCGTCAGTAGCAGATCCCGTAGAAGTTACGCAACCTAACCTTCTCTTTGACCTTTTTCCGTCCTTAGAGAATAGGTATGTAAGTCACTAATCTCTCTCTCTCTCTCTCTCTCTCTCTTGATTGTTATTCGTAAGTTGTGGTTCATGTGTGTGTGTGTGTGTGTGTGTGTGTGTGTGTGTGTGTGTGTGTGTGTGTGTGTCTCTCTCTCTCTCTCTCTCTCTCTCTCTCTCTCTCTCTCTCTCTCTCTCTCTCTCTCTCTCTCTCTCTCTGTTCTCTCTCTCTCTCTCTCCTCTCCTCTCCTCCTCCTCCTCCTCTCCTCCTCCTCCTCCTCCTCCTCCTCCTCCTCCTCCTCCTCCTCCTCCTCCTCCTCCTCCTCCTCCTCCTCCTCCTCCTCCTCCACATTCCTCCACCTGCCTCCACCTGCCGTCTTCCATCTGCCTCCAGCAACATTTCCTCCTACTGCTCCTCCTCCTTTCTCCTCCTCCTTTTCTCCTCCTCCTCCTCCTCCTCCTCCTCCTCCTCCTCCTCCTCCTCCTCCTTTCTTCCATTTCCTCACCTGCGTCTTTCTCTCCACTGTCTTAATCTTCCTTCCAGTCTCTCTCTCTCTCTCTCTCTCTCTCTCTCTCTCTCTCTCTCTCTCTCTCTCTCTCTCTCTCTCTCTCTCTCTCTCTCTCTCTCTCTCTCTCTCTCTCTCATTCGCTCCTTGCTAACATTAATCAGCAATACTCTACCATTTGTGTCCTTAAAATGAATTATTATTATTTTAAGGTAGGGCTGAGGAGCGAGGGGGGAGAGGGAGGGGAAGGGAGGCCATATAGATAAAAGGAAGAGGAGGAGAGGGAGGAGTGGGAAGAGGAAAGGCGGATCAAAAGAGGGGAGAAGAAAGGAAGAGAATAGAGAGAGAAGGGAGAAGTATGTATTTCATCTCTTAGTTTGGAAGGAAGGAAGGAAGGAAGGAGAGAATATTATGATAGGAAAGGGAAGCAAGAAAGGGAGGAAGAGGGAGAAGGAAAGAGGGAATAAGAGAAAGGGAAAGGAAAAGAGAAATTGGAAGTGAGAAAAAGGAAAGGATAAAGAGAGAAGGGAGTGAAATATGGGAAAAGAGAAGGAAGATGAAAAAAGAAAGAAAACGAAGGAACTGGAGAACAAGAAAGAGAAACAAGGAAGAGGAGAATGAGGGAAGAAAAAAGAAAAGGAAGCAGAGGACAAGAGTATTAGCATAAGAAAGAAGGAGGAGGAAGGACACACTGAGAATGGAAAGGAGCAATGAAAGAGGAGAAAGAAGAATAGAAATGAAGCAGAGAGAGAGAGAGAGAGAGAGAGAGAGAGAGAGAGAGAGAGAGAGAGCAATGGATGGATGATTAAACAGGAAAAAATAAATAAAGATAAAAACAAAAATGAGTTGAACACGAGAAATGAAAAAAAAAAAAAAAATTGAACCAGGAGAAAAAATTGATAAGAAATAAAACCCCAGGTAATAAAGAAGCTGTATTCACGTAGATATAATCCCAAACACCTGACTAATTCATAACGTTCCCAACACCTGTGGCACACCTGAGGCTCCTGTAGCTGCCGCG
>NC_059278.1:14954955-14959955 GCF_017591435.1 Portunus trituberculatus | reverse complement strand
TTTATTCGTGATTCCTCTCTATTTCATTGTCTCCTTCGTCTTTCTTTTGTTTATTCCATCTTACAAGTACTCGTTTATGTTTCTAGTATTGTGTATGTTTTTTGTTTTTCGTGTCTTGACTCAGCTTTCTTTATTTTACTGGTTCTAATGTCTAACCTACTTCACTTCATGTCTTCAGTTTCCTTCAGCCTTGTCTCTTTATTATTTGTCTTTTTTTCCATTACTAATTTAGTTTTCCCGAATCATCTGCAGAACTATATTTTCTCCCTTCATGTTCGTTTTCTTTCATTCTCTTCGATGATATATTTATACCTGTTTATTTCACTTTCCTTTCCTTTTCCTCCCATTTCTCTAACACTTTCAGATAACCCACCCATTTTAGCTCATCCATATCAGCCACTACATACTTCACCTCTAATTATTGTGTTCCTTTCAGATTAATCCAGGTTATTTTTGTGTCCATATCTCCTCCATACAACCTTGTAACTCCCACTCATTCTAAGCATGATATAACTAAAGAGTATATTTTCTATGTCTTTCCTTTCTTAACAGTTTCCTTATCTAACTTATCGTGTTCCTTTCAGATTGATACGTTTCATTTTCGTCTTCATATTCACACCATATTTTTACTTCCCACTCTATCTAAGCAGCCTTCAGCTAAACTTTATATTCTTTATGTACTCTTTCCTTTCCCAACAGTATCTCCTTATCTTGCTCATCGTGTTCCTTTCAGATTAATACAGGTATATTTTTACTCTATATTTTCACCATACCACCGTACAATTCTCACTTCTAAGCAGCATTCAACAAAACATTATATTCTTTATGTATTTCCTTTCCCAACAGTGCCTATTCAGTGGATAGGCATGACCTTACCCACGTCCGTCTTAACCTTGCCCAGCCCTGTTTAACCTCGCCCAGCCCTTGGTAATATTTCACAGTCCTTCCTCTGACTACTCATACCAAACTAACCACCTTTTTTTTTCTCTCTTTCTCTCTCTTTTCCTCCCCAACACACCACAACACGTCTCAGCCTTATCCAATGTTCGCTCCCCGTCCTCCACCTCACCTGGCTTACTTCTCGTTTTCTTTATCCCCAGCCCTGCCCTGCCCTGCTCTGCCTTGCCCGCCCCTGCTCACCCCTGCCCAGTACTCGCCTTGTCCCGTCCAACCCGGCATTGTGGCAACTTGTCTGGCCAGCACTGGGATTAAAATATGGGTGCTGGCTGAGTTATGTGGTGGGACGAGTGGGAGGGGAGTTGGAGGGGATGGGGAAGGTAAGAAGAGAGAGAGAGAGAGAGAGAGAGAGAGAGAGAGAGAGAGAGAGAGAGAGAGAGAGAGAGAGAGAGAGAGAGTAATACAGTAGTGTCATTATCGTTATCATCATCAATATCATCATTGCCTCATTATTATTATTATTATTATTATTATTGTTGTTGTTGTTGTTGTTGTTATTATTGCTATTGTTGCTGTTGTTGTTGTTGTTATTATTATTATTATTATTATTATTATTATTATTATTATTATTATTATTATTATTTTTGTTGTTGTTGTTGCTGTTGTTGTTGTTATTATTATTAGTAGGAGTAATAGTAGTAGTAGTTGTAGTTGTAGTAGTAGTAGAAGTAGTAGTAATAGAAGTAGTAGTAGTAGTAGTAGTAGTAGTAGTAGTAGTAGTAGTAGTAGAAAGACGAAGAGGAGGAGGAGGAGGTGGGAATAGTGGTGATGGAGGAGAAGGAGCGTAGGACACAGTGCAGGAAGCGGTGCCTGCGCGCGCCGCCTCGTCGCGGGTAGCGCACAGGTGTCGCGGTGCGGTCAGGCAGCGCACCAAGGCGGCAGCTGTCAGAGCGGCCCGGAAGTAGAGTCCCGCTGAGACACCTGCCTTCTCTCGCGTGGACTGTGACGTCACGCGGTGCTTGACCCAACGATAAAGCGTCAGTGTGGGACGGGGATGGGGAGTGGGGCAGGCCAGCGCGGAACGGGACGGGGCGGGGCGGGGTGGGGTGTGGCGGGGCGTATGCTTAACTTTCCATGTGAAGTTTGCTTGCGGCAGGAGCATGGCGTGGCGTGTTTTGCACCTTGACGCAGGGAAAGTGACGCCTAACTGTGTGTCGGGTGACTCACGGTAAACAGGCGCGCTCCACCTAAGTACTGGATGTAGTGTGATCATTTTACCTGATCAGATTGAGATTCACGGTGAGAAAACAATCTCGCTTGTTTCAGATTTTAGTATTAGTGTGAAGGAGCTGCACTGCCTTGATCACGGGACGGGGAGCGGCACGGAGGGCTAGGGACCCCTGCGGCCAGATGCGACTTGGACAATGGTGCGGCGAGTCGCGAGACTGGCTGGAAGACTGACTGGTCGATATTGAGGTGAGTACAGCTGCTGAGGCGGTCTGATCACAGCTGCCTGCTTCGCACGTGTAGCCTCCCCCTCCTACTCTACCTCTTCTCTTTCTCTTTCGTCTTCCTCCCCCTCCTCCTCCTCTTCCCGGTGAGCCAAGCACGTGACACAGCCCCAGGTGCCTCAGGTGTGCCCCACACTATCCTCGCCCTGTCCCAGCATTCACCTCAGGCTGTTTATTGTCCCTCTTATATTCAAATGAGGGCTAAATTATTTGAACGTGGATGGGACGCAGATGTTTGGATTATGATTATTATATCGTGCTGACGCGTGAGTGCGTTGACCTCCTTGCCTCGCCGTGTCCCTGGCCTCGCTGGTGTCCTCGATGGTCAGGCATGCGAGCAGGACACTAGCTAGGACCTCATTATGAATGGGAAATTGGGAAGTAATGAGGAGGAAGAGTAAGGCGGCGTAATGAATGGAACTCACTGAGGTGGCGACGCGCGGCAACTCGAGCGACGCTCCGCCCACCGTGGTTGGCGATTGGCTAGCGATTGTTGTGTTTTATAGGATCGCAGACATGGCGTTGTAAACACAGAAGCTTTATCTTTACCAATTTTCTGCTTTTGTACAGTAGTTTTATAAGGTAAGTGGCTCCCCTGTTGCAGATTAATGCTTGTAGAGCCCCCCTGCATGCTGGTCGGGGCTCATAACACTCAAAAAGTAAAAGTTTGAAGGAGGGAAAGCCTCGCCAAGGCCGCCCGCTTGTGAGGTGGACTTTCGCTGGCAGTCGAGCTGAGGTGGTGTTACAGTTGTCGTGGGTCTGTGCTTGGTTGTGGATCTGGTGGTGGTGCGCTGTGGTGGAGTGGCTGTGCCCTCGAACCTCCGTGGTAAACACAATCCAAAGGTGGAACGTCTCAGGAACAACAAAACCGTCCCCCCTCCATGCAAGTGTTGCCCCTCGCCTGTGTGTGCGTCGGTGCCTCGTGAAACCAACCCCTCCTTCACCCACTTCTACGGGAAAATCGCACAACCTCGTGACTCCTCCGTGAACGCAGGGCTCTGGAGCGACCCTCGGGACATTACTTGGTGTGGGTATCGTGGAGTGACACATGTGGATATTGCGGATGTGTGCGGTTAAAGGCTTGCTCATGTGTGTGGCTTGAAGACCTCACCCAACTTGGCTCCTTCCTGAATGCGCGTGAAAACTGTGCAACTTTGGACTGTCGTAGAGCGTGTCCGCGTGACAACTGCTGAGTTATAATGGTTCAGAGTGTGGACATGCCCCTATTTTATTACAATAGGTATGTATTCTGGACCTTTCTACCTTTTATGTCCTCACTTTACGTCTATTCCTGCACAAGTACCCCTATGTTTGCATGTATGCCCAATCTTTACTCCTGTCATATTTTGTTGCCTGTTTATTAATGCACATGCTCCTCCTAGTATATATCCTACCCTTTCTACTTATCCTGGCCTCTCTTTATACATACGCACGCTGTTTTGTATGTATTCTGTCATTTTATGTGCTGTCTATCAAAGGAAACGCGGCTTTTATTAGTGTGTATTCTGCTCTTTCCTTCAATCCCTTATGCTCCCTTCTGGCTTCCCTTTCTCTCCCTACTCCCTTTGTGTGTGTGTGTGTGTGTGTGTGTGTGTGTGTGTGTGTGAGGGGGACAGTACGAGAATGAAAGGAGAATGAAAGGTCTTTACTGCCTCTAGTTTGAAGTTTGTTGGTTTTGGTGTTGTGTTATGATGTCAATGTAGTGTGAATCTCTCTCTCTCTCTCTCTCTCTCTCTCTCTCTCTCTCTCTCTCTCTCTCTCTCTCTCTCTCTCTCTCTTTCTTCCCATATAGGATTAAGAGGTAGTACTTATCATTGTTTATTCCACTGGCTTTTGTACTTTGTAACGTCTCTCTCTCTCTCTCTCTCTCTCTCTCTCTCTCTCTCTCTCTCTCTCTCTCTCTCTCTCTCTCTCTCTCTCTCTCCGCGCCAGTTTGCTTATGTTCACGTCTGCTGAAGTGTTCGGCGTCCGTTTTCTTTCAGTGTTTTATCTCGTGTTGCCCGCTTGGATGGGTCTCCTCTAGAAGTATTTTGTTTATATAACCCCACGAGGTTCGGGTACAATTTTCTATCCTTGGTGTGTATCCCTTGGTCTCCTTGGTCCACTTTTTAGTCCCCGGCTGTTTATTTTTAACTCGGAAATTAGTCTTGCTCTCTCTCTCTCTCTCTCTCTCTCTCTCTCAGCTGGCTCCTCTGTTCCCCTCAGTGGCGTAGGTCTTGGCGTGCTGGTAAAGTTGTTAATAGGAAATGTGTTTTGGTTTTGTAAGTAAATTTTGCACTATTGGGGGAAAGAAAGGAGGTTGAAGTGTTTATTTTTAAGTTTCCTGGGTAAGAATAGTTGTAGTTAAAATGGTAGATGTTTGGCTTAGTCGTTGAATTTTGTTCTGGGACGAGATTTTTTTTTTTTAGTGAGTTATCGTTTCCGAAGCAACAGAAATCGGGTTCCTATTAAAAGTTAGTATTTTATGTTTCTGATAAAAAAAAAATCCTGCTTTTGGTAACTTTTGGCACCCACTGATAAGAAAGTGGTTAGGTTAGGTTAGGTCAGGTCAGGTCAGGTTAGGTCAGTGATAAGAAAGTGGTTTTGCTAATG
>NC_059278.1:14899955-14949955 GCF_017591435.1 Portunus trituberculatus | reverse complement strand
GCTCCACTGGATTGCTCGAAAAAGGAACAAATAGATCGAAAAGTAAAGAAAGTAATAATTTGAAGCCTTTTTTTTTATTGTTTAGAAGCTTTGATCGGTTCATTTTATTTATTGTTTGTTAGATTTTGGCTTGATGGTTCAGAGTTAAATTTGTTGTTGTTGTTGTTGTTGATTTTTTTCAAGTTCCGAGAAGTTTGAGTCATAATTGTTTCGTAACTTCATGATGACGCAAGATTAAGTAATAACACACTCTCTCTCTCTCTCTCTCTCTCTCTCTCTCTCTCTCTCTCTCTCTCTCTCTCTCTCTCTCTCTCTCTCGTGATATTTTTTCCTTTCTCATTTTCTTTATTTTCCTCCTGCATTACAATCATTCATTTTTTCCTCCTTCATCTGAATCTGTATTAATTTTCAAAGTTTTTATTTTTTCCTTCTTCACACACACGAGTTTGCCTTTCTCGCTTATTTTAAAATCGATTCTCTCTATTTCATCATTATTTCCTTCAAGTTATTGTTTTTTTTTTCTCTCTTTCTATTTCATTTTCCTTCAGCCAACAAATTTCTTCCTTTTCTTTCCTCTGTCCTTCCTTCCTTTCTTTATTTCCCTTCTATTTATTCTATCCCTTACTTTAATTTTCTGTCTTGTAATACCAGATCTTTCTCCCTCCCTCCATCTTTTTTTTTCTCTCTCCTTCTTCCATTTATTACCTTTCCTTCAGTTCATTCTACTATTACATTTATTTTATTTCCTGTGATATAAACCTTTCTTTATTCTTCCTTTATTCATTCTTCTACCTCTCTTTTACTCTTTACTTCTCTTTTACTTCTCTTTCTTTCTCTCTTCGTGTTCAGTTGATTTTACTAGTTATCTTTCCTCCTGCTGCATCATCAACATATCTTCCTCTCTCTCTTTATCTTCCACAATTCGCTATTACCACTTTTTCTATCTTTTTTTTTTCTTATCAATCCTCTTTCTTTTCTTCCTTCCTTTATCTTTATCTCTTTCATATCTCCTCTTCTCCTCCTCCTCTTTATTTCCTCATAATTTTCAGTGTTTCCCTCTACTCCTTTTCCGTTTTTCCTTTCCATTATACCAAGTCTTCTTTCTTTTCTTCACTCCTCTCCACTCCCTCCTCTTTCTCATCTTTCTTCATTTCTTCAGTTCTTTCTTTCTCGTTCTATTACTTCATTTTTCCTTACATAATACCAACCCTTCTCTTTTCTTCATTTCCTCTTCCTCTCCTTTCTTATAACCTCTTCCTTTTCCTCTTTCTCTTTCTCCATTATTCTTCAGCAGTTCTGAATGCCTTTTGATTTTCTATATAACCTCTCTCTCTCTCTCTCTCTCTCTCTCTCTCTCTCTCTCTCTCTCTCTCTCTCTCTCTCTCTCTCTCTCTCTCTTTTTAACCTCATTTTCCTCATTTTCCTCTATCTAACAATTCTAAATACTACTACATTCCTTTTAAATCTTCTATAACATCTCTTTTCTTCCTTCTTTTTCCACCTCCACGTCCTTCTCCTCCTCCTCCTCCTCCTCCTCCTCTTCCTCCTCCTCCTCCTCCTCCTCCTCCTCCTCCTCCTCCTCCTCCTCCTCCTCCTCCATTTCTCTACCGTTCCTTCTTTCCTTCACCGCCGAGTCTGGTCTAGCGGTGGAAAGTTTGCGTTCCTCTCCGATTTATTTTGGCGCATTATGAGTGTGATGAGTCTTGCCTCCGCTCTGCAAACCACTACCGCCGCCCCCGCCTCGCCTGCGCCACCCTCTGCTTTCCCTGTTACCGTTGTGTGGCCGGCAGTGAGTGAGGGGCCAGCCAGGTAACGGGCGTGTGGAGTGGGGATTCGTAACGTGGCCAGGGCTTTGCTTTCCTTTGCTTACGTTACCTTTCTTTACCTGCTGCTTCCTTGTTCCGTGTTTCCTTCATTGATATAGTTTTTGGGGCTTTGGGTTCTTATTTTTTTTTTTTTTTTATGGGGTTCGAGTGTTTTTCTGATATTCTTTTCATTTTTTTTCCTCTTTTTTCTTGTTTTCATTGTTGTTATTTTTACCACTCCTCCTCCTCCTCCTCCTCCTCCTCCTCCTCCTCCTCCTCCTCCTCCTCCTCCTCCTCCTCCTCCTACTACTACTACTACTACTACTACTACTACTACTACTACTACTACTCGACTTACTTTTCCTTCCATCAAGTAAGACGAAAAAGAGTGTAAGAATGTACAGGAAAATGAGCGCTTAGTCTTCTCTCTTTTTTCTTGGTTTTTATTCCTTTTCTTCACGAGAGGGTGAGCAACTTAAGCCTCGCCCGTGTGTGTGTGTGTGTGTGTGTGTGTGTGTGTGTAGAATGAGGAAGACACAGACGAGTCATTTAATTAGTAGATCCAGATGCTGCCCCGCTCCTGCTGTCACGCCTGCTGCTGCTGCTGCTTCTGCTCCTACTACTACTGCTACTACTACTACTACTACTACTACTACTACTACTACTACTACTACTACTACTACTACTACTGGATTTATTTATTTTTTCGTTTCTTTCTTTGTCTTCGTCTTCGTCTTAGTTTTTCTTTCTTTCTTCATTCACTTTTTCTTTTCCTTTCTTTCGTTTTTCTTTTTTCTTTTCTCTTTTTCTTTTCCTTTTTTCTCTCGTCGTCGTCGTCGTCGTCCTCCTCCTCCTCCTCCTCCTCCTCCTCCTCCTCCTCCTCCTCCTCCTCCTCCTCCTCCTCCTCCTTTAAACGACTACTTCCTCAAACTAATACCACCACCACCACCACCACTACTACTACCGTTATTACCGAAACATCTGCTGTTTTACCATTACAATCTACAACAGAATTTCATTATCACCACCACCACCACCACCACCACCACCACCACCACCACCACCACACTAGTACTAAAATCTCCATCCAGCGTATAAGGAAGAGGGAGAAGGGAGAGGTGAGAGAGAGGGAGAGGGAGAGAGAGAGGGGGATGGTGAGCGGAAGTGTGGGAAGGTTACAGGTGCGCGTTTTACCTGGAGAAGGGGAGAGGGAGGAAAGAGGGAGGGGGAGAGGAGAGAGGGAGGGAGAGGAGAGAGGGGTAAGGTCATTCTATGGTGGAAAAAAAGGAGAACCATATGGTCTCCTTTCCCACTCACTACTTCCGCATGTTAGAGAGAGAGAGAGAGAGAGAGAGAGAGAGAGACTTTCAGACAAATACGTGAAGATTTGAAGGCAGGCAAGCAGAAAGGAAGTGCGAAGAGAGAGAGAGAGAGAGAGAGAGAGAGGGAGAGAGGGAATATTGCTGGCTCTTTCACCTTAATTATAAAGTTTTCAGGAAGAAGTTCCGCGAATTTGAATAGCTCTCTCTCTCTCTCTCTCTCTCTCTCTCTCTCTCTCTCTCTCTCTCTCTCTCTCTCTCTCTCTCTCTCTCAATCTCTCTTGCTTTCACTATTTCGTGACAACCTTTCTCTTCTTTCTCCTACGAAAAAAGTTTCTCCCGGGCCTCACAAACACTACTTTCTCTTCTCTCTCTCTCTCTCTCTCTCTCTCTCTCTCTCTCTCTCTCTCTCTCTCTCTCTTTAACTTTCCCTCCGGTGGCTTCTCGCTTTCCCCAGGCTGTTTTGTAGTGGGCGGAGGGGTGGGGCGGGGATGGGGCGGGGCGGGGCAGCGTGGGGATGGGCTGGGAGGGACGGGTCTGGAGAAAGCAAAGTGGGTGCAGTGAAGTGAGGATGCGAGAAACATTTGACGCTTGACTTGTGCCGCTGAGAATTGGGCGGTTTTTAAGGAGCTGTTTTTTTCATGTGATTGGGCTATTTTGTGCTGAGGATAAAGGGTTCTTGGTGGTCGAGTTGAGAGAGAGAGAGAGAGAGAGAGAGAGAGAGAGAGAGAGAGAGAGAGAGAGAGAAAGGAAATGAGAATACTGAATGCGGACATTAGCAGGATGTGACGAGAGAGAGAGAGAGAGAACGTAAGTGAAGGTGCAAACAAACAAGTTCAGAGAGAGAGAGAGAGAGAGAGAGAGAGAGGAGGTGGAGTCGGAATCCACATATGCGCAGTGGGCGAGGTGGAGCGCGGGACGGAGTATGTGGAGAGAGAGAGAGAGAGAGAGAGAGAGAGAGAGAGAGAGCGTGCTGGGGAGAAAGAGAGGGAGAGAGGGATGGAGATTAAAGCAGGAAAAAAGAGGAAGAGGAGGAGTTTGTGAGAAGACTTAAGAGGAGGTGGATGATGTGGAGACCTTGAAATAGATAACAACTTGTCCACAATCGCTCCTCATTTAGTTTTTTTTTTCTTTTTTTTTTTTTTTCTTAACAGGGCAACCTCGCAATGGCCAACAATTCAACTGCTTCTTCTCTTTTCGTCTTCTTCTTCTTCTTCTTCTTCTTCTTCTTCTTCTTCTTCTTCTTCTTCTTCTTCTTCTTCTTCTTCCTTCGCGGTAAAGACTCGTGAGATTCATCAAGACTCGTGGCGTTAAGTTTTCTTCTTTTTTCCCCCAATCGAACCAACGCAACCTTATGAACAGTAGCAATAGTGGCGTGCTTTCAATGCGTTCAGTACTTCAATGGCGCAGAGGTGGACTAGTGGAAGAAAGGACGGGTAACACACACACACACACACACACACACACACACACACACACACACACACAGCTTAGGCAACCTTACCCTTGAAGTAACCTTGGATTCATGGTTCCGGTTAGGTAATTGCCGGATTCCAAGGCCTCTAGTTGTTGAGTTCTGGTGTTGCGCTTACTGGTGTGTTGGCCCGCGAGGATGTGACGGCAGCGGCGGTAGTTGAGGGGACTCATAGGGACACTTCTAAGCGAGTGCTGAGGGTTTGGAGTAGTTGTTAGGGTTCACATTAGTTGTAGGAGGACACAGAGACACTTCAAGACGAGAGCTGAGGACTTCGAGTGTTGCTAGACTTCAAATAATCAAGGAAAGGAGTTCTAGGAATGGGTCAGGATGGGAACTGTTGAATTTGAATTTGGAGTGGTGCAAGAGTCCACGGTAGTCGTAGTGAGGCAGAGAAACTTCAAGAAGAGAGCTGAGGACTTCGAGTGTTGCTAGACTTCAAATAATCAAGGAAAGGAGTTCTAAAAATGCGTTAGTGTGGAAACTGTTGAATTCTGGTAATGTTTGAGTGAAAAGAGTTAGAAAAAGAGTGCGTGGAGTACTTTAGGGTAAATGTTAAGGGCTGGCACTGTTCCTAGAGTAAAGAGAGTAAGGGAAACGAGTTCTAGAGTTGCATTAGTGTGTGAACTCATAATTTTTTGCAATGATGTAAGAGGAGTAAGGAAAAAAAGTTGTTGAGTTGCTTTAGCGTGAGAACTGATGAATGCTAGCCGCGTTAGAATAGGAGTAAAGAGTAAAGGAAGCGTCATAGTGGGAACCGAGACTCGTGGTTTTGGTGGAGTGAAAGGAGTAAGAGAAAGGAGTCTTGGTGATACGCTAGGGTGAGTAGTGAGGACTCCCGGTGGTGCTAGAAGAAAGAGTGAGAGAAAAAAAGTAAGAAAGATGAGTCAGAGCAAGTAATGAGTTGAGGCAATGATAGAATGAGTAAGAGAAAGAAGTCATTAGTATGCGTTAGAGTAAATAATAAGACCTTGAAGTGGTGTTAGACCAAAAAAAAATAGGAAAGAAAGTTACAAGAGGAGATTCAAACACATACGATGCATCTTTGTGTATATAAATGTGAAGAAAAGTGAAAATCATGATCATTTTATTGAGGTTAAGTGTTTCGGGACAAGAGTGAGGCGAAACAAAGAAAGAGAAAAGAGTAAAGGGTATTAATGCGTAGATGTGTAAAAAGAAAAGAAAAATAAAGACATGAGGGGCATTTAAAGGTTAAGGTTTTTAGAGTGTGTGAGTTCGCGTGGCCAGAGAAAGGAGGAGTGTGGAGGAGTGTGAGGCGTGTGTTCCTGTGAAGGGAAGGAGGAAAAAGAGGACATATGTGGCTCTTGACGGGGTATGGAAGAGAGAGAGAGGTGAGGGGAACCGTGCAGAGGACATAGTGGTGATGTGTGTGTGTGTGTGTGTGTGTGATTTGCATATTAGGTAAGTGATGTGTGTGTGTGTGTGTGTGTGTGTGAAGAGAGAGAGAGAGAGAGAGAGAGAGAGAGAGAGAGAGAGAGAGAATTGTCTACGTGCCTCTTGGTGGAGGAGGGGGGGTATGTGTGGAGAGTGGAGGAGGAAGGAAAGATGGAGAGAGAGAGAGAGAGAGAGAGAGAGAGAGAGAGAGAGAGAGAGATGGCGTAAGTGGGTGGGAGTGAGTTAGCTTATCAGTGGCATGCTATTTTCTTTCTCTCTCTCTCTCTCTCTCTCTCTCTCTCTCTCTCTCTCTCTCATCATCATCATCATCACTTTTTTTTTAGTTTTTCTTTAATTTCATCTTCACCTAACCATCCTTATCACCATTTATCTTGTTTTTTAATCAATATCTTTCTCCTAAGCAGATATTCCAGAGAAAGAAAGAAAGGAAGAAGGGAAAAAGATAAAAAAGAGATAGTGAGAGAGAAAAAATTTATCACGTGACGGGCGCGTGTACAGAGAGAGAGAGAGAGAGAGAGAGAGAGAGAGAGAGAGAGAGAGAGAGAGAGAGAGAAGGGGGGGGGACAGGGGAAGAGATGTACAGATAACGTGTGTGTGTGTGTGTGTGTGTGTGTGTGTGTGTGTGTGTGTTAGTCTGGCCTCTGCTGGCGTCATGCACATCCCCTCTCCCTTCATTCCCTCCTCTCCTTCCCTCCCTCTCATCCTTTCTCCCTCTTCCCCTCTTCCTCCTCTTCCTCCTCTTCATCGCCAAGGTCAAGTATTTTGTTATGCTAGGTATTTCTCTCTCTCTCTCTCTCTCTCTCTCTCTCTCTCTCTCTCTCTCTCTCTCGATAGTGAGAGACCTACAATGTGTGAAACGAAGGAAGCCTCAGAATGTTTGATTTTTTTTTGCTCTCTCTCTCTCTCTCTCTCTCTCTCTCTCTCTCTCTCTCTCTCTCTCTCTCTCTCTCTCTCTCTCTCTCTCTCTCGATTTGATGGTCTATCGTCATTTTTCTTTTTCTTTCTTTTTCCTTAGGTACGTTCTTTGTCCCTTTCAAGAGTTATTATCTTTGTTCCCTCCTCTTTGTCTTTCTTTTCCATCCCTTTGTTCTTTCCTTTTCCCATTTTACTTCTTTCTTTCTGTTCATTTCTTTCTTTTCCTTCCTTTGTTGTTTTCTTTTCTCATTCTTTTCTTTGTTTTCCTCGTTTTCTTTAATTTTCCTCCCTTTCATTTTTCTTTGTCTTGGCGTGAAATCTCAGCTATTATTTACCCTCTCTCTCTCTCTCTCTCTCTCTCTCTCTCTCTCTCTCTCTCTCTCTCTCTCTCTCTCTCTCTCTTGGATGTTTAGTTTCTTTCCAATATTTTTAAAGTTGAATCCAAATATTGTTTTTGAACGAGAGAGAGAGAGAGAGAGAGAGAGAGAGAGAGAGAGAGAGAGAGAGAGAGAGAGAACGAAGATCAAATCAAAATAGACAAACAGACAGACAGGTGAACACACAGATAGACAAACTGACAGGAATAAATTTAGGTTGTTAGAGAGAGAGAGAGAGAGAGAGAGAGAGAGAGAGAGAGAGAGAGAGAGAGAGAGTACTACTGTGGTGTCAATGAACCTCGAGGCGAAGTAATAAAAAGTGAACTCCCACCTTTCCCTTCCTCTTCCTCTCTCTCTCTCTCTCTCTCTCTCTCTCTCTCTCTCTCTCTCTCTCTCTCTCTCAAGATTCCTTTTAAACAGTGCGTGAATATTCTCTCTCTCTCTCTCTCTCTCTCTCTTGGGTGGGTGGAATTGTTGAGAAAATTAGCTCTAGCGTGGAGTACACACACACACACACACACACACACACACACACACACACACACACACACACACACACACACACACACACCCTAGGGCATTACACTCACTCCTCCCCACACTCCCTCTCTTTTCATCCCCCCTCCTTCTCCCCTTCCCTACTTTTCTCTTCCCCCTCTCCCATCTTTCCTCCCTCCCTCCCTCCCTCACTGCACTAGAATGCTTTAAAATTTAGTTCATAGCAGTGGTCTGAAAAAGTCAATAGATAAATAGATAAATAAAACTCTATATGGGAGGCAGATGAACATAGTGACTAAATTAATGAGACTATTAAGAAGATATTGTAAGATTTTTGGTTGATGATATAAGGAAGACAAATGCTCAGTAGGGTTGTCACGTAGCGAAGTGGAGAATAAGGAAACAAGATGGTAATATTGGTGAATAGAGTAAATAAAGAGGAAATAGAAGAATTCAATAGATACATTAAGGAAAGAAATTGAATAAAGCAATGAATATGTAAATGATGAAAGCGGTGTTTTTAAGTATCGAAAAGGAAGGAAAAGGAAAACGGTGATAGAGTAGGTGGCAGAAAAAAATGATAATCGTGATAATAAGATAATATTTGATAGACGTATAGAAGGAGAAGAAAACGAAAAAAAAAAAAGATAAAGTAACTGACATGATAAAATAGAAAAAAAAGTGAAGAAGAGAAAAAAATCACGTTTCGAAGCAAAGGAGCAAGGAAAACAAGACAATAAACAAAGGGAATAGGATAGATAGAAGAAGATAGAATAACTAGGAAGAAAAATAAAATATAAACAAAACAAACATGAACAAAACAAATAAATAAATAAATAAATAGCGTTTCGAAGCAAGGGAATGTAAAATAAAGAAACTGAGGAGATAAGAGAAGAGAGGGAAGAAAGAAGTAAGTGGAAGAGAAGGGGAGTAAAGAGAGGAGTGGGTATAAAGACTATCATTTTTTATCTCTATTTTTAAACCTCTTCCTCTCTTCCTCCTCTCCATTCGCAAAGGTAGAGAGAAAAAAAAGAAAGAAAGTAAGAAAAAGTAAACAAAGTGGAGAGAAGATAGGTAAAAGAAAGAAGGGAAGAAAATAGTTACGAAGTGGTTGTGAGAGAGAGAGAGAGAGAGAGAGAGAGAGAGAAAACGTGTCGAAACCTTAGTCTTTGTGAACGAAGGCGTGAGTTTGGGTGTAAATCTCTCTCTCTCTCTCTCTCTCTCTCTCTCTCTCTCTCTCTCTCTCTCTCTCTCTCTCTCTCTATTGGCACCAGATACAAGGCAACGATGGATGAGTTGTGTCAGTAACCCGCTGGTCCGTGGAGTAGGGAAGATGCTGACTTAGCGGATAGACAGACTGACTGACTGGCTGAATGAATGAATGGCTGACTGGCTGAGTGAGGGAGGCAGGTTGTGTGGTGTACGCAGGAATAGATGGCTGAGTATACAAGTATGGCTGGGTGGCTGAATAAGAGCTTGACTGGCTTGTACAGTTGAACAATGGTTAGCTGGCTGAATAGGAGAATAAATGACTGGCTGACTTGTGGACTGACTGACTTACTACATAGACTACATAGCTGATACATTAACTAAACTGATTTGTAGACAGAAGGAAAGAAAAAAGGCAAGCTCAACGGAATGCCTTGCTAGCTGACTGGCAGAATAGTGAACCAACTGTTTGATTGGCTAACTGACTCATTGGAGGACTGAATGAAACAATAATCAGCTTAGTGAACGGGGGAACGGCTGGCTGACTGGCTGGCCGGCTGACTGGATAGCTGTATGTCTAACTGGCTGCGAGGGAGGTTTGAGGGCCTTAGCTCTGGTGGTATTTGACTAAAATTCTCCGGGAAATGGTTCCGTGTGAGGCAGGAGACCGCAGACTTCCGGTGAGAGCTTTGGGAGAGAGAATAGAGCTAGGAATAAGGGGAAGAGACACGCTAGGAAGGGGGTTGCACAGGTGGGGGAAGGGCTGAAAAGTTGGGGAAGGGTCTTGCAGTACTGGGGACAGAATAGAAGGTTGCTCTAGTTATTGGGGAAGCTGGGAGTAAGTAAAAAATGAAATAAAGATGGGGGAATTGGTAGAACATAATGGGGAGTCTTCAGAAACGATTAGTAAATTGAGAAATGTTCTAGAAATACTAAGGATGTACTAGGAGTTTGCTTTAATGATTGGAGAAGCTGGGAATGAGATAAAGAAAAAAAAAAGGAGCTGGGGACTTGTGCAAGCATCTGAGAAGTCTTAAATAAGGACTGAAAACTTTTGGGAAGGATTTATGAGCAATGGTAATGGACTGGCAGGTTGTTTAAGCTATTGGGAAAGCTGAGAAAAGGCAGTAAAAAGTTAAAGGAAGAAGATAGGAACTTAGAAGTGGCAGTCAGGGAGCCATAAGCTTCATAAACTGCAGGAGTGTTAAAACTGCTAGGGACGAGCCTCCTGAGAGACTCCTGTACATAAAGAACCTTGTATTAAATTGTAAGGTTTGATGAAGCATTGCCATTAAGGAGCTATTGGAGAATCAAGGACCATTGGCTGTAGTAGATGATTTATGAGTGGTTATAAAAAGTAGGCTTGTATTAGGACTGCAAATATAAGAGTAAAAATACAGGTAAGAGAGTTGGAAAATACGAACAGGAGATGATAAATAATAAGGGGAAAAAAGTTCATAAGAGGGAGAGGGAGAAAATAATTGCAATAACAATGATAAAGCACATGTAAGTAGAAGAATAAAAGGAAAAAGAAAAATATTGCATTAAGCAACAGGTGTGTAAAGAAAATGGGAAGTGGCGTTACTTGAGAGAGAGAGAGAGAGAGAGAGAGAGAGAGAGTAGGCTCTGTTATCTAAGAGCATAAGAGTGAAGTGGTGATGATGGTGGTCCACGGTTATGGAGGTGGAGGTGGAAGAGGAGGAGGAGGGAGGTGGAGAAGGTGGTAGGAGTTGTGGAGTAGGTGGAGGGGGAGAGTATTCCAGACCTTATGTAGTCATCATGCTCCACTCCCTTCTTTTCCCCTCCTTTTCTCCTCCTCCTCCTCCTTCTCTTCCTCCTCCTCCCTCGTTCAAGGTCAGGTCCCCACCTCCCCCCATCTGCCTCCACCTCCCTCCTCTTCCACCTAACCACGTCCTTCCACTTCGTACAAGATGTCTTGGGTACGAAAGTTGCCTGTAAGATCTCTCTCTCTCTCTCTCTCTCTCTCTCTCTCTCTCTCTCTCTCTCTCTCTCTCTCTCTCTCTCTCTCTCTCTCTCTCTCTCTCTTAATCTACCATAATTACCCTTAACAGTGCATGAATATTCTCTCTCTCTCTCTCTCTCTCTCTCTCTCTCTCTCTCTCTCTCTCTCTCTCTCTCTCTCTCTCTCTCTCACGTTTTGTTATATGATTTTCAATTTTCTTTTCTGTCTGAACTTCTTACATTCATAAGTTTTCCTTGAATGTCTCTTCTCTCTCTCTCTCTCTCTCTCTCTCTCTCTCTCTCTCTCTCTCTCTCTCTCTCTCTCTCTCTCTTTTTTTTTGTATGTGTGTGTGTGTTGCTAAGGATGTGATATGGTGATGTTACAGGTGATGTTTTGGCCTTGGAAGAAGACATTGTGTTAGGGGGCGTGGACAGAGAGAGAGAGAGAGAGAGAGAGAGAGAGAGAGAAACAGAAGGGCGTAGCTAAAATAAAGCCAGCTCTCTCTCTCTCTCTCTCTCTCTCTCTCTCTCTCTCTCTCTCTCTACTACGCACTCCTCTCTCAGTGTCTCGTTTTCTGCCCTACTTTATATTATTATTATTATTATTATTATTATTATTATTATCATTATTAGTATCATCGTTATTATTGTTATAGTTATTATATTATTACTATTATTACTGCTGCTGCTGCTACTACTACTACTACTACTACTACTACTACTACTACTACTACTACTACTACTACTTTACTTTTACTATTACGTATAGGCACGGCGTATCACCTCTCATCTTTTGCATTACTACCACTCTCAGCTGCAGGAGGCATTTATGAGGCATCGCAGCCGCCGCGCACGTGTGAGGCCTTGCACACTCGCACCATCCTCCTCCCCGGTCACAATTGATCGCAGTGTCAGAAACGTGGATAGTAATGTTTGTTGCGAGTGTTGGTAATTGTGGTTGATGAGCGATGTTGGTTGTAGTGGGTGAACGGGCCTGGTGCCAGTGCGGTGCGGGTGGGAAGCGGCGACAGATGTGCGTGTGCGTGCGCCGCGTGCTGGCCGCAGATGTCCACTGGTAGGTGTCTAGGTGATTGAAGAGCCAGCGTGTTGTGGGAGACATACGTGGTGTTGAGTCGTCTGCGTGACATCCTAAGCTACATATTGATCTTATATCATCGGGACAGTGGAAGAATACACTTGTGCAACTTGTACAAGTCGTGGTACAGATCCCGTGTTGGGGGAGCGCAGCTGTGTGTTCGCCAAGTGATGGAGTTATCGCTCGTCCGCCAGCCCGCCTCACCATCTGGCGCAGTGAAGAGTTGCACTGTAGTGTTTTACTCCTTACGTCTTTTTTCTCCCTCCCTACATGCCGCCTCTCAAGCCCTAGTGGTATTTTATGCATGCGTATACTGTGTTCAGGTCGTGTAGGGGATGGCACGTGAAGGAGCAGCCGTGTATGGGAGGCTGGTGGCGTGCGAGTGATGTGTCGTGCTAGTACACGTGCTGTAGTGTACTTAATTATGCTATGCTGTGACATGTGGCATCTTTCCCTTCCTCCAGCCCCCTCTCCCTTTCCCATTTCTCCCCTCCCCCTTAATTCCCTCTCCTCAGCCCTCCCTCTCCTTCCCTCCCCAGTCCCGTGATGACATGTGTGAGGGCTGGCAGCTGTCCTGGAGATGGGGGAGGGGGAGGAAGGGGCCGTGGGATCGTGTGTTTTCCTAGCAATTGTTCACGCCCCCCCTTCTCCTCCTCTCTCTTCTCATTCCTCTCTCTTTCTCTCTCTCTGCGTCTCCTCTCTTTCTACGACATCCGAACTCTGTACCGTGAACGAGGATATTACGTTGCGCAACACAGAATTCGGTTTCCACGCTGCGCAGAACAATAAGGAGTTGAAGGAGGAGGAGGAGAAAGAAGAGTGAAGTGTGCGTGTGACCATTAGTACGAGAGAAAAAAAATGTATATATATATATATATATATATATATATATATATATATATATATATATATATATATATATATTATGTCTCATCAATGGTATTGGATAAAGAGACACACACACACACACACACACACACACACACACACACACACACACACACATTTGACATTTAGAAAGAAAGAAAACCCCACAAAATGAAAAAGAAAAAAAAAGCGGTGAGAATGAAAAAAAAAAAGTTGCTTGAGAGAGAGAGAGAGAGAGAGAGAGAGAGAGAGAGAGAGAGAGAACCACTACAATAATAATTCGTCCTAATGTTTTGTGGGCGGTTCACACATACCTAGGCGCGGCGGTTGCAAGGTCACTGTTTAAATATAGACTGACTGGAGGTACTACAGTGTCCAGCGGTATCTGGGGGCATGAGGGGAGGTTAGTGGTTGTCCAGGGTGTCCTACGTGCTGTGTGACTCTTAGCTGGACGCCTCTCAAATGTGCCTGGCATCCTCCCTCTGTTGCTAGTCTGATGTTGCCTGATGTGGCGTGGCTTTGTTGTTAGAAGTTGGTTGTTGGCAGCGGTGATCGTGATGATATTTATTCGTTTATTCATTTATTTATTTATTTCTCTCTCTCTCTCTCTCTCTCTCTCTCTCTCTCTCTCTTGCGTATGTACTCGTTGCTTGACTGAAGTGTGTGAGTGTACGTAACGTGTGTGCGTGTACCGTGTGTGCGTGTGTGTGTGCGTGCTCCACTTAGCTGGGCGGGGCTGTGCCAGAGGCCATGAATGAGATCGTTGCGCCCAATACAAAAACCTGGTCGCTCAAGGTCAACCAGGTTTGCCTCGCTCCCTCCCTCCATCCCTTCCTCTTCCCTCCTTCCCTCTCCATTCCCTCCCTCCCATCCCCTTCCCTCCGTCTCCCTCCCTCCCATCTGCTGCAACCGCCCAAACCTGCCTTTCAACTCTCCCTCTATCCCTTCTCTTCCATATCTCCTTTCCTTCACGCCATCTCTCTCTCTCTCTCTCTCTCTCTCTCTCTCTCTCTCTCTCTCTCTCTCTCTGGGGAATTCTGTATTACTCACTACGGGTTACTCATGTGTTTCAGTTCCTCTCCGCCAGTACCCGGAAAAGGATGATGACACATAGAAAGTATTAGAAAGAGTATCAGGAAGGGGAGGGTGGGATAGGAGCCATGAGTCAGCTAATAATAGATCCTGATGCACTTCTAGGGTGTTAAAATGAAGGTTCTTGGTGTAATTGTATGAGTTTTGGTGGTGTGATTTTGATGTGTGACTGATGTTGTTTCTCCTCGTTGCAGAATAAACACGATGACGGACGAGCTTCTGTCACTCAAGTGGAACAATCACAAGTCCACTTTCGCAGACATCCTCACAATACTCAGGGATCAGGTGAGTCCTTTTTTTCCCCCTCTATTTTATTCATTATTCATGTATATGTGTCTTAGAACCACTCCTTGTCCTCAACCCTTCCTGCCCTCGCTTCCTCTTGGTGTTTCCTCCGCGCGTTTCTGCCTTTCCTGCTCTCTGCTCTCTCCCTCCCCCACACCTAACTTTTTTTTCCCTTTCTCTTCATCTACCACTCCCCGCTCACCCCAGCCTCCTCTCCTCGCCGCTGCCCCACATGATCCTCCATAAATTTAGATTCGGGAAAATATACAACGTGAAGTTCTGAGAATAAGGTTTATATAATTCGGAGTTTGTGGAATAAATTTAGACAGAGATCCACCCACGCTTAGGGAATGTTGGAGTAGTGCTTGTTTCGCTCGTGTGTTTTGGCAGGATTTTGTTATCAGGCATTTAATTATCAGCTTAATATGTTGGGGGAGGTGATAACTTAATGGCAGCCCTGGTACCTGTGGTTTGTGATTAGTGGCCAGTTTTATCAAACATAATTATTCCACTAAATTTTAAAGAATTTGAAAGTTATGTTTAAGCATGTGTTGTACCAGATCTTGTGCTGCTTTATACTCAGTCATGTACTCACTTTTGTCTCCAGTTGTATGTCTTACAAGGCTGTCACCTATGCATATGCAGAGCTTTAATCATTCAATGAAAGTTTTTTTTTTTTTATATTACTGCATTTAACTTATTTTTTGTTTCCAAGTATGGGTTGGACCATCTGCTATGATTACAGTTAGGGTAAGATCAACAAGTGTGGTGCAGCCGCAGACTCACCCATGCTTTTCCCCACAGGAGGTATTCATTGATGTCACACTGGCGTGCGGGGGCAAGCAGTACCCTGCCCATAAGTTCGTGCTGTCAACATGCAGCGACTACTTTAAGGAAATGTTCACCAAGAACCCCTGCAAGCACCCCATTGTCTTCATGAAGGATGTGTCTGCGAGGGACCTGGAGGCATTACTAGACTTTATGTACCGTGGGGAGGTCAATGTTCCTCACCACAACCTTGCTTCCCTCATCAAGACTGCCGAGGGGCTCCAGGTCAAGGGTCTAGCCGTCCCCGATGACCCAGTCCAGCTCAGAAAGGCCGAGCCCCGCAGTAGGGAGCCCAGAGAGACACATACACCAAGGCCACCCCCAGAGCCCTCGGCGAGTCCCCCTCCCAAGAAGAAACGCACGAGGGAGACAGAGCATGTATCAGAGAGAATGACTACTCTGTATGGCAACATGTCGCCTCATCACGAACCCAACAGCCCTTATGACTTGTCCCAAAAGTCGTCCTCATCATCGGTGTCTCAGTCGGATAACCTTCACAATGACACTGCTGCTCCCAATCCCATGTCCCCAGACCAGCCGCCCAGTCTCCAGCATCCTGTCCACCACCACCACCACCAGCAGCTTGCCAATAAGGAGAACTCACCAGATGACACTAGGAGAGTCTCCAGTACACCCCAGCCCCTACTCCACAGCCCCTGCCCCCCAAATCCCCTCTCCCTCTTGCGCCTTCAGAGGTCAACTGCCAGGAAAAGTCACATGAGGAGGCTGACCCCATGCCGGGCCCTTCCTGGCGACCTGTTGCAACCAAACCAGAAGATGAAGTGGTAAGTTGAGGTGTACTCTTAACCTCATTCAGAACTGTTGTGTTCATTGTTGTGTGGAAGGTGAATCAGTTTGATAGTAACGTTTAATCTTAGTTTTTAGTTATGTTTCATGTTTAAAACACATTCTAGGATTTTTGTAGATCTAAAAGGAGTGCAAGAGTAAAGAAACACTGTTGTACTCACATGAAGACACTTTGTAGAAAACACATAACGCATATCACAGTCTGGCTAATATGTTACACAAGCTTGTCTCAATGCCTCTAATGGTGAATGGGTTGGCAGCAAATGTCATTCAGTAGGGAAAAAGTTGTCCAGGCTGTCGCTGTGTGACGGTCATTGGTCCTTCAGCCAAATACAGCCCCAGTAGTGAAAGGTACTTAGCCAAATGCAGCACCAGCAGTGAAAGTTCTTGTTTACAGATTTATTAATTCAAAACTACCTCAAGATGATGAAATACTCATTCAAAGAGAAATATCTTTCCTTACGTACACACACACACACACACACACACACACACACACACACACACACACACACACACACACACACACACAGTGATACAAAAATTCTTGCTGCATTCCTGAACTTGAACTATCAATAATGATTTGTTTTCCTGATTCGTAATTGAATATGTGGAATCATTATGACTTGCAGGAAAGTATTTCTTAACCCAACAGTTCATATGAAGTACTCAGAGGCAGCATTCATGCAAGAATGATTTTTTTTATTAACATGAATTAATGCAATTTTAACGTGATCATTGTGTGAAAAAAAGTTCCCAAGAACAGAGTTATAGTTTTGTGAGAGCAGTGTTGGTGAGGGGTTGTCCTGCTGTCCCAGGTGTAGAAAGAGATAAGCAAGATAAGGTGAAGCATGTGTTATCACCTAGGCTCTTTAGATCTCCACATCTGTTTACACACTTGCATAACTGATAACGATTTCTATTTTATGTAAGCCACTACAGAATGATTGACCGGTTTGAAATTTCATCATAACCACATCAGTCTTAATCAGTTGTTACATTATCTCACCTCATTGTATTTACATCTTCACTTCCTCCTCACTTGATTGTTGAAATAGGTAATGATGTCCTACTTTTCATTACAGTTTATTACCATTCAGATGGATATTCACATTGATATTCATCAATGCATGTATTTCTTTTTTGCCATACTGATCGCCACTGTTTTTTGTACAGATTGTGAAGGAAGACGTCTCACTGGAGGAGGAGGATGAGGACTGGGGACATGAAAGTGGTGCAGGGAGTGACATTGGGGATGCAAGTAGTGGGGGTGAACATCATTGCATGGACCACCACCCCCACACATGCTCCAACTCTAGTCTTCCCTCCTCCCTCGACCCTGCTCTGGTGAGTAAGGTGGTGCTTTGTCAAGGGATCACTTTTAGTTTACCTCAGCCAAGTGTGTCTGACTAAAACCTTGTCGTGAGGGAGAAATACATCTTAACTTTCACTTAACATTTTACATTACATGGCATTTTTTTCTCTTTTTCATCAATTTACCAAGCTTCTGGATTTCTTTTAAAGTATCAATTGTGTTATTTGGCGATTAAGTGAAGGTATTTTTATGGTTGTTGAGTTTATTGTCTTAGGGAGTGGTTCTGACAAGACTTGGCTGTGGCAGACTGTGCATGAAGAGAGAAGGCTTTGCATGATGTGCTTGGTTGTAGTCTAGTATATAGATAGTAAGGGTATTGTATTCTAACTATCTGTACCATTTGTTTGTTTATATCTGGAAAAGGAAACTGATTCGGTTCTGAGGTAAAGGAATGATGCTTTAGGACACATGAAGGCTCCTGTGTTGAAGGTCATGGTCAGTAATTGAGTAACATGCCTAACTCACTGCCACTGTATTGAGCATTTTACTTTAGTCTGACATCCTCTGATCTGAAAATCTGTCATTTGGAAGATTGACAGCAAGGAGGATTGTGACTGAAGTAAGACACAAAGCAGTAGAAGTAAATAAGGTTACTCAGCTTCAGACCTTGGCCTTACCATGTGAGAGGCTGCCTTCAAACCCCCACCCCATAAAGAAAAGGTCTTTAAAGTACAAGTGGAAATCTGACCCAGCAGCTGTGTATTGTTGGGTAAATGTTTTCAGGTTGCCACCACCACCATCACCACCATCGCTACCACCACCACCACAACCATCACCACTGTGTATTTGATCTCCACCTTGATATAATTATGGTGTCTGATTCCTTGTCTTCACTTTTACTTTCTCTTTACTTCTCATAGTTTTTTACTCAGAGATTTTTCTTTGTTTTTATGTATATTTTTTGCTAGTTTCTCAAATGCCTTTCACTAGTGAACCAGCAAATATTCTCTCTCTCTCTCTCTCTCTCTCTCTCTCTCTCTCTCTCTCTCTCTCTCTCTCTCTCTCTCTCTCTCTCTCTCTCTCAGAGCCAAAAGACTTTATTTTAGCATATTTCGCATTTACAAACCTTAACAATCCTCTCAAACGTTCAATCAAATCTATATTACTCCATTCACTTTCCTCTGAGATGCAGCATTGCCACTATGTACATTTAACTTGTAATCTTGCATCTCCTGGGGTTATGTATGTGGCTTGAATGAGTAGTGCCCTTTCCCTCCTGACCTCCTGCTCTGCTCATCTCTTGCCCTTTGATCCTTTCTGCCTTAAATTTTGTTTGGAACAGAACTTTGACTGGCAGTAAAGTGAGATTTTTTTCTTCTTCTCCTTTTCTGGTCAGTGTATTGCCTCATCATTGCATGAATGCCCTCAGGTTGCAAGAGGTGAGAGAGTTGAAGACGAAGAACCTTGGTACATACTGTTGTGCAAACTTTCGAGGAGGGAAAGGAGAGCTTGGGGAGAAAGTAATTTGGGGCAGATGATGAAGCAAGATTATGAAAGGAAATGATTGGTTGATTAATTGGTTTTCATCATCACAAGAACCACACCACGTGCAGCTCAGTATGAAAGGAAAGTGTTAGGAAAGTCTTGGCATGATTCTCAAGCTTGTAAAAGATGAGTGTTAGTGCAGTTTTCAAGGTTATAAAATGTTTTGGTACTTGTTAGCATAATTCTTGTAAATGGAAAATGTTTGTGTAGTTCTCATCTTATAAAATGTTAGGCTGGTTCTCAAGGAAAGATTAAGAAGTAGTATAGAGTTTTCCGCTACACACATTTCAAAGATTTCCAGAGTGTGTAAGTTAATTAAAATATATATCTAAGACAGATGAGGTGAGTTTAAAGATGTAGGAGAAGAACAAAGGGTAGAAATAGGATGAGTAAAATGGCAGAAAAATATAGTCAGTAATCATTCAAATCTCTATAATTTTTCTGTTTGTGCAATCTTTTGTCTACAACTTTTAAAAACATATGTTTTGTACAGCAATCTTTTAAAAACATACTTCTGTAGCCAAACAAATATTAAATTGACTGCATATTCTCTGTGGCCATCAAATCAATATATTTTAGTGGTGTCTGTGCTAAAAAAGATGATCGTCATAGTGAAAGCATTTAAGAGGTGAAGGAAGTTTAAGTTATTGTCTGTAGAGAACATAAACTTCCTTGGAGACACTGCTTGGTGGATGGAGGAAGTTAAGTGAAGTTCTAGATGTTAAAGATACAAAATGGATGTGGATGTATTCATTTGTATATAATAATTCTCTCTCTCTCTCTCTCTCTCTCTCTCTCTCTCTCTCTCTCTCTCTCTCTCTCTCTCTCTCTCTCTCTCTCTCTCTCTCTAACGACAAGATAAATAGAAAAGCTATAACGTACAATTTGTTTTGATGTGTGGGTTTTGGTGTTTAAAGATGTTTTTGTATCTTATTTGGTCATTAAACAAGCCTTTGATCTGCCTGCTGGGAAAGATACAATATATACTTTCTGTGTATATGTAAGTATTTGGACCACACTGAAAACCCAATCATTCTTTTAACTCAAGAACCAAGCCAGTATCCTTGTGTGTGTGTGTGTGTGTGTGTGTGTGTGTGTGTGTGTGTGTGTGTGTGTGTGTGTACACGTACCTTTATCAGCATCAGGTAACAGCTATACTAATAAGATCTTCACTAACTAACCTGTATGCTTCCTCTTGTCTTGTTGATATAGAAAAAATACTCCTTGTAATGGAAGGTGATGCTATCTTCACTGTAACATTAGAGAGTAAAACCATTGTGCTCGAAGGACCATGAGAGTGTGCATTGTCCTGAGAGCAGCTGTGGAGAGACCATAGTGTCATAATGCAGTGGCTCCTGATTCATTAATGCTGTACCTGCATGCTGTAACCCGATTTGTACATAGATATATTCTGACTGTTCTAATTCTGAAGTGACTCTTGGTGACCTTAGGGCTGACAACTGACTGCTGACTGGAGGTGGGGAGCTGCTGAGGGCGGCTCACCAACAAGTGCTCAGGAATTAGATTAGAAAGTCTTCCAGAATTGAATGAATTATTTAAATCTAGCTAGCCATGCATGAGGTAGAAGAAATGTTCTCAATTAGGTTATTCATGTACCACATTATGTTTATTGTAATGAGTTAGAGATATTTTAATGTATTTATAAGTAATCTTCAGTTTTAAAGTGTGAGCTCATTATAGTTGTACTTGACTGGTTGTGAGTGTAGGCAAGTCACTGGCACCATCATTACAGGAGTGCAAGCTGCTACCTCAGTGTTTTGTAGTGTGTGACCCAAGTGATTACCTTCTATGTTAGTGGTTTGCAGTGGGGAAGACTGGCAGAGTGAACTGATCTAATATGATATTGCATGCTTCATGTTAGTCCAATGTGTACAGTAGCTAGAAAGATTATGATGATAGTTCAGAGTGAGGCCTAATGTGTGGTGGTGTAGGGGCTATGGTAGTGCCTGTGTAGCCTGAAGGAGAGGCATTGGTGACACACGCCCCACTAGTCCTCCCTGGCATCATTAGTGTTGCCGTCTTGGTGAGGCCCGGCAGAGATGGCACTCGGTGTGGGCCGGGGAAAACTGTGGCTCCCTGTTGGAGTGGCAGCAGAAGTAATGATGGTGGCAGGGAGCTAGTATGGAGGTGCCAGAGCCCAGCACTGTGAGGGAGCCACCACGCGCTGGCCCAGACAAGCTACTAAAGTGCCACTCTCTCTTGTTGCAGGGTCGCCCACCTCCTCATGCCCTTAGCGAGCAGCTGCTGGGTCATGGGCTCATATGTCCCATCTGCCAGAAGGAATTCAAAGTGCTGGGCTCACTGAAGCGGCACTATCGCAGTCACATTAACTTTAAGCCTTACATATGTGATATATGCGGGAAGCGTTTTACTCTGAATCAGTACTTGATAGAGCACAGACGGACCCACACAGGAGAGAGACCTTACAAATGCCATGTGTGTGGCAAGAGTTTCGCTCAGACAGGCACGCTCTACCACCATGTCAGGAATGTTCACCAAGTTAGCTGGACAGAGAAAGCGGACAAAAGCTAGGGCTGGCTGTTTGTGTGCGTGTATGTGGGTGTATGTGTGCATTTCTGGGTGTGATTGCGTGTGTACTTGTGTGAGTGTTTGTATGTGTGTGTGTGTGAGTGTATGTATGTGGGTGTAAGTGCACATTTGTGTGTGTTTATAAGCAGGAAACGTGTGACAGTAGTCCTGTTAAGCAAATCAAATCAGGGTTATTTTTTATTTGTTCGGAACACACGGCATGCCTTAGCTGCCTTCCGCCAGCCGTGTTGGCCCACTGGCTGGAAGCAGCAATCAACTCTTATGTACACTGTAAAGTATTGTTTTATATACTCTCATAAATTGCTTTAATGAACCTAAGTCTCAAATCTTTTCTCAAAATATGTATATGTTGGATTCTATGGCTTCATCTACTTAATCACCAAAGTCACTATTTAAGAGAATTGTTTATTTGATTATATCATACTAAATACTTAATTTAAAGTGCATCTCAACTTGGTCACAAACGCTTACAAGTTTTATGTATAATCATAATTTATTTCCTAATTACATAAATGTAAGACATGCACAATAAATGAATAAAACTCCTTTTAGTTTTTTAGTAAGGAATCCTGTCAGGATCTGAACACTTTGTGAGCAGTGTTGTCTCAAGACTTTCATTACTGAAATCATTTAGTCACCTGTAAATGAAACACATTGTAATCACTTTATTTTCAAATAAACTGTGACATGAAAGGAGTACAAAGTATCACTTAAAATGTTAAGGGTTGTTTGGTCCTTTTTTCATGTGTAGTTTTCTCCTCTCGCAAAACCTCTCTTGAGTGTCCTGGCCTGTGGGGCAGCTCTCAGTGTGGGTGGTCACTGAGAGGACAGCTGTGACTGATGACTTATCAGACAGACAAAACAACTCAGCTGTGACAGAGTTATAAAGTAATATGCATTAAAGGCACCATTTCCTTGTTGGTGTTGGTATGGTGTGGTGTGTGGTGTGGCGTGGTGTGGGTGAGTGGGCATGTGGTGGTGGCAGGTTCCCTCGGGCTGGTTGTGCATGTGGGAGGAAGCACAGCCTTCACACAGTGCCTGATCCAAATCTCCCCTTGTTTCAGAAGGACTTGTCATCAAAGTCATCCAAGTTGAAGAAAAAAGATTCCTCAATGATGAGTCCGGGGCACAGTGTCCTGCCCCCCCATGGTACTCCCCCCATGCTGCTGCCCCCTGGAGCCCTGTGGCCCCAAGACAGTACTGTCAATGTGGAGGAAATCCTGCCTTGCCCCATCTGTGGCAAACAATTCCCTAAGAAGAGAAAGTCTAACTTGCAGGTTCATCTGAGGACCCATACGGGGGAGCGTCCTTTCAAGTGCCAGCAGTGTGGCCGAGGCTTCAAGCAGAAAGCACACCTAGAAAAGCACCTAGAGAAGTCCTGCCACGTGATGTCTGAGTACGTGCCTTATCCGTTCTTTCCCAAGATATGAGCAGACGCCACCCCTGCTCCCCTCCTCCCTTTTCCATCTCCCAAGAGGCTCCTGCCCACTTAGAACTGGTGACACTACCTCAGTCCTGTCCCCGGCCCAGTGCTGCGTCCAGACTCAGCATGTGCATTAATCTACAGCACGCCGCCGTGGCGTGGAGGCTCCGTCACTGTGGCGGAGCCGCTCTGCTACACGTGTGTGGACAGTCACACAAAAGAAAGTAATGGCTTTAAGTTGCTCATGTGTAAGAGCATCCTGTGTAATCTCCCCAAAAGAGATATGAATATTAACTTAAGCGATACAAAGGTTCACTTGACCCTCTTGCTGCGTTGTCAACACGGGTACAGCCGTCCGATATTAGTTTTGTATTGACATAGATGTACAATAATAAATTTATCTTAACGTCTAGGCGTAGCTTTAGCCGAGTGCAGCTTGCGCGCTAGTAATGAAGGTGTACATAGTGTGATGGTGTACAGATGCCTATCGCCTGGCTTCCTCAGTGCCCTGCTGTGGCCCCTCACTCTCTTCCACCTCTACTTTGTATTTCAGAAGACTATATTTACTGTACTATATGTAAATAGATATACAGATATATATCAAATTTTATATGTAATCTATTAGGAAAAATATAAGGTAAAATTTATATTATAGTTAAAGTATATAGGTCTTTGTACAGCTTCAGCTTGTCTGAAGAAAATATTTAACCACTTAAGTGTGAAATGGGCATTGATTAGTTATCCAAAGCCACTGTGCTTCATTCTTCTGCTTCCATTAAGAATATTTCTAGCATCGCTCCGTCCTCTTTACATCTGCCCACGCATGCACTCATGCATACAGACACATGCACAAAACACAAACATACACAGAAGCATTGTCTCAGTGAGCAAACTGTTGGTGTGTGTAGGCTTGACCTATGTGGCTGGTTAAGTGAGGAAGGTAGTCTGTGAAGCCCTAAGTGTAGCCAGCTGTGTTCAAAACTATCCCTGTCAAGGCCACACTGAGGGTGACTCAGAACATGCCACTTAACCTCTCCCCTCACCCCACATCCTGCTTGTTCAAAATGCTTACCCTGGCTCACACTCAAACACTCATTGAAATATTCACACTGATACATGTACACACATGTACATAACTCTCTGTGCTGACTTACACAGTCACAGGGACTCAATAGAGGATGACTGCCTAAGACTGCAGTGTCTGTCTCTTAGGAATCTTAGGTTGTGCTGTGATGCAGGATAAGTGTGAAGGTTTTTAAAGAAATTTTCATTCCTCTTTTTCTGAAATGACTTCAGGCCAACTGCTGTGATCATCTCATGTGTTACAGATTCAGGAAAACAAAAGTAAATATATAGTACATATTCCAGTTGAACATAAAGTATATTATTGAAGAGTTTGATGTGACTTAGAATATTGTAGTGAGGGATTGTGACGGTGAAGTTCTTCCACATAAGTGACAGTGTTAATCTCATCCTGATTCATTAGATTCCACACATATTGGTAACATCTCAGGACAATAAGGCACAAAATAATCTTCCAAACAGGTACTAGAGTGTATGTATTGTATGTATGGCACTCCTAGTGTCCAAATTGAATCATGTATCAAAATTTCTATAATGACCTTTTATGAACTAAGCATTTACTGTAGTCTGGAGAGTAATGAGAGTGACCTGTGTCATGTTGCTGAACTGACCTGACCTGACCTGATGTAAGGATGCCAACACTTTGTATTCAGCCTCATGTCATTTAGGTGTCACAGTTTATCCTCGAAATGTGAGACTGTCCAGAACGAGGCTTTGCAAACTGAATCTCCATGTCTCTTTATCTTCATGTATAATTTCCTTGCTTGTTTGTGTCAGTTGACCTTCCACTGTCCAAGGCGAATGGATGTTACACAGTTCTGGATAGTCGAGCTGAGGTACCCGGCATCGTAGTGTTAAAACATCATCATAATAAGATTTGGTTAGCTTTCTATGAACCAAATTACCAAAGTACATGTGATATTTAACCTAAAAAGTGGATCATGTACAGATATATTAGTATTAGCTTTATTGATAGTTCCCACCATAAAAAAATACAAAAAAACACTAATTTGTTCATAAAAATATATATATATATTGTTTATAAGAAATATGGATTGTAAATTATTTGCAGACTGGACACTGTTTGCCTCATTCCCATCCATTCCTTTCCTTCTTGTCCTTCTCTCCTTTCCCTCCTGATCCTCATAACCTGTGGCCGTGTTCCTGTCTGGCCTCACCCTCCCCCTCATCCTCCCCCTTCTGCAGGAGTCTTTGTTCAGGCACATTGTGATAGGCCCCCACAGTGGCCACTGGGGGAGATGAGGGTCCTGTCTCCTGCAGTAGTAAATGTTCTTTATTTGATCCTGTATCATATTTTTCTTACTTCTAATTGATTCTCAGCAATGAATTCTGTTCCTCTTTTTTCATCTTTGGTTGAGGTCATGTAAATGTTGTATATATTATTATTGTATAGTCATTATTTTAGTATCCTGTATGTACTTAAATGCACCATTTATGAAAAAAAAATCTTATCATCAGAATAAACACTATTTTTCATCCACTTTGGTGTTTAATTTGATGCTTAGGTGATGTGTGAAGAATTGAACTTTATAGATAAAATTTATTCAGCTCCAAGCTGACAAATGAATGGCAATCTCTTCCTACCATCAACAACACAAGCTAAAAAATTAATGCTTGATGTCACCTCAAAAAATGGGCAAAAGTGACAGATTGCCTTAATAATCTAACAGTTTTGTATTGGAAGTAATAATACATAGCCCTGCACAATTTCATCACAAGCCGTTTATTATTCAGTCATTATTATTCCTTTTATGAAAAGTAGCACCACCAACACAAACTAACAGACAGGCAGCGTGTTTTGTTATATAAGATGCTGACAAAAGAAGCAGAGCAAGATAAGGTAACAACATTTCTCATGAAACGAGTAAAATGTGAGGGAGTGTAATCAGAACAGTAGAGCGCCCCATGGAAAACTTTCGTGTTCTTTGATAGTGTGTTGACTCCTTTTCAATATCAAACTGCGGAATCTTTTAACCCAACCAAACAAAAATTAAATGACAACAATATCCTGCATTTAATTTTCATGTTGTGTGGTATTAGCTAAATCTTTTATAGGAAAGTTATTTCTTTTTTAAAGATTGCGCAACACCCTGCCGTGAAACAAGAATACTTTGCTTCAGAGCTTCAAAAGTTCACACTTCACAGTTCACGTGCGGACCGTGTGTGTGTAAGTGCTGTGGTTGTGTCTCTATTTTAACCTCAACGAAACTATTATAAGGAAAGGCAACAAAGGAGTGAAAAGAACATAATCATTAGAGAATTGAGAAATAGACAGAAGAGTAGAAGAAATATGATATTGCTACGAGTGAAGAGTTTGGGTGGTTCGGATGTTGGGTTCCTCCTGTACGTGTGTTAAATGCGTAGTTTTCACTGAATCTGACAATACGGAAAAAGACGAAGGAAGAGCTGCCTGCTTACTTACAGACCGAAGCCAAACCACCCAGCATATATTTGACCTTGACTGGAGCGAGAGAAACCCATAAGTGGTGATGATGTGGGTTGTCAGTCACTCAAGGCTTCGTCCTCTGCCCTACATCCTCCTCTCATCTTCCGCCAGCGACTGAGGTAAGTTTTGTACGTTGCAGTAAGTTAATAAGTTGGCTAAGTATCCTTTATGTAATGTTCGTAAGGCTTAGGGTAGTTCTGATGTGTTCTTTATGGAAATGCTCTTTTAAGTGTTCGGTCGTTAATGAATTGTTGTTAGGATACTTTTCAAGGCAAAAAGCTGAGGGTAGTTATAAAAAAAAAAAAATTTATAGTTACGGTGTTTAACTGAGAATGTTTGGACTGTTTGGGTGCTAGGTGATTGTTAAGTGGTTGTTAGACTACGTGGCAGTTGTTGAATTTCTATAATATGCAAGTCTATCGAAACCTTTATTTATTTATTCATTAGTTTTTATAGGATTTGATGTGCAATGAATGACTTATCGTCTTATTTCCTGAGAATGACTTGTCGAGGTCGAGGCTTCTTGGATGAAATAAGTAAGGAACAACAGATTTTTAGTTCAAAAATATCCATAGAATCGTGAAGGGACACTTGAAAACTCCAGTAACTTTTACTGAGGCCTCTATAAAGCTTTAAGGACATGATCATTCAATTGGTGTGTGATAAGCAATTAAGTTGTTCTGAGATTATTTTGAAACGCTTCGCAGTCAGCAGTAGTAGTATTTTTCAAGGGCATAGAGATGGCATGCCTGGTTCTTTTCAGTGTTTCTCCAATTTGTAATGTGTAAGTCTCGTTGATATGCCACTAGAAACATTAAAAAAGAAAATGAAACGTGTGCCTGAAAAAAACCCCGTGAAAGTGCAACTAGAGCCATTTAAATGTAATGGAGGTGCAACGTGGAAATGTTTCAAAATATTTTCCTTAGTGCAAGTCATATAACGACGATGTTACTGCACTTTTTTTTCTTCCTTTTAACCAATCAGTCAATCGATCAACCCTTAGTACAAGAACCAGAAAGCTGTTTTGAGAAAGTTGATATCTTTACTAGATAGTACGTGGTAGTGAGCTAACTACAGATGAACAACCTCGTCTTCTGTACCGCGCTTTGCCTTAACTTATCACCAGAATAAGGCTTGTTGTGAGAGTTAATGTTTGTTCATCACTGCCTCCCTCTTACACTATCGCCACTGTCCTTCCTTCACCACCAATGCCTCCTTCCTTCACCACCACTGCCTCCTTTCTTCACTATCACTGCCTCCTTCCTTCACCATCACTGCCTCCCTCCTTCACCATCACTGCCTCCCTCCTTCACCATCACTGCCCCTTCCTTCACCATCACTGTCTCCCTCCTTCACCACCACTGCCTCCTTCCTTCACCACCACTGCCTCCTTCCTTCACCATCACTGTTCCCTTCCTTCACCATCACTGCCTCCCTCCTTCACTATCACTGCCTCCCTCCTTCACCATCACTGCCTCCCTCCTTCACCATCACTGCCTCCTTCCTTCACCATCACTGCCTCCTTCCTTCACCACCACTGCCTCCTTCCTTCACCACCACTGCCTCCTTCCTTCACCATCACTGCCTCCCTCCTTCACCATCACTGCCTCCTCCTTCACCCACTGCCTCCTTCCTTCACTATCACTGCCTCCTTCCTTCACCACCACTGCCTCCTTCCTTCACCACCACTGCCTCCTTCCTTCACCATCACTGCCTCCTTCCTTCACCATCACTGCCTCCTTCCTTCACCATCACTGCCTCCTTCCTTCACCATCACTGCCTCCTTCCTTCACCATCACCTCCTTCCTTCACCATCACTGCCTCCTTCCACCATCACTGCCTCCTTCCTTCACCATCACTGCCTCCTTCCTTCACCATCACTGCCTCCTTCCTTCACCATCACTGCCTCCCTCCTTCACCATCACTGCCTCCTTCCTTCACCATCACTGCCTCCTTCCTTCACCACCACTGCCTCCTTCCTTCACCATCACCACTACCTTTCCTTCACCACCACTGCCTCCCTCCTTCACGATTACCACTACCTTATCTTCACCACCACTGCCTCACTTTCAAGATCACCACTATCTTTCCTTCACCACCACTGCCTCCTTCCTTCACCACCACTGCCTCAGTTTCACGATCACCACTACCTTTCCTTCACCACCACTGCCTCTCTCCTTCATTACCACTACTGCCCTTCTTTCACCACCACTGTCACTGCCTCCTTCCTTCACCACCTCTGCAGATGATGAAATGAGCCACCTGATCCTATATTGCACCTATTTGTAGCTCATTTGCGCAAGAATCTGAGTGTTTTGGAAAGTTGAGATCCTTGGAAGGGAAAAAAGTCAAGAAATAACAGCTGTGATTGAAAACGACGCGACATAAACTTTTAACTTGTGTCGTTGTAACAGCAAGACTAGCTACTCAAAACGTGGCTGTTGAGATTAAAGGGGCCGTGTGGGTTAATGAAGAGGCCATCTCCATAATATTCCAAGCGAGCCGCACACTGACGGGAGCTTAGGGAGTGTTTGGGTGAAGGGGAAAAAAAACTCAGGACGAGGAAACGTGGTTGGCCGAGGCTGATAAACAAAATTAAGACAGGTAATCCTTCCTCATTAAGAAAAAGGAAAGAAAAAAAAGCAAGCTGTCTTCACACACACACACACACACACACACACACACACACACACACACACACACACACACACCGCGTAGTGTAGTGGTTAGCACGCTCGACTCAATCGAGAGGCCCGGGTTCGAATCCCGGTAAGCGGCGAGGCAAATGGGCAAGCCTCTTAATGTGTGGCCCCTGTTCACCTAGCAGTAAATAGGTACGGGATGTAACTCGAGGGGTTGTGGCCTCGCTTTCCCGGTGTGTGTTGTGTGTTGATGTGGTCTCAGTCCTACCCGAAGATCGGTCTATGAGCTCTGAGCTCGCTCCGTAATGGGGAAGACTGGCTGGGTGACCAGCAGATGACCAAGGTGAATGTGGAAGATGATATGGCAGTCCCACATTGCCTATATGGGACAGAAATAATAAGATTCACAGAGAAGGACATCCAGGAACTAGATAAGATGCAAGACATAATAGGTCGATGGGCATTAGGAGCCAACAGAGGCACAGGTTTAGAGGCAGTCAGAGGTAACACGGGGTGGAGCACATTCCGAGAAAGAATTGCCAAAGGGAAAATGTCCTATATTAAAAAATAGAAAGGCTAGATGATGAAAGATGGGCCGCCGTGGTACAGTGGAACCATGCCCACTTTGGAGTTAGTCCGAGGGGTCTCCAAGCGCACGGGTTCGAATCCTGTCCACCGTCCGAGTGTAGGTTGGGCTTCCTCACTCGGGGCAACGGTTTCCTAGCGGGTGGGCTTTGAGATAGGAGGTACCCCAAAAAGTACCCCCTTTAGCCTATAAATTCCCGTGAAAAGCTCACATGGTATAAAAAAAAAGAAAAAGTCCTCTCAGAGAACAGACCTGGATCAGCATGGAGGAGAGACGGAAGAAAAAACATAGGAGAAGACTGGGATAGACTGGAGAGTAGAGACTTAAGCAAAAGGATAGAAGATAATGGTTGGAGGAAGAGGAGATCAGGAATGGAGAATAAATGATATAGTAGAAAACAAGCCAGGAAGGATAGAGTGGCATGTGGGGGACTGGGGAAGCAAGTTATTGTTCAAGGCGAGGACAGGTACCTTAGAATTAAATAGCAGGAATAGAAGAAATGAACAAGAGCAGAGCTGCAGCCTATGTGTGGGAATGAATGAAACAGTGCAGCACATGATAGTTGAATGTGACAGATATGAAGAAGAAAGACAGCTGGTAGCACAAATTACAAAATTAATTGGTGAAGAGGAATGGAACAAGAGGTTATGCTGAAGAGGATGGAGGAAGCTGTGAAGTGCACTTAAAAAGTTCCTGGAACAGAGCTGTGAAAAGAGACAGAGACTGAATGAACAAAGTGAACAAAATAGATAAAAGTGGAACAGGTTAAAAGAAGAAGAAGAAGAAGACGATACCCATACGGGTTTCCACGATAACGATGTGGGCGTGGCGATAGCTACACGTCATTGAAGTGTGTATACCTACACAGGTACCAGGACGAACCCTTCCTCTCCAAGGGTCCACCCCAGCAGCCCTGTGGGTGTGAGGGTAGTGACAATGCAACCTTGCCATGAGCAATGACCCGCCATACACCACGCCCCAACCATTGTCAAGAAGTCAGTCCTCTCACTCTTAAAGAACCCTTTCGTTCTGCCAGTGTCCGGTGCATGGAGTACAGCGTGCTCTCGTTCATGGCGAGTTGTTCAGCGCAGTGCCGTCACAATCAAGGGATCCGCACACACCCTCCACCACACCCTGTTTAAGGAGCCCTTATCTCCACATCAGGACTCCCCCATCCGGGCACCATCTGTTGAATGGTAGACATTAATTCCTTGTTCATGGCGACCCCTTGCCTAGTGTGAGGCGCTGCAAGTGGATGACTATAGTGAAGCTTGAGGCCGCCAAGGAAAAGAAGGACCTGCTGCCAGTTGGCCCAGGCCGGACCCGACAACCACCTTAGATATTCAGATGACAGTAAGCAGGTAAAGTCACGGAAGGGAGCGCAGCGCAGGTCGTTTATCGAGACATTGTCTGTGCCGAAGTGAAGTGTATTGTTGCCACATGCACTGTACCTTGCCGAGTCAGGAGCAGAGCTCCGACATTCGAACAGACAGACATTTCACTCGTGCTTCTAACTCCCCAACAAGACAGTTTCTCCAAATGAAGACCAGTGTTTTTTTCTTTTCTTGTCTCCTGATAGTGAAAGAAAAAAGAAAAGTATAGTTTTTCTTATTGTAGATCATAATATAAAGCTAACACCGCACAGCGAAGTAGCTTTACGACACGACAGACCGCGTATCAATGTAGCACCAAATTTACGCTATTGCTTGAGATAAACTTCCTGAATTAATGAATTTCTTTCTTTTCATGATTTATAATTCTGCTATTTAGATTAGATAATAACAATAATCGCAAAACTTTTTGTATCTTCTTTTTCTAGATTGATTTGATAATGTATATATTTTCCTTGTTTAGAGAAAACGCATTGTATATTATTTACTTTTTATTTTCATAGGGACGGTGTTTATATAGTAGTGGTTATTTTTCAGAATATGACTTTCCTAGAATAACCCTCATTATGAAACGAGTTTTTTTTTTTTTTTTTTTTTTATAGAAGTGAGAGCATAATAACAAGTGATGTCAGAGTAAACAGAAGCGAATAAGCGAACATAACCATCAGTTTAGCGAGTGATGCTATAAAAATTATTAATGGATCTGTTACTTGAAAACACACAGATAAAACAAATACAATGGATAGACGCATGGTGGCAGGCTGCGATGAGGATGAAAATTAATATCAACATGAATCATTGCAATGCCGGAAGAGTCGATAATTAATGGGAAGAGTTAAAGGTATAGGTGTGTTTTAGAAAAGGCACTGACCAGACCACCACTATTGCACCGTCTTGTCCTGCACTCTGCCTTTATCTGTTATTTCTCTTCTTATTTTTCCCTTTTTCATGTAAGAGGGGGAAAATTGGCCAAGGGAAACAAAAGCGATCAAACAAAAGACCGACTGAGATGAGATTTACACATTTAGTAAGTCATTTAGTAAGTCATTTAGTTGGTTAATTTTTTTTCAATTAGTTGTTTTTTATGCGTCTTAGTTTTGATAGAACGGTCAGTTAGAAGGAATGGTTTGATAAGGCTAGTGTGGGTGGAGACGTTTTCAAGGCCACAGAGATGACAAGCCGTGTTCTTAGGAGTGTTTCTCCAGTTAGTAACGTATAAGTCTTGTTAACCTGTCACTAGAACTATTAAAATTGTCTAAAATCCCGTATAGATTAAACTAGAGCTTTTTTGGACGTAGTGGAGAAGCTACACGGAAAGAACAGAATAGAATAGGTCGGTACATCTGAAATCCCCTCATTTTAGATGTATATTTTTCAGTGGTTGCTTTGTGTTTTATCTTCCTTTATGATTCTTTTTTTTCCATTTTCTTTTTTTAGGAATGACAAACTCAGTGTACATTCTTTTTTTTTTTTTTCTTGGGCGGGGTGGTGTACTTACCTTAACGCCTTCACCTCATCCATAAAAAGAAAAGTTCTATTGGATCTTGACTTACATCGTCCCCCATCACCTCTCTCTTTCCAGTGTTTCTCATCATTTATTACTTCTTCCCTTTCCTCAGGCTCTGTAGCTAATGGTGACTTGGAGCATCAGGAAGATTGATTAAAGTTAAAATTTTGATATCTACGCTCCATAACATATGAACAGGAAGGAAAATACACACACACACACACACACACACACACACACACACACACACACACACACACACACACACACACACACTCTCTCTCTCTCTCTCTCTCTCTCTCTCTCTCTCTCTCTCTCTCTCTCTCTCTCTCTCTCTCTCTCTCTCTCTCTCTCTCTCTCAAACACATCCCCTTAAACTGAAGAGCAAGTGAGAAACAAAAAGTAATACTGACAGCAAGAGGAAGGAGGAGGAGGAGGAGGAGGAGGAGGAGGAGGAGGAGGAGGAGGAGGGAAGGAGAACAGTAAGCTTAAACGAAGAAAAAAACGAAAAAATGCAGGTTGAGTTGAGTCGATACTAAAACACTGGGGATTAAACTGTACTTGGCTTCCCTTCCCATACTTAGAACATACTTTGGTAAGGTGTATCATGTATTCTAACTATTTCATCCGCTGGCTTCTCTTCTTCCCCTCTCTCTCTCTCTCTCTCTCTCTCTCTCTCTCTCTCTCTCTCTCTCTCTCTCTCTCTCTCTCTCTCTCTCTTCTCTCTTCTAGCGTCTCTCGTTCTCTCTCTCCTCTCTCTCTCTTCTTTCCTCTTTAATTTTCTATTTTCTCATCTCATTTTCCTCTCTCTCTCTCTCTCTCTCTCTCTCTCTCTCTCTCTCTCTCTCTCTCTCTCTCTCTCTCTCTCTCTCTCTCTCTCTCTCTCTCTCTCTCTCTCTCTCTCTCTCTCTCTCTCTCTCTCTCTCTCTCTCTCTCTGTGCCATTAATTTTGCTATCCTTGTCATCTTTATTCTTTTGGTTTCCTCTCTCTCTCTCTCTCTCTCTCTCTCTCTCTCTCTCTCTCTCTCTCTCTCTCTCTCTCTCTGTCAGTAGGCTGTAAGTTTTAATCCTGTGGCTAGTACTTTTTCCCTTCCCCCTTTTCCATTGTATTATTCATTGGCCGTGGTAATCACTGGCTGGTCTTGGTGGAGGTAAAAATGCTGAAAGTCCCACCCGTGTCTTTCTTTAACCTAGCTGGCGTCTTGTATTTTAAGCATTTTCGTATATATCTTCCTGTTTCTTTACCTTTATTCATCTGTTGCTCCTATCCTTTATTTAGTTTTTACCCTTGAGAACGTGGAAATAGTTATACTCGTAGTTCTGAGAGTGAGCAAAGGGGAACTGGAAGCGAGAGACGAGAGGGAAAAGGAAATTAGGAAGTACTCTCTCTTGTCAGCGGAGAAGTAAAGATGCGGACTGATCTAGTTAATTGTACCTGCCAAGAGAGAGACTTTCGCATTGTAAATAATCAGGAACTAGTGTTCTGTTTATTGATCAATGCAAAACTCCAGCTGGGACGAAATATTTTAGGCTAGGCTTGGAATAATTGAGAGTATTCGGTTAGAACAAGTATTTCAGGTAAAACAATCAATAATAGGAAAGATTGGTCAGGCTAAAATGAGAGAGAGAGAGAGAGAGAGAGAGAGAGAGAGAGAGAGAGTGGTTGGGATACTCATTGACACGTATCGACTTCATAACTTTTCTATCTGTCTTCCTTTCCTTCTTATATTCTCATTTTCATTTCCCGCCATTCCCTCCCTCTCTCCCTCCGCGCGTAGACAAAAGAGGATCGAGGACGCGTCTCTCATGGCGGGCGCAGCTTGCATGTGATTGGATTCCCTTGGGAGTGACGCGGTGGGCGGGAATGTTGTAAACTTTCCGGAAAGTCAAATATTGTTCCCCGTGTTTTGGTATCGAGTCAACTCTTAGCCTGCTTATTTTTTTTTTCTTACTCTTTTTTTTTTTTTTACTCTTCCTTCTCCTCCTTCGCTTCTTCCTCTTCTTCCTGGTCTTTTTTTTTATTTATTTTTATTTTACTTATATTTGATGTCCCTTCCTCCTCCTCCTCCTTCTTCTTCTTCTTCTTCTTCTTCTTCTTCTTCTTCTTCGTCTCCTCCTCCTCCTCCTCCTCCTCCTCCTCCTCCTGCTTGCCGTCATTATTCTTTTTGTTACTTACTTGTTGTTTAGTTTAAAGCGAAGGGATGTGGTTGACAGAGAGAGAGAGAGAGAGAGAGAGGTGACGGCAGCGTTGGAGGAGAGCAGATTGGCATGTGTTTAAGAAGGTTGTGTGCACTCTCTCTCTCTCTCTCTCTCTCTCTCTCTCTCTCTCTCTCTCTCTCTCTCTCTCTCTCTCTCTCTCTCTCTCTCTCTCATTATTAGAAACTTACCGTGAACATATTTTTTCCTTTGTTTTCTTTGCTCGACACAAAATAACCGATAATTATTCCAACATGAAAAAAAAAAAAAAAATGTTGCGTTTTCTTTCCCTTCAGTGGCTAATCATGTGTTTTATCTGGTTCCAATAATAAGACACTAATAATTGATGAAATACATTGAGAGGAAACTATTATTTTTCTTATTTTCATTTGTTGTTCTGTCTCGATCCTTGTGTTCATTTTTCCTCGCCCTCAGATCGGTAGAATTTTCTTTGACATTTTTTGCTTTTGTGAATCTGTGAATGTACTCCTAATTAACCTTTTTGACTGCCAGTGACACGATAACACCTTTTATTTGAGCGACGAGACTTGATTTTACTAGAGAGAAATTTATACTGTGTGCACTAAAACGTTTAAACTTTTTTCCTTTTATGCTGTCCGTGCTGTTTCTGCGACTAACTTGATGTAACCTTTAATTTGAGTGACAAACTTGACTTTACTGAAGAGAAATTAACACCACAACCACTAAAACGTTTCATTTCGTCTCCATTACGTAACTAGATGGTACTGTGATATTTTTTTCGCTTTGTGATACACTGCTGACCTAACCTTTTAATTGCCAGTAACACTATGACACCTGACATTTAAGTAAGCAAACGTGATTTTATAGAAGCGAAAATAATACATTCATCAACCACTCTTGTTGAGAACCAGTTTCTTTTCATCTCTTTCTGAACCTTATTTTTTTCAAGCTCATCTCATTATTTCTGGTTTTATTCTGGCTTATGATCGGAAGAACTTTGCTTATGTCCTCTCTGTTATAATCCTTGAACTAATTAAAAGACTTCGTCGCCATTACGTAACTAAGTCGCTCTTGGACCTTTTGCTTTGTAAATTTACGAATACATTTCTAATCTAACCTTTTAGTTGCCGGTAACACAATGACATTTGCTATTGGAAACACCAGACTTGACTTTACTGAAGAGGAATTAATACTACAACCAATACTTTTTCGTAATCTAGGCTTTTAGTTGCCAGTAACACTATGACGCCAGCTCTTGGAGACACCAGACTTGATTTTAGAGGAATTAATACTACAACCAATGAACATTAAGCTCCGTAATTACTTTTTTTTTTTTTTTAACTGCCTGCTTTCTCGAAATTACACTCAATGCTTTCACTTCGCCACTTCGTTTAGCCACAAGACAATTAGAGGTAGCCAGAAGGTTCTTGACTTTCACTCCCTCCTGGTGGATGTGTGGGAGGCTGTGAGATAGAGGAGCAAGAGGTGGAGATGTGGATAAAGTGGGGATATGAAGGTGGTGTTAAGTGAAGCATGAAATTTGTGACATTAACCGCTTCAATACTGGGGCATATTTTTACCTTGAGATTTGTGTACCATTTCATTAACATTAGAAAGGTCTATGGAAATAAGAAGATTAATGGTCACAGTCTTCACTATTTTAATCCCCCACATAAGTTTCTGAAGCTGTATAAAATCACGAAATAGTAGTCTGAATGAAGAAGGAAACGCGTCACGGGACTGAAAAGATTAAGAATACCAGGAAAGTACCATGCTGAATAAAACGTGACGAGAAGAATGAATTAAGCAAGTGCCTAGGTGGAGCCGTTGCAAAGGCTTGCCACACTGGACTGGACTGGACTGGAAGGGGAAGTCCAAAATTAATGATCCGACAAATATGCATGGAAACATACAGACAGACAGAGAAGAGAGTGCTTGAGATAGATAGGTTAAAAAAGAACCCGAAAAAAAAGTAAAGAAGAAAAAGACAGGAGATAGAAAAAGAAAAGCAAGGTAGTTGGGTAGTTGGGATGGAGTAGTAGGTGGAGATGGAGGTGGAGGTGGAAGTGTAAGTGGAAGGGTTGATTTAATGAGTAATGTGGTCACCGATAGACTAAAATTTCCACTTTATTCACTCCACCCACTCCAGCTTCCCACGCAGACCAGAAAGGAATGCTAATGAAGAAAAACAGTACAGTGTGGAGAAAAGAAAGGAACAATTATTGATGGGCATGATTGGAAAGTGAGCGCTGTATCCGTGCAAGCTGTTGAAAAATTGATGATTATTTGAAACTTTTAACTCCCGTCTTTTCCAAATGAGTCTCAATTCACGTTCAGTTCCTGGTTGAAGAGATTATAATGATTTCAAACGTGGATTCTTTTTTTTTTTTTACTTATTTTCTATTTATTTTTCTAGCGTCCTGTAGATCACTGAGTCTTTGTTAATTTACTCTAACTTTTTCCTTTTCTTTTTTTTTCTTTTCTTTCTTCTTTGTTTGTTTGCAGAGTTATAGTTATTTCAAGCAGGTTCCGTCTCCTTTTAAAACACTTTGTATATTTTTTAAAAAGTTCCCATGAGACTGTTTGTGATAAGCTAAAGACAATATTACCCATTTCTATTAAACACTCTATATACTTTTCTATTTAAATGTTTTTTTTTTACCCCTTCAATACTGCAACACATTTTTTACCTTGAGATTTGTGTATGATAAGACCATTTTATTTACATTAGGAAGAGTCTATGGAGGTCAGAAGATTAATGGGCAGAATCTTCACTATTTTAATTCCCCACATGAGTTTCTGAAGCTGTATAAAGACACCAAATAGTAAGCAGAATGAATATGGAAACGCGTCATGGTGCTCAAGAGGTTAACCTGTGATATTGCTCGTCAAACCACTCCGTTTAGCCTTTCTCCTTTACGATCTAACCTGACTTAACCTGACCAAACCTACACTAACTTAATCTTACCGAACTAAACCTAAAGACATAACCAAACTTAACACAATCAAAATTAATCTAACTTAAGTCAAAGTATCACAACAAAACCTAACCTGACCTAACCTAACCTAACCCAACTTAACTTTACCTAACCTAAGCTAACTAGTGACCACAAACAACTTTCATACCTGTCTCTCGGTCTGATTACTCGAGATGTGTATAAGAAAAAAACAGGAGATAAGAAAATATATGATAAAAGACGTCATTACTTCATCACGAGACTGTAATCTTATGAATCTTGCCACGACTCGTAAACTTGTAATTAGAGTTTTCTTAGAAGTGTGACGAGTTATGATTACTCGCACGTAAGACAGAGAGAGAGAGAGAGAGAGAGAGAGAGAGAGAGAGAGAGAGAGAGAGAGAGAGAGAGAGAGAGAGAGAGAGAGAGAGAGAGAGAGAGAGAGAGAGAGAGAGAGAGAGAGAGAGAGAGAGAGAGAGAGAGAGAGAGAGAGAGAAGAGAATGAAAAGAAGGAAAGCGTGAGAAAGAGAGAGAGAGAGAGAGAGAGAGAGAGAGAGAGAGAGAGAGAGAGAGAGAGAGAGAGAGAGAGTGTCTGGTAAATGCTCGCTCTATATTTTTTTCTTTCCTCCTGCAGAAGTTGGGTAACCATTAATAGTTTGCGCTCAGGGACAAGCATATAAACACACAGACAGACACACAAACACAGACACACATGCAGACAGACGGACAGAAAGGAGAAGAGATAAACGGGGCGGACTCACAGACGGACAGATAAACAGACAGACGAAGAATAATTGAGATAGAGAGGTGAAAGAGCCTAAAAAAAAAAAAAAAAAAAATAGGCATAGAGGATAGGAAAGAAAAACACAAATAAATAAATAGATAAATAAATAAATAGAAACAAAACTGGGAAAAAACAATGGTAAAATATGTAGAAAATAAAACAGGTAGATGAATGCAAATAATTAAAAGCAGCAGCAGCATCAGGTCACACACACACACACACACACACACACACACACACACACACACACACACACACACACACACACACACACACACACTTTACATGATATTAGGCCAGTGTACCTTTCATTTCTGCTTCAAAAGAGCCCTCGAGATGAATCCATTTGACTTGCAGTGTGTTCCTGGAAGCGCTCTGCAAAAATATAATAGTAACAAATAAACAAAAGCGAGAAAATTAGAATGAAAATAATGATGCTTCCTGGTTTTGTTATGGTGCAAATAAGTGAAATAATAAGCTATCAGAGAGAGAGAGAGAGAGAGAGAGAGAGAGAGAGAGAGAGAGTGTTGTTTAGAAAGTGAGTGAAAAAAGGTAATATGAGTGAAGAGGGAGGGAAAAGAAGAGCGTCTAAGGGGAATCAAGAGGGAAAACAAGATGAGAGAACAGAGGGGAAAAAAGGAGTGTGAGGCATTAGAAGGGACGAGAAGGAAAACCCTGTGTCTTGAGGGGACGAGGAAGGAAAAAAGGGGAAATTTGTGAGCAGAGTCGGGAGGAGGGGAACCTGTCATAGTGGTGGGGAGGAGGACGAGAGAAAAAAAAAGAAATTGGGGATGTGTATTAGAGATGATGAGAGGGAAAGAAGAGAGAACAAGAGGAGGGAGAGGGGAAAAAGGAGAGGTGTTTCCGATCAGAGGGAAAAACGAGGTGTGTCTGGGGAAGGATTCAGGCGTTTCCTAAGCTACTAACAAAGCTGGAAAATCTCTGAAGTTAAATGGACCATTGTGCCAGGAGGAGAAGGAGGAGGAGAAGGAGGAGGAGGAGGAGGAGGAGGAGGAGGAGGAGGAGGAGGAGGAGAAGGATAAAGGAATTCAATGTTACAGCGAAGGAGAAAGCAATGAAGTAAACAGTAATCTAGTTAAACAAAAGGTGAGTGTTAATTAGACTGAGTGGCAGGTGAGATGGAAAGAATAACTGTGTATATTGCATGCAGGTGTGTGTGTGTGTGTGTGTGTGTGTGTGTGTGTGTGTGTGTGTGTGTGTGTGTGTGTGTGTGTGTGTGTGATGAAATGAAAGGTACAATGGGATAAAATCATGTAAAGTGTGTGTGTGTAAAGAGAGAGAGAGACACACACACACACACAGAGAGAGAGAGAGAGAGAGAGAGAGAGATGTATTCAATAGATTTCTGCAGGTGTGAGAGAGAGAGAGAGAGAGAGAGAGAGAGAGAGAGAGAGAGAGAGATTTCTCTCTCTCTCTCTCTCTCTCTCTCTCTCTCTGAAACAGAGAGAGAGAGAGAGAGAGAGAGAGAGAGAGAGAGAGAGAGAGAGAGAGAGAGAGAGAGAGAGAGAGAGAGACACAGACACACACACACACACACACACACACACACACACACACACACACACACACACACACACACACACACACACAAGCGGGAAGTGAATGGAGTAAAATCGCTGGAAAATTATTGGTTACGATTTGGCAATATTTTCTCTATGGCCGCTTTTGATCTCTGGTTAGAGAGAGAGAGAGAGAGAGAGAGAGAGATCAAGTAATTAGATTATGATTCTGTACCGTAGAACAATGTAATTTTGTTTGTGCCAGTTTGTTTGTTTGTTTATGTTGCTTGTTTAAATCGGCCCTGTTGGTGTTTAGTTTCTTTCTCCTCGTGACCTAGTGAGGAGGAGGAGGAGGAGGAGGAGGAGGATGTGAAAAAAAGGGAACAGAAAAATGGATGAAGAGGAGAAAGAAGAGAAACAATTGAGGAGGAGGAGGAGGAGGAGGAGGAGGAGGAGGAGGAGGAGGAGGAGGAGGAGGAGGAGGAGGAGGAGGAGGAGGAGGAGGAGAGGAGGAGGAGATGAGGATGGAGGAGGAGGAGGAGGAGGAGGAGGAGGAGGTGAAAGATGAGTAGAAGGAGAAGCAGAAGCAGAAGCAGAAGCAGAAGCAGGAGCAGGAAAGGAAGAAACTGTAAGAAGAAGAAATAAATAAGAGTAAAAAGAAGAAAAGAAGAAAATAAAATAATGACTGAAAGGAAATTTAGATTATAAAAGAAAGTAAATGAAATGCTTCCAAAGAGTATAACAAAAGAAGGGAAATGAAAGAGGAAGGAAGAGGAGGAGGAATTAGGCTGATTAGGGGAAGGACTGCGATGATAATGAGCAGACGTGGAGAAAAGCCTAGTTCCATGTAAAGTGGCCCAGCTTCCTGTCTGTCCAGAGAAGCGCGCGCCATCTAGGGATAAAGGCTCGCAATCTGAAACACTGCTGTCTCACCGTCACTGCTTTCCAAAGGCTCCAGTTGAAGATACTCGTGTTTTGAATTTAAGAGTGTTTTTTTATGGTTCTGGTGATAGATTGGCAAGATTTCTAGTTAATGAAAAGGAGAAACGGTATTGTGTGCTGGGGTGCTCCTCGTTGCCAGGAAGATGTACGGTCACTGCAGTGGTGTTGTGTATCTGTGTAGCACGGCTGGCAGCACAATAGTACTAGTCCATTTAGGTCTAAAGGGTGTATAAAAACACTGTGAGAGTACAGTAGTGTATTGCTACAGGGCAAAGTACAGACACAAAGAACGAACAAGAGCGAGGTGGGATGCGTACGTTACGACAACCCGTCAAACAAAGTCTTAACACTGAGAGATGACGCCAAGCCTGTGAGGAGGGCACTGAATAACACTCCCACAATGCAATAGCATAGTCATAATTAAAGAAAATAAATAAATAAATGAAAATAAATAAATTAATTAAAAAATAAAAATTATATATATATATATATATATATATATATATATATATATATATATATATATATATATATATATATATATATATACACACACACACACACACACACACACACACACACACACACACACACACACACAACACACAGAACACACACACACACACACACACACACACACACACACACACACACACACACACACACACACACACACACACACACACACACACACACACACACAGACACACACACACACAACACACACACACACACACACACACAACACACACACACACACACACACACACACACACACACACACACACACACACACACACACACACACACACACACACACACACACACACACACACACACACACACACACACACACACACACACACACACACACACACACACAGACACACACACACACACACAATCGACACACACACACACACACACAGGCAAATGGGCAACACACACACACACACACAGTAAACACACACACACGAGGGGTTGTGGACACACAGAACACACACACACACACACACGAAGATCGGTCTATGACTGAGCTCGCTCCGTAATGTGGAAGACTGGCTGGGTGACCAGCAGGCGACAGGTGAATTACACACACACACACACACACACACACACACACACACACACACACACACACACACACACACACACACACAGAACACACACACACACACACACACACACACACACACACACACACACACACACACACACACACACACACACACATAATAATAATAACATATATAATGATAATGATAATGATAATAATAATAATGATAATAATAAAGATAATAATAATAATAATAATAATAATAATAATAATAATAATAATAATAATAATAATGAATTATAATAATAGTAATAATACAAATATTTGGATATGGACCGCCAGAACAATTGAAAACCAGTAGTCTCAGTGGCCTTGAAAAATTGTCATAGTGAGAGGGGAAAGCGATTCTTAATACTGGCGAAAGTCTAAGCCATGGGAATCAGGAAATGCACGCCATCTAAGAGAGAAATTCGTAACTAAAGTGTGTCATCTAGGGTGAAAATATAACGCTTAATCTCTTCTCTACCTTGACGCGTCTTCATATTTATTCTGCTTACTATTTGGTGATTTTAAGCAGCTACAGATACTTATGTTGGGATTAAAATAATGAAGACTCTGGCCATTAATCTTCTGACCTCCATAGATCTTTCCTAATCTAAATAAAATCGTCCAGTCATACCCAAAACTCATAGTAAAAATTGCTTCCCAGTACTGAATGGCTTAACTGGGAGTGCACGAGCTTTAGGAGTGAAAGTTTTGGGTGATCGGAGTTGTCGCTTTGTCCTGCTATTTTTCAGACGCTGACTGTTTATTTCCCTGCAGAATATGACTTTTTTTTTTTAACTCGCAATGTGTACAATAAAGGAATGAGCAGTGGAGTTAATGAATTGAATATGTTTAGACTAGATGTTACCTAACTTAATGGTAACCTAATCTGAACCTAAATCTCAAACGAACTTAATTCAATCTAACCTAAAATTACCCTAACCCTACCAAACCCAATCTAAACCTAACCTAACCTTATTTTACCTAACCAAACCTAACCTTACCTTAATTTACCTAACCTAACCTAACCTTATTTTACCTAACCAAACCTAATCTAGCCAAACCTAACCTAACCTAACGTTTCTTAAACTCATTCTAGCCCATCCCAGCCTTCCAATACACTAACAATCTTGGACTAATTTTCAGATACTTACTCTTTTGAAGTCGTGTTTTAGACAGTAAAGGGTCCAGGGATGAATAAATGAACTGAATGAATCGTAACCAGATATAACCGAGTCTCACCTAGCGCTCTGACGAAGACTACGGCAAACCTACGTCAACTACTATCGTTTAGCCTTTACGTGTTCTTGCCAGCAGCGTGTCAAATGTGTTTTACGTATCACTATTCATTCAGTAAACCGAGAAAATGTGCTTGAGTAACAATAGCCATAACAATTTCAACTTCTACCATGATTTAACGCAACGCATCCTTCCTTACTGTTATCACTGGCAATTTTTATCACCTTTTCCTTTACTCTTCCAGCAAAAAAAAAAAAAAAAAAAAAAATAACAATAATAATGATAGATGAATAAAAATAATAATATAAATGAATAAAATAAATAAGTAAATAATTAAATAAAAATCTCTTGTAACCATAGAAAGAAAACTCCACATGATGCAACACTTCCTCTCATCACACTCACCACCATCATTTCTCGCCTTGTTAGTGTGAGAGAAATTTTGCGGCAGCTCTGACACGACAACACTAATCCTATTTCAATATTATCCGGTAAAAATCTCAATTGAGCCGTGTCAGCGCCATCTACGTGTGGCATTGTAAACTAAAACTGAACGTGCGGTGTATCCTGGCGAATTCGTTGTAAAAATCAGCGTATTGCAAATATGATGTGATTGTCTTTTTTTTTTTTCACCGTTAATTTTTTTTTTTCTCTTTTCATGTGGAAAATTATAACGGTCTATTATTCCAGCTTATTAAAAAAATGGCATAATCAAATATTGCAGGTCACAAAGGAATGAAAAAAAAGTGTTGTTACGTGTGAGTCTTGCTAAAAAGGTCACATTATTATTATTATTATTATTATTATTAGTAGTAGTAGTAGTAGTAGTATTAGTAGTCGTCGTAGTCGTAATAGTAGTAGTAATAGTAGTAGTAGTAGTAGTAGTAGTCGTCGTAGTCGTTATAGTAGTAGTAATAGTAGTAGTCGTCTTAATCGTTATAGTAGTAGTAGTAGTAATAGTCGTAGTCGTTATAGTAGTAGTAGTAGTCGTAGTCGTTATAGTAGTAGTAGTAGTAGTAGTAGTCGTATTCGTATTCGTTATAGTAGTAGTAGTAGTAATAGTCGTAGTCGTTATATAGTAGTAGTAGTAGTAGTAGTAGTAGTAGTACTAGTCGTAGTCGTAGTCGTTATAGTAGTAGTAGTAGTCGTAGTCGTAGTCGTTATAGTAGTAGTAGTAGTCGTTATTGTAGTAGTAGTAGTAGTAGTAGTATCATAGAGAGCAATGCCATTATCATCTTTAATTACAACTAAAGAAAAGGAGAGAAAAGACAAAGCTAAACAGACAAAAAACAGGTATTGGTGTGTTATTTGTTAATTATTAAATCAAATAACGATAATGATAACAAGAACAACAAATGAGGAGTAGAATAAAGTTCATAGAGATAGGAAAGATAGAGAAAGGAGAGAGAGAGAGAGAGAGAGAGAGAGAGAGAGAGAGAGAGAGAGAGAGAGAGAGAGAGAGAGAGAAAGGCATGGTTATCCGGTATTGTGTTGAGAGCAAGATAACAACACTCACCTCTTCCGTGTTGCGCTGACATACTCTTTATTCAGACCACCTCTTCTGCTGTTGCTCTTCGTCATGACCATCAGATCACATCCAGAGATGAAAGAGCAGCGTTATGATGTTGTGTGGTGCTGTGTGGTGTTGTGTGGTGCTGTATGAGACTCTGTGGTGTTGTGTGTTGCTGTGTGCTGCTGTGAGGTGTTGTTTGGTGTTGTGTGGTGCTGTGTGGGACTGTGTGGTGCTGTGTGAGGCTTTGTAATGGTGTGTGGTACTGTGTGATGCTGTGTGTGGCCGTGTGGTGACGTGTGGTGCCGTGTGAGGCTGAGTGGTGCTGTGTGAGGTTGTGTTGCTGTGTGAGGCTGTGAGGCTGATCCAGAACGTTGGTTTTTTAGTAATTCCTGCAAGAACTTCCGCCCGTTGGTGTTACTGACTGTGAGTGAGTGAGTGAGTGAGTTAATGAGTGACTGTGTGGTGAGTGAGTGAGTGAGTGAGTGAGTGAGTGAGTGAGTGGCTGTGTGGTGTGGGTTGTGTTGGTGATGTCTTCAGGTTCAAGGAGGGTCATAGAAACACAATATATGCAGAACGTGTTTATTCTTCAGGTTCAAGGAGGTGTCATAGAAACACAATAGAGAGAGAGAGAGAGAGATGAGAGAGAGAGAGAGAGAGAGAGAGAGAGAGAGAGAGAGAGAGAGAGAGAGAGAGAGAGAATAATTGGCTGGTTGAATGAATTGGCTGGTTGAATGTGTAAGTAAATGACTGATTAACTGACTTAGTGACTGAATGGGTTTATGGAAGGGTGAATAACTGACTGAACAACCAAATAACTCCACAATTAAACTAACTAACCAAACAACTAACTGCTTAAGAGACTGACTGTATGCATAACTACTTACTTACTTACTTAAATACCTAACCAAACCTAACCTGCTTCCCTCGCCTCTCGCTACATACGGTACGCAAATTACAACTATGCGTGAACCAGAAAAAAATAGATAAAATAGATAAAATAAATGAACTAATAAATACGAACCTCACAAAATATAATTAGGTATTTTGGTGAAGAAGAACGCAGCGGCTGACGGTATGCTGTTTAGATTTCGTGTCTATTGTGACTATTCGGAGCATTTTCAGGAAACGTGGCATGTATAGGGACTGCTAGAGAGAGAGAGAGAGAGAGAGAGAGAGAGAGAGAGAGAGAGAATCTTATTGTGTTTTCCAGTTCGCTACACAACAGATCCTTTTAGAGAGAGAGAGAGAGAGAGAGAGAGAGAGAGAGAGACATTTGTTTCTTTGAGGTTTGTGTAAAGGGACTGGTCTGTGTGTGTGTGTGTGTGTGTGTGTGTGTGTGTGTGAGAGAGAGAGAGAGAGAGAGAGAGAGAGAGAGAGAGAGAGAATTATTCATGTCCTTTTCTTCCTCTCATGCCTTTGTTTTTTATGTAGATCTTTATTTACTTGTTCTTCTCTTCTCTTCCTCTTTTTCTATCTATTCAGTTCTCCTCCTCTTTCCTCTTTTCTTAAGCTCCTCCGTCAAAAGATTTCGTCCTCTTGTCATATTTCCCTCTCTTTCTTTCCTCCCATCTCTTTAACCTTCTTCCTTTCTTCTTTTCACTATTCCTTCCTTTCTTAATTCCCTTCCATCCTTCCTCTCCTTAAACCTCTCTTTCCTTTTTTTTCTTGTATCAGTCTATCTATCTGTCTATCTATCTACAGTATCTATCTATCTATCTTTTAATCTTTCTTTGTTTCCTTCATTCCTTCCTTCCTTCCTTATATCTATCTATCTATTTATCTGTCTGTCTACCTATCTGTCTATTCATCTTTGTTTTCTTCCTTCCTTCCTTCCTTCCTTCCTTCCTTCCTTCCTTACTTCGCTCCTTCCTTCTTTCTTCTTCCCTCCTTCCTTCCTTCCTTCCTTCCTTCCTTCCTTCCTTCCTTTTCCTCCCTCCCTATTTACACACACACACACACACACACACACACACACACACACACACACACACCGCGTAGTGTAGGGGTTAGTACGCTCGACTCACCAATCGAGAGGGCCGGGTTCGACTCACGGCGCGGCGAGGCAAATGGGCAAGCCTCTTAATGTGTGGCCCCTGTTCACCTAGCAGTAAATAGGTACGGGATGTAGCTCGAGGGGTTGTGGCCTCGCTTTCCCGGTGTGTGGAGTGTGTTGTGATCTCAGTCCTACCCGAAGATCGGTCTATGAGCTCTGAGCTTGCTCCGTAATGTGGAAGACTGGCTGGGTGACCAGCAGACGACCGTGGTGAATTACACACACACACACACACACACACACACACACACACACACACACACACACACACACACACACACAGTAATAATCCATCACCCATACATGTCATATCCGTCATTAAGCAAAATGGACCAGGATCTGAAGGATGGCCGTGCTGTTGCCAAGCACAAGTTTACGCGGAAAGTGAACCTGGTGAGGGAGGCACATTGGCGGAGTGACCCCATGGTAGTGTTGCAAGATATTTACAGCGATATTTCGGTGCAGTTCAAAGTGGTGGAAGAGATCAATGAAAAGTTAATAATGTCTCTTAATTCTAGTGATAAGGATTATAACAAGATGATTGATGAACTTGAGACTTACATTACGGACGTTGAAAGAGTGAAAAACGATGCACTTGCCATAATTTCTCAAACTGTAAATGATTTGCCTAAACTTAGGATGCAACGGCTGACTCCACCACACTTTAACGGTAGCATACGGAAGTATCCCACTTTTTGTAAGGATTATGAACGACTAATGAAACCTGTTTATGAGGATAATCCTTACGTCTTACGTTCTTGTCTATCGGGGGAAGCATTGAAAGTCGTGCAAGGTGTAGATGATTCATTTAAAGATATGATGAAAAGATTAGACGACAGATATAGCAACCCATCAAAGCTGGTGGAGGCGGTTTTGAGTGACATTAAAGATCTACAGCCAGTGCTCGAAGGCAGTTCAAAAGAATTCATAGAGATGGTAAATATTGTGAAAAGGGCACACGTACTTAGATCTCAAGAAACTTAAATTGTGTGCCGAGATGAATACAGTCACGATGGTTAGCCACATAGAAAAACTCCTGCCGTTCAGAAAAGGGAATGGATGAAAATTTTACAAACTATTACGGATAAACTCAAGTTATTCAGTGAGCTACTACTGCTACGAGTTTTGACAGTGAGCCTGAATTCTTGGCTACTGTGGTAACTAAACTTCAGGGGAAACAAGAGAAAATAGAGAAGTGCATGATTGATCTAACTAAACAAATGTCAACTTTAGTAGAAAATATCCAGAGAACTCAAACTGGAGTGATGAATTCCAGCGAATGTTGGTACCATGACAGAAAGGCTCACGACATCACACAGTGCTTAGGGTTTCAAAGGCTTGCCAACAATGATAAAATGGATGCTGTGCGACAAAGGGGCCATGCTTCTGTTGTTTACGCTTAGGACATGTGGGGATGTCAGTGCACTCGAAGTGTATCATGTAGTGAATGCTGTAGAAATCACCATTGGATGCCCCATAGTTGTCTTTCAAAGCCAGAAGCGCACACTAGTAGCAATGTACTGTCCTGGAGCAGGGCACTTTTGATGATAAGTTCTGTTTACAATAATGTCCATCATATAACTACACTTTGGGACTCAGGTAGTGACATGACTCTAATACAGTGGTTCTTAACCTTTTTACTACCACGCCCCCTCTAGGAACTGCTCTTTCCCTCCACGCCCCTCTTGCATCTATAGACAAATTTCACTCCCAGATTTAAAAAGAAAATAAAAAAAATGGCTTTTTAGTCCATTTACTAAGCATGAATTACATTGAGATATTTGACACTGCTCTAAGCTACCAGATCTTGAATACATGGTTAGTGAGATATTTGACACTGCTCTAAGCTACTGGATCTTGAATACATGGTTAGTTAGATATTTGAGACTGCTTCTTAGCTACCAGATCTTGAATACGTGGTCGAATGTTTGAGAGTGCACAACGTAAGTCCCCTTCAACGTTCAGGCGGTTTCTGTACTTGGTTTTGATAGCAACGAGCTCTTGTCATGAAAATAACCCATAAATGGAAAAACTTCTGCTTTTCACTTGAGGCTCGTGCCCCCCCTGGAAATCACCCACGCCCTCCCTAGGGGACGCGGCCCCCAGGTTAAGATCCACTGCTCTAATAACTAATCGCATGGCTAAGCATTTAGCTTAAAGGGAAGAAGCATAATCTTGGAGGTCACTGAAGTGGGAAATGTGCAACAAATTTAAAACTTTAGAGTATAAAACGTACCACTTAATGATTCTCATGGTAATATACACAATGTCAGAGCGTGTGGTATTTCTGAAATCACCTCAGACACAGTAGACACAACCAGCGTGACAGCTCTTTTTGGAATCCAGGGCAGGGACATCGCACGCCCACATGGTAAAATTGATCTACTGATTGGTACAGATTATTGTAAGTTATTCCCATCAGTGCTGCAAACCGGAGGTGACCTCCAACTTATGCAAGGTCTTTTAGGGTACTGTATTAGAGGTTCACACCCCTTGTTTAAGGTCGATTTTGTTAACAATAGTCATAGATATGTTAGGGTGAATTATGTGGCCGGTGTACCCTATGTTAACGCTTTACGTGTAGAACCGAAGAGAAGTGTACCAAAGACTGCAGGCTCTCTCCGATGTAGAGAGTCCAGGAATCCATTGTAATCCTAAATGTGGTAACTGCAAATGTCCACTTAGTAGCAACAACTATAGTGTCAATGGGGAAAGAGAGCTGTCACTCATCACAAAGGGACTCGGTCACGACCCAGAAAAAAAATCATTGGAATGCGACGTACCCGTGGATCAAACCTCCGGAAACCTTGCTAACAACTTCTCAGTTTCTCTAGCCAGGTTGCGCTCCACTGAGAAGAGACTTGCCAAAAGAGGAGGAGAATATGCAAAAGCATATAGCGATCAAATTCAGGACATGGTTGCACGTGGAGTGGCTAGGAAACTAAATGACGAGGAGAGGAGAAATCATGAAGGCCCTGTACATTATATCCCCCATCATGAGGTGCTGAAACCTGAGTCGAAGTTCCATTCCCATCAGATCAGTTTTCAACTCGTCTGCATCATACATGGGTCATGTGCTTAATGCTAAGGGTCCTGACGTACTGAAAAACCTATTCGGTATCCTACTTAGATTTCGTGAGAAACCAGTAGCAATAACAAGGGAGATCAGCAAGATGTACAATTCGGTATTCATTTTAGATTTAGATCAAATGACACACGGATGCCTGTGGCG
>NC_059278.1:14892455-14894955 GCF_017591435.1 Portunus trituberculatus | reverse complement strand
TTAAGAAGCGGAGAGTAAGAGGCGATCTTATAATGGTTTTTGAAGTTTTCAACAGATTCACAAATATGAATATCGAAAAATATCTATCAGTTGACCAATGAGATGTCACCAGAAACAATGGTTTTAAAATTAGGTGAATGTTTCATAACAAACGAAGCCAAACATTTTTTTTCCTTTAATCGTATAGTAAATATATGAAATGGTCTGCCATCAAATGATGTTGACTCAGGTACTCCTGAAACATTCAAAGTTCGCCTAGACATAAACTTTGAATCTTATCTCCAGTTGTCAAAATTGCCCGTTAGCAGTAATTACTCTCATCCTCCATACACAACACAGATAGCTCAGAGTGAATGGTTATTATTTTTGCTGTCAATCTGTGAATGGCTGTGGATTGTCAAGAGCCCTGACAGTAGGTGACCATCATCGGGATTTAAGGTACCAGTGGTCACTGCTGCAGGGGGTAATTATACAGTGTGCGGCACCCTGTAAAGGGAAATACACTTTTACAGTGGTTGTACAGGGCTAGGGCCTGATTGACTGCTGCTCTCTCGAAAGCGCCAGGCAAGGCTGCCGCACCACCTCTTTGACTCCACACTGTGTCTACATACACACTATACAACACTGCCTACACGCACAGTTAGCCCAGAGTTAACGGTCACCAGTACTACTCTCGACCTGTGACGGGCTGTGTTTGGAGAGGTCCTTGTCAATTATTGATCATCATCGGGAACTAAAGGACTAGGGAACAATGTTGCAAGGGAAAACAAGCGTATGGCGTCCCTACAAGGAAAGTATGCTATCTCATTGGATTGAACAGGGCTGGGGCCTGATTGACTCCTGTCTCCCTAGAGAGCGCCAGTTGAGGCTGCCGCATCACCTATTCGACATCCACACTGTGCATCCACGTACACAATGCACACTGCTACGTCTTCTCCGTTGCTGGTTCGTCTACTAACTGCCTAGCGGCAAGTGGCGGTTCACAGCAACAACCGTGGAAGAAGCTACGCAATCGTAAGAAGTAGTTAAATGGTGCTTAACTTTCACCTTTCTAGTAATTTTTTTTTATAATGGATTCTTTATGTACTGAACTACCTTTTTCATCAGTTACGGATGAATTACTAAATTTAGCTATCAATCCTAATATACCCTTTTGCAGTGTTGATAATTATGATAATTTGCAGTTTGATACTTTCTTTCCAGTTGATGATAAATATAATAGAGACTTAGATGTTGATGAATTTTATACTCAACGTAGGTCTGTTCTTATTCCGATATCAGTTTACATATCTCTTGATAATGTATCTTTAGAAAGAAACAATACTTTAACGTTATTAAATTTAAATATTAGATCAATTCCTAAAAATTTTCAAGTTTTTGTTGACACTGTTTTACATGTTTCTTCTGTGAAAATTAATGTTATTGGTTTTACAGAAATAAGACTTGCTCCCCATTTGTCTTCACTATATGAACTTCCTGGTTATGACATGTATACCAACTCTAGAAATGTACATGGTGGTGGTGTCGCTATGTACGTGTCTAAGGTCTACCACTCAACTTTACTAAATTGTTTAACAGTATCTGATCCTTCCATTGAGTCCTTAGGTGTTGAGTCTGCAATTGCATCTAAAAGGTATATATTTTTATGTATTTATAGACCACCTCGAGGTAATTTCAACACCTTCTTGAATATTATATCAGACATCCTCTCATCAGTATATGATAAAAATTATCAAGGTGTTTTTGTGTTTGGTGACTTCAATTTAAACTTATTGAAGAGTAATGACAATGATGTCTCTGAATATGTTAATTTAATGCTTTCTTTCTCTCTATTTCCATTGATAAACAAACCAACCAGAGTCACTAACACTTCAGCTACTCTCATAGATCATGTTTGGACATCTCTTTTCGAAGAAAATATTTGTAACAACATTATTTTAACTGACATTTCTGATCATTTTCCAACATTATCACAATTCAAACTTAAATATACTAATTTACAACCGCAGTTTATCTATAAAAGATCAGTTTCTACAGCTGCCATGGAATCTTTTGCAAACGACCTCTGTTATTAATTGGAATTCTGTTTTAAGTTCTCATTCTTGTAATAACGCTTTTGATATTTTTTTTTTTCAGAATATTAAAAATCTCTACGACAAAAATTTCCAGTTAATAAGATTCGTCTTAATAATAAATACCAATTAAGCCCACATATTACTCCTGCATTAAAAAATAGTATAAAAGAAAAACACCGATTAGAGAGACTTTAAAAAAATGGCCTTTAACTTATGGGGTTGCCTACAGAAAATATAGAAATAAATTAACTTCTGTCTTAAGAGCTGCAAGAAATAAATTTTATAAAGATCGTTTTACAGATAATCAAGGCAATCCAAAAAGTCAATGGAAAATAATTAATTCTCTTTTAGGTAAAATAAAATCTAATAATCGCACTGTTAACCTTGGCTCATCAAGCTCGGATATTTCTTCAAAATTTAATGAA
>NC_059278.1:14879955-14887455 GCF_017591435.1 Portunus trituberculatus | reverse complement strand
ATTTTCTCGTGTTTTGGTTTCAGTTCTTTCCATGTCTGCTGTTTTCTGTCCTTTTCTTTCCTTTTTCCTTCCTTTTCTCATCATTTCCGTATTTTTTCTGATATGAGATTCTATCCCTCTTTTGTACCGTTTTTTTTTTTTTCTCATATTTTTTGGTTTATAACTTTCTCTTCCTATCTTGCTTTATTCCTTCTTTTATGTCTATTCTTCTATTTGTCCTGCTTCTTCAATTGTTTTTATTCTTTTTGTTAATCTTTTCTTTCTGACTTTCTTATTTTCTTGTTTATTTTCACGTTCACATTCTTCTCCGTTTTCTGTTTTCATTTCTTTTCATCTTTCTTTTTCAATTAGCGAGGCGTGGCGTAGTAGATAAGGTGGTGAGCGTGGGATCGGACAGACGTCCACGCGTTGGTTCGAATCTCACCACGTACCGCCTCGAAACTTTGCCATTTATCGAGTGGTTTAAAGTTACCTACATGTCACCATGATACCCAGGAAGCTTAACAGCACTTCCAATACTCTTCAAGTTACCTACAGGCGGTATAGGCCAGGACATAAAAAGAAAAAAAAATTGATTGTGTACCTTTTCCTGTCTTTCGTTTTCTGACACTTCATTTTTCAATCTACATCCACCTTTTCCCTTCCTTTCATTATTTTTTTGTTATCCTATCTTAACTTCTCTTTTCCCTATGTACTCTTATCCCCCAATCAATAGCTTCCTTTAGTATCTAACCTTCATTATCACATTTTCCCAAATATTCCTAGTTCTTTCCCAGTACCTAATTTAATCTTACCTTTCCCCATCCCTTTCATCCTCCTCACCCGGCGCCTTCGTTCACTCCGCCTCTCTCTCTCTCTCTCTCTCTCTCTCTCTCTCTCTCTCTCTCTCTCTCTCTCTCTCTCTCTCTCTCTCTCTCTCTCTCTCTCTCTCTCTCTCTCTCTTCCTCCTGTTGGGAACTTGGGGATTAGAAAATGTGGCTCCGTGTTCCCCGCGCGGTGTATGAAGGGGCTGTGATCCTCTCCTGTGGGAATTCTTATATTTCTACGGTGGAGGAATGCATAAGAGTTTTATTTTAGGTGCGATTTCTTGTTTTGTGATGTTTTTGTGTTTTTTTTTTTTTCTGTGTTTTTATGACTTTGAGGCAATTTTTAAGCGCTTCACTGCGATATGACAGAATTAGCAGTACAAGGAAGTTAGGAATGAAAACGAGAAGATTTTGCAATTCTTTCCCTGTCCAAACATTAATTTTTCTGTTGGTGTGATCGTTTCTGTAGTTTTGGTGCATTTCTTTATGTTTTGAGGCAGTGTTTAACCGTTTCACTGCGATATGACACAATTAGCAGCACCAGAAGCAATGTATGAAGTCTTTATAAACACCTACAAGGAAGTGTTGAAAAAATGACAGTTTGCGATTTTTTCCTGGTTTAAAGATTGAATGTTGGTGTAGAACAAGTAAAGATGCCTCAGAGTGATTGGTAATAAGGGAAAGGTGGACCAAGTGACAGTCACACGGTTAAAGAGAGGCGGTGTTTTGAGAGAGAGAGAGAGAGAGAGAGAGAGAGAGAGAGAGAGAGAGAGAGAGAGAGAGAGAGAGAGAAACACAGACAAACAGACAGACAGACAGAGAGAGAGAGAGATCGCATAAACTTTCTCTTCAAACTTAGAATACATGAACTTTTAAATAGAGCGAGGAGGCGAACTGAGGTGACCTGGTGGTGGCTAGACGAGATGAAAGACTTGAAGGAGGGAAGCTGGAAAGTTGTGAGGTAGCAAGTGGCGTTTGGAAAGTAAGTGGCAGAGGAGAAGGAAGAGTTCAGAAAAATATACAATTGCAACATACGTAGTAGTTTAAGGTTAAATAAGACAGGCAGGTGAAATGTACAGGTGATAGTAGAAAGGTGAAACGAAGGAATGTAGATAGGAAAGATAGATAAGGTAGCAGACACCGAATAAGTAGAAGGAAGATAGAAGATAAGGAATAGACAAGAAGATAGATAATAATGTGCAGGTGAATGGAAGGAAGACAGAAAATTGGGAAAAAGAGGAATAGGTGGAAAATAAGGAATAAAGAAAATATGAAATAGGTAAAAGGAAGGTGAAAGGTGGGAGGATAATGTACAAGTGAATGAAGAGAAGGTAAAAGAAGGTAATGATGGTGGTGGATAAGAGGGGAAGAGTGGGAAAAAGGAAAGGTAGAGGTGATGAAAGGTAAATGTAAAACTCACTCTCTCTCTCTCTCTCTCTCTCTCTCTCTCTCTCTCTCTCTCTCTCTCTCTCTCTCTCTCTCTCTCTCTCTCTCTCTCTCAAGAGTTACAGCAGTAGACACTTTATTCAAGAATATTCCAGAGAGAGAGAGAGAGAGAGAGAGAGAGAGAGAGAGAGAGAGAATCTTGTCTCTTAAACCCTCTCACGTTTCTCCTTTCACCTTGCCCAAGTTTACTCGCTTAGTATATCAGCTTTGCCTTGAAATTGACTAGAGAAGGAGAGGAGGAAGAGAAAGAAGAGGGAGAGGAAGAGGAGGAGGAGGAGGAGGAGGAGGAGGAGGAGGAGGAGGAGGAGGAGGAGAAAGAGGAAGAGGAAGAGATTGGAGGTAAGGGCGAGTTTCCCAAAATTGAATCCCGCGGCATCTTTTTCAGTTTATCATATTTATTCATCGCTTTCTCTCTCTCTCTCTCTCTCTCTCTCTCTCTCTCTCTCTCTCTCTCTCTCTCTCTCTCTCTCTGACACTTTTTTTCTCTTATATTCCATTCCATATTCTTCTTCATCCACTTATCTTTATTTTCCATCGTTTCTTATTCTTTTTCAATCGGATCCTCTCTCTTCTTCTTCCTTGACATCCTCATCTTTACATATTTTCCTCTTTTCCTGTATCTTCACAACTTTCCACGGTCTTTTCCTTCACTTCCTACATTCCCATCTCTTTTTTCCCCTCATTTTTCATTGGTTACACTGATTTCCCGCTTTGTTTCCCTCTCTTCGTTATTTTTCTCTTTTTTCTTTACATTCTCTTACCTTCTCACACATTTCATCTCTTCGCTTTCTCTTTTTCCCTTCACTTCCTTGGTTCTCCTATAAATTTACTGCGTTTTTCTCTTTTACATCTATTTCTTCACTTATCTCTAGCCCGTCTTTTCATTCCTTAACCTTCCGCGCCCCGACACTTCATCCCTCTAGCGTCTGGCGTCCAAAGTAACACAGAATCCCGCTAGGTGGCTCTGAGGGCGTCGGCGGCTCCATCGGAATTGAGAGCCGCCTAGGGAGAGCCTTAGATGAATTTCCTTTGTCGACATTTCGTGCGTGTGGAAGAGGAAGAGGAAGAGGAAGACAGGAAGAGAAGAAGGAAGGGAAGGTGGGTGGTGGGTTGCTGGGAGAGGATTGTGGGTGTGTGTGTGTGGGTGGATGGGTGTGTGATACTGGGTTGTTGTTGTTGGTGGTGGTGGTGGTGGTGGTGGTAGTAGTAGCAGTAATAGTGGTGGTGGTGATGGTAGTGGTAGTGGTAGTAGTAGTAGTAGTAGTGGTAGTGGTGGTGGTGGTGGTGGTGGGTGGTGGTGGGTGGTGGTGGCAGTAGTAGTAGTAGCAGCAGCAGCAGTGGTGGTGGTGGTGGTGGTGGTGGCAGCAGGTGGTGGTGGTGGTGGTGGTGATGGCAGCAGCAGCAGCAGTAGTAGCAGCAGCAGCAGTGGTGGTGCAGCACCAGTGGTGGTACACCAATCACCACCACCACCACCACCAATCATCACCACCACCACCACCACCACCACCACCACCACCACCACCACCACCACCACCACCACCACCACCACTACACCACCACCACCACCACCACTACCACCACCACCACCTACTACCACTACCACCACCACCACTACTACTACTACTACTACTACTACTACTACTATTACTACCACCACCACTACCACTACCACCACCACCACCACCACTACTACCACCACTACCATCCCACACCCATATCCATTATTCACACCCCTGTCTAAACGCCCATATCATAGCCCTTCACTCCTCTCCCTCTCCCAGCCTCTCACACCACACTCCCACCTACACTTACCCTTCTAATACCTCTCCCTCACTGCCCTCACAACTCTCACACCCCCTGACGCCTCATGTACAGTCATTTAACGCACTTCTTCGTCAGTGCCTTCTTCAGGAGAATGGCAGGGGAAGGGAGTCTAACCGGGGCACAAGAACGCTGCTATCACTGCCTCACACTCACGCCTCAAGTCCATAAACTTCCTGGCCTACCCTACTGCCCCTTAATCCTCCCCCTTCACCTCTTGTTTTGTTTATTTCAACCCATATTTTTCCCGTACGCAGCTTTAAAGTGTAGCTCCTTCAACTTGTTTTTGTTTACCCTCCAGAGCTGTGCCTTCTCGATTTCTTCAGCTATGTGATCCTCGTTTTTTTGTTCTCGCCGCTGAGGATGGAAGGGGGCGCTGCGTTATTTCTTTTTCTTAATCGCTTTTTCAGTGTTCCTCTCTCCCGTTGGTTTGTGAATCGCCTCGAAGAGCACAAAGGAAGATTAGAAATGCTGAATCCCTGATGTCAAAATGTAATCCTATAACTCCCTCCCCTCGCCTTTCCCTTTTTCATCAGCCATTCCTCCTCCTCCTCCTCCTCCTCCTCCTCCTCCTCCTCCTTCAGTAATCCCTCCCTCGGCTCCTCCTGCTGCGTTTCATCCATTGGGAATATTGTACTCGCTGCTGCTGTGTGGAGGGACTGTGGAGGGAAGGGGTAGGTGTAGGAGGTGGAGGAGGTGGAAGAGGAGGAGGAGGAGGAGGAGGAAGAAATGGAAGAAGAGGGATAGATAGAAAATGTAAATGATTGACATGTGTCTGAAAGTGAAGAGTGTATGTATCAGATGGTGATGTGACTCTCTCTCTCTCTCTCTCTCTCTCTCTCTCTCTCTCTCTCTCTCTCTCTCTCTCTCTCTCTCTCCATCAGTTGGTTTTTGCCGAATTTTTTTTTTTTTACATTTCACATGAAGAAAAGAGAAAACTGGAGAGAGAGAGAGAGAGAGAGAGAGAGAGAGAGAGAGAGAGAGAGAGAGAGAGAGAGAGAGAGAGAGAGAGGAAGGGGGACACTAAGGCGGCTTGGGGAAGAGAACAAGCAAATGCCCTCCACCCAAAATGCGATTAACGGTTCATGATAATTTTTATATACCCTTTTCCTCTCCCAGCATTCGAGAGAGAGAGAGAGAGAGAGAGAGAGAGAGAGAGAGAGAGAGAGAGAGAGAATCACGCACGAGGTAGCTCCGTGTTTTTTAGTGGTGATACAGTCGTCCCCTGCATAAGGGAAGTAACAGGTCCGTGGCAACCAACTACCGCCCACTCTCCCTACTGTCTGTGGTGGGCAAAGTGCTGGAGGGCATCATTGCACAGCACCTCACCGGCCACTTACATAGCCAGCATCTCCTCAGCACCAGACAGTTTGGATTCAGGAAGGGGCGTTCAGCCACAGACCTCAACTTGCTTCTGACCAGTGAGTGGAGCAACGCCCTGGACCAAGGCAAGCCAACGGCTGTAGTGGCGCTGGACATCACCGACTGTGTGTGGCATGCTGCCCTGCTGGAGATAATAATAATAATAATAATAATAATAATAATAATAATAATACGGTTTATTATTAATTGCAGTACATACATACTGAAAATGTACATATGGGGATTGAGGGAGACTTAAGATTAGAACCTTAACTTAGCTGTTTATAGCTCGCACCATGGAGGGGATAGCACTATGATGATAACGGTCAGTTCTTGGGGCCTTGAGTGGCATGACCACGTTTGTGTGTTGTGTGGCATGGATTGGGTGGGACGCGTCAGGGGGAAGATGTAGCCGTGAGTGGCACAGCAGGCCTCTCTCTACCCATCTTGACGAGGGCCGCTTGGTGTCTGGTAGCCAGTGTGGGGAGATCGAGGGTAGATAGGGCGTGATCATAGTCAGTGTAGGCAGGGCCAAGTATGATTCTGCAGGCCCTCTTTTGGACATTTTCCAGTTGTTGCTGTTGAGTGCAGGTGAGGGAGGAAGACCACACTGGTGAGGCATACATAAGTTTGGGCAGGATGAAGGTGATGTATATCCCCTTTAACTCATCAGCTGGTGTGCCCAGTGACTTAAGTCTGCGCAGCATGTAGAGTCTGTAGGCTGCCGATCTCACTGTGGTGGTAACGTGTAATTTCCATGTCAGCTGATCGTCCACTGTGACTCCGAGCAGCTTGGCTGACCGAACTACTTGAAGGGGATGAGGCCCCAGGGAGAGTTGGGGGGGGCACTGCCGCCGAGGAGGTGCAGATATGCATTACTACAGTTTTGGTGTGGTTGATTGTCATCCTGCTTTCCACTGACCATTCCTGCAGGCTGTTCAACGTTTTTTTGAAGTGCTGAGTAGTCTGGGTTTTTGTTGTTGAGTGGCACACCCACGGTGCAGTCATCCACATACTTCCAGCGGTGAGGGGTGTTTGTCAGAGCGTCATTAATCAGTATCAGGAAACAGAGTGGACCCATCTTGGTGCCCTGAGGGACGCCACACGTTAGTTGTTGGTAAGAGGATGTGTGTTTCTGAAAACGTACAGCTTGCCGGCGTCCCGTGAGGAAGTCAGCCAGCCATGCTGTCAGGTGAGAGGGAAGACCCAGACTGATGGCTTTGTTGATGACAACAGTGTGGTCAACTAGATCAAAAGCTTTCCTGAAGTCCACAAAAGCGACTGCTAGAGAGGTGTTCCGTTTGTCCAGGTGACTATGAATGAAGTCAAGGAAGCTGATTAGGTAGTGAGAGGTAGAGGTGGCTCTGATATTGCCAAATTGCTGAATGTCTAAGAAGGAACTGATTTTGTTGTATGCCCAGTCAAACACAAAGTCTTCACAGATGAGGCTAGGGATGGGTGTGATAGCGACTGGCCTAAGGTCATTTAGTGATTGCGGGCTGGCAGTTTTAGGGATGGGTGTGACAAATGATGTTTTCCAGTCGACAGGGCATGAGTACTGTGAGAGAGATGCATTTATTATTGAGCAGAGAGGGGTGGCTAGTTCTGGATCAAATTATTTGTAAATCTTTATGGGTAGGTCAGTAGGGGTGGTTGACTAAGGCTTGAGTTTCAGAATCCTCTTGTAGACATCTATCACCTGTACAGCTGGAGGAGGGGAGGGAGTGGGGAGGTAGGCAGGGAGGCTTGAGGGGTGAAGGGGCGGGAATGTTTGACAGATTGTGGCAAAGTGACTATTCATCTCGTCTGCTGCTGCCTCAGCGGGGAGGTGTGAGGTACAAAGAAAAGGAGAGGACTGTTTTTGTAGACCACACAAAGCCTTAATCCTATCCTACCACTGTCTGTTGTTAGTGAGTTTGAGTTGATGAATTTTGTTTGGGTAATGACTTGCTTTTGCTATCTTTATCTCCCTTATCACTTTGTTCCTTAGTTTCCTGTATTGTATCGGGCAAGTATGGAAGGCCCAGTTCCTCTGCTTGATGAGCCTTTTAATGCGGGGCATCAT
>NC_059278.1:14864955-14874955 GCF_017591435.1 Portunus trituberculatus | reverse complement strand
TCTTTCGCACCCTTTCTTTCTTTACACCCATCTCTTATTATTCCCTTTATTTCTCTTCTACTTCATCCCTTTCCTCCCTTTTCTATCCCGCCCACACTCCCCCACGCCCTTCTCCTCCCATCCTCTCCCTCTCCCCCTGCCTTCCCCCACTGGTGTATGTATATAAACACCTCATAGAATTCACGCCAATGAGTGGGACGTTAATCTTTTCATTAAGTTGGGAACACAAACATGGTGCGGTTAGAAAAAATAGATAGATGAATAAGTTGATAGATAAAAAATGGATTGATAGATGATAGATGGGTGAAAATTAATGAATAGATAGTGAGAGAGAGAGAGAGAGAGAGAGAGAGAGAGAGAGAGAGAGAGAGAGGCGCCGGTTAGAAAAAAAATAGATAGATGAATAAGTTGATAGATAAAAAAATGGATTGATAGATGATAGATGGGTGAAAAATGAATGAATAGATAGATACAAATAGAATGAATAGATAAATAGGATAGATTCAGAGAGAGAGAGAGAGAGAGAGCCACACGTCAGTAGCAGGGGTAAGTGAGAGGCAGCGAAGCTCTCCCAGGATCGACAAAGAGAATAAAAGTACACAGGTCGATTACAAAATATAGAAAAGAAAAGAAAATATTGTTGAAAAAACAGGAAAAGATACCAACGTTTGATTTTGACGTGAGAGAGAGAGAGAGAGAGAGAGAGAGAGAGAGAGAGAGAGAGAGAGAAAAGGATAGTATATATGGTGTGAAACTTGATCCGGAAATGTATGAAAGTGAAGCTGTTGTTGTTGTTTTTGTTGTTTTTGTTGTTGTTGTTGTCATTGTTTTTATTGATATTATTATTGTATTATCATTTTGAGTATTACTGCTACTGCTGCTGTAACTACTACTACTACTACTACTGCTACTACTACTAGGTACAACAACAACAACAACAACAACAACAACAACAACAACAACAACTACTACTACTACTACTACCACCACAACTAATACTTGCCGTGTTATCTACGTCTATCAATGTCTTTATCACTATCTCTCACTTCTCTCTTCTCTTCCTCTCCTCTTTCTTTCTATCCCTCCCTGTGCCACTCTCTCTCTCTCTCTGTCTCTCTTCCCCCTCTCCCTCTCTCTTCTCCCAACCCCTGTCCCTCGCAGCATTAAGTAGGTAGCGACGTGAGCTGCTACAAAGAATGAATGGCCCCTGACAACCTCCTTAATGGCAGGCTGCTCACATTAATAAGACTCTTGATTCTCTTTCCCACTTCCTCATACTCCCTTTAACACTTCACCCTTACTTCCCTACTCCCTCACTGCCTTTTCTTCAATTCTTACTTTTTCTCTCTTTTTCGGTTCCTGTTTAGTTTATTTTTTTCACATTCATTTTTTCGTGTGTGTGTGTGTGTGTGTGTGTGTGTGTGTGTGTGTGTGTGTGTGTGTGTGTTTATTTATTCTTTTACTGATTTGTTTATTTATTTGTTCATTTATTTATTTATTTGATATTCCTTTGTCCTACTCTTGTTTGTTATTCTCTCTCTCTCTCTCTCTCTCTCTCTCTCTCTCTCTCTCTCTCTCTCTCTCTCTCTCTCTCTCTCTCTCTCTCTCTCTCAACAACATCTGAAACACCTGACTTTCTATTTATATATCTGTTTACATTATATATTTGTCTGTCTGTCTGTCTGTCTATGTATTCATGTATGTATGTATCCGTCTATCAGTTTATCTTTCTATCTGTGCATTTCATTTTGTGTATAGAACCAGCGTATCTTTTCACGAACTGTATCTTTCATGTGTAACCATAACTGTAGCTATTTGATTCTCTGTAGTCTCTTTCAGGTCTTCATAGCACACACACACACACACACACACACACACACACACACACACACACACACACACACACACACACACACACACACACACACACACACACACACACACACACACCACACGTACATGTTTAAACTTGTCTTCTTTCTTTTTTCGTTGTCTTTATTTATTCAATGTCACCTCATCCCTCTTTCACCTCACCCCTCAAACTAACAAGAAATATTGAGACAGTGCATTAAATTTTCACTCTTCCTTTTACTCTCTCTCTCTCTCTCTCTCTCTCTCTCTCTGTGTGTGTGTGTGTGTGTGTGTGTGTGTGTGTGTGTGTGTGTGTGTGTGATAATAATAATAATAATAATAATAATAATAATAATAATAATATACGGTTTATTAATTTGGCAGTGCAACAAAAAAATTTACACTGAAAATGTACAAGTGGGGGGACATTAAAACAATGAAATGCTTAACCTAACTATAAATCTAACTTAACCAAGAATTTACTTATTGATTTATTTATTTATGGCTGTGTGTGTGTGTGTGTGTGTGTGTGTGTGTGTGTGTGTGTGTGTGTGTGTGTGTGTGTGTGTCTACGTGTGTGCGTTATGCCTCCTTTTCCTCCTATCTTAACTAATTCACTCCTCACTTTTCTCTTTCTTCATCTGTGGTAAAAAAAAAGAGAGAAGAAAAGAGTGGATAGGAACAAGAAAGGAAGGAAAAAGAAAAGTAAAAGGAGAAAGGGAAGAAATGTATGTGTGAAAAGTAAGTGATGAATGAAAGAATTATTATTGCCTTGTGTTTTATCATATTATTATTTTTACCACCACCACCACCACCACCACCACTACCACTACCACGCCTTCGTTCTCTTAATTTTGCTAATGAAGACGAGAGAGAGAGAGAGAGAGAGAGACGTATAACTCTTAATTGTGCGTGCGTTAGTGTGCAGAGACTCCGATTTAATTGATAACAGACAAGATTGCGTGTGTGTGTGTGTTAATTTGTTTGTGTTTGTCTTGTTTGTTTGCGTGTGCGTGCGTGCGTGCAAGAGCGCTTACATAATCCTAAATCTAGTTAACCTTTCAGCACAGACTCTCATATTTTATTGCCTACGTCATTTTTTTTTACCCCATAACAAGACAAATATTTTTCACTTCTATAGACAAATATTACTGGAAATATTGCCACCACACACACACACACACACACACACACACACACACACACACACACACACACACACACACACACACACACACACACACACACACACACACACACACACACACACACACACGTCAATTTGTTCTTATGATTGAATTTCGTTTTCCTTCTTTGGATTTCACAGGAAGCAATGTATGTTTACCTGAAGGACGCTGCAATGTGACCCTAAAGATTGAAGGATTGAAGGATTGAAGGAAGGAATGAAGTAAAGGAAGGAAGGAAAGCGTCAATAGTAAAGCTGCTAAATGGTAGGTAATTGCGTGTGTGTGCGTGCGTGCGTGCGTGCGTGCGTGCGTGTGTGTGTGTGTGTGTGTGTGTGTGTGTGTGTGTGTGTGTGTGTGTGTGTGTGTGTGTGTTTATCGTTCAGTTTTTACTTGTGTGTTATTTTTATTATTTTTTCTTTTTAAGTTCACCAAAATCATGTGTTCTGGCATACCTTGCTAATTAGGAGCTTCTTATCTTTATCTCCTCTTTCACCACCACCACCACCACCACCACCACAACCACCATCGCCATCATCACCACCATGACCACATTTCCCTTCCCTTCATATCAATTCACCTTTCCTGCCCGTCCTTTTCAATTACAAACCCACCTTTACCTACCAACGTGAACCACACCTGTCCCTTCCACCTTCCTTCATCCATCCACTCATCCACAACCTTCTTTCACCCACTCTCTCCTCCTTTCCATCTTCCTTTTTTCTGTTTTTAATGAGAATAAGCATCAAATTCTGAAAGCAGCGCCAAACTTTAATTTCAAAGGATATTAGTTGGAAGTTATAAGGGTTTTCGAGAGTACATTAATGGTTGTAGTGACAGATAACACGGTTACTGCATTATTAAGAGAAGAAACACGCTTCAGAGTTACACGGGATTATTTTCGAGAGTACACACATGGTTCTAGTGACAAATAAACAGGATTTCTTTATTATGAAGAGAAAAAAATCGCACTGTAGAAGAAGCACAGGTTGTTTTTAAACTGCATATATGGTTCTAGTGACATAGCACGATTACTGCAATATGAACAGGAGAAACACGCTTCAGAAAGTTACATGTACATATATGGTTCTAGTGACAGATGAACATGATTTTCTTTTTAGTTAAGAAAAAAAAACGCACTGCAGAAGATACTTAGGTTGTTTTTAGAGTATATTTGTGGCTCTAGTGGCAGATAAACACAATTCCTTTATTATCAACAGGAGAAACGCACTTCAGAACCCGTCTATTCATTCAGGTGGCCGAGAAAATAAATGCGTTAAGAGAGCGAGGCGTTAGCAGGAAAAACATACTTCAGAAAGGTACACTTATGGCTCTAGTGACAGATAAACACAACTTCTTATTAGCGACAGGAGAAACGCACTTTAGAACCCGGGTATTCAATGTGACTCTTAAAAATATGTGTTGAAAGAGGCTTTACATTATTAACATGAAAAACACACTTCAGAAAGGTACACTGTGATATTTTAAAGTACAGTTATGGCTCTAGTGACAGATAAACACAATTTCTTTATTATCAACAGGAGAAACGCACCTCAGAACCCGGATATTCAATGTGGCCTTTGAAAATATATGTGTTGAGAGAGCCAGGCGTTACTGAATACGGATCTAACACTGCTATCCGTTTAGGCAAGAGTAAGTAACACCAGGCAACACATAATGCAACACAGGACAGGCTGGATCACGCCCACTGACACCTCATTGTGGCTACGGGAATGGGAATACTGTGGACTTTTTGGAATTTGTGTCGTGGGAATGGAGGTGGAAGAGGAGGAGGTGGACGTGAAGGTGGAGGTGAGAGAGGAAGAGAAGGAATAGAGGAACAGACAGGTAGATAGGTATATGTGTGTGTGTGGGGGGTTTCTGGCACTCTTGTCTCCTACACACACACACACACACACACACACACACACACACACACACACACACACACACACACACACACACACACACACACACACACACAGAGCGTACCTAAACCAAACAGATCAGACGTTGGATAGCAATTATCATGCAAATCTGGCTGGGTACATGTGGCAGGATTACGCCCCAGCCAGATGACGTTTGCCCTTCCCTGCCTCGCCACACCACACGAGGCCACACCGGGAAGTTAGAGGTTTTGGGTTTCCGTCCATTTTCTTTAGTTTACCCTTTCATATTTCAGTTTTCCCTTTTTTCGTACCTCCGTTTTTTGTGGCGTTTTTCTAATCTGGTATTGTGAGTTCCTGTTACTTCTCTCGTTTTCTTTCTTCTTCAGTTTCTCTTTCTTTATGTAATTGATATTGAGAGAGAGAGAGAGAGAGAGAGAGAGAGAGAGAGAGAGAGAGAGAGAGAGATGTGTCAATTTACATAAATGTTAGTTTTAAAAAGAAGTAGTAGTAGCAGTAGTAGTAGTGGTAGTAGTAGTAGTAGTAGTAGCAGTAGGGGTAGTAGAAGTAGTGGTAGTAGTAGTAGTAGTAGTAGTAGTAGTAGTGTTAGTAGTAGAAGTAGTGGTAGTAATGGTAGTAATAGAAGTAGTGTAGTAGTAGTAGTAGGAGGAGGAGGAGGAGGAATAAGAGGAAGAGGAGGGGGAGGAGGATGAGAAGCAGAAACAGCAGCAGCAACAGTGTGTGTGTGTGTGTGTTCCTTTACCAAGAGCCGTAATAGGCTTTTAAATGAGTCTCTACAGGTGTGTGTGTGTTATTCACTGTTTGATCTGCTGCAGTCTCTGAAGAGACAGCCAGACGTTACCCTACGGAACGAGCTCAGAGCTCATTATTTCCGATCTTCGGATAGGCCTGAGACCAGGCACACACCACACACCAGGACAACAAGGTCACAACTCCTCGATTTACATCCCGTACCTACTCACTGCTAGGTGAACAGGGGCTACACGTGAAAGGAGACACACCCAAATATCTCACCCGGCCGGGGAATCGAACCCCGGTCCTCTGGCTTGTGAAGCCAGCGCTCTAACCACTGAGCTACCGGGCGTGTGTGTGTGAGACATTTCGCAACGCTTTACTGCGCCACACTCCCATGGCCTACCTTCCTTCCTAACTATGTATCTTAATCTCTATCTCTCTCTCTCTCTCTCTCTCTCTCTCTCTCTCTCTCTCTCTCTCTCTCTCTCTCTCTCGTTAATGGCACTGTGAGAGACTGAAATCTTGTTGAATGGGGAGGAGGAGGAGGAGGAGGAGGAGGAGGAGGAGAAGGAGAAGGAGAAGGAAGGAGGAGGAAGAGAGTGTGATTCTACTGACGAAGGAAATTCTACCAGCAAATGAATCTGAAGACGAAGGAATGTTAATAATGAAGGAACTGCACACCGCGGAAAGATACTGACGAAGGAAAACTATTGACTAAAGAATTCCATTAACTAAGAAATTATAACGAGGAAATGATCTTGCCGTATCGAGAGACATACGTACCTTTCTGTAGACGACGCTGGCGAAGGTATGGCACGACACGGCACGGCACGACACGGCATGACACGACACGGCAAGGTATGGCAGCATCTCTAGGATCTCCCGTCAGTAGGATATCGCCAAGTAAGATTAAAAGATCAGAGAAGAGCCTTGGATTAAATCGTGCGTGTGACAGATCTCCGTCAGCCCTGTCAGTCCGTCAGCCGCTTTTTTCATGCCCTGACGCGTGGAGGAGGAGGAGGAGGAGGAGGAGGAAGAGAAAAAGAAGGAAGGTGAAAAAGACTGAGGAAGTGGTGGTGATGTAGGACGATGAAGAAAAGGAGAAGGAGGAGGAGGAAGAAGAAGAAGAAGAAGAAGAAGAAGAGAAGAAGAAGAGAGGAGGAGGAGGAGGAGGAGGAGGAATACAGAGGAAGAACAAACAGCAGCAGGCTTACTGACCCTTACTACGTTTTTTGCAGACTACACTATCTAAACCAGTGGTTCCCAAACTGGGGAAATTTCCCCGTGGGATAAAATTTGAAGCTACCAGTGGGGAAATAATTACACTAGCTACTAACTACAAAAGTCTCAAAGTCAAATCAAAAGTCCTTTTATTTGTTACTCACCGCTCTCTATGGCTATGCTTAGTTGTTACTAACTGCTCTCTATCCACTTTACTCTGTGACTAGAAGTTTATCAGTATATTTGTACATTTGAAAAATAAATTAGTAAATAGGAAGAGGAGGAGGAGGAGTAAGAGTAGGAGGAGGAGGAGGAGGAGGAGGAGGAGGAGGAGGCGGCGGCGGCCAAGGTGTGTCCTTATAATCTCAGAAGACCCTGGTGTTTGGTTGGATCGTGGTCATGGTCGCTTCAGTGTAACGATCCAATGGTTGGTAAGAATTCTCTTCCTTTTACTGCCATTTATCATCTTTTCGTGAGCAACCTTTGGATCAGTAATGTGTTTCACCTCCACTAGTCTGGTAATGTTGCATCTGTGTATTGTTTCGTGTATGTCTGCTGAGAGGAAGTGAGTTTTCCGTGTTAGTGACTGTTAGTTGATTTACTATGCTATGAATATTTTGGCGCTTTTTTTTCCAGTCGCTTTCAATGTGGAAGTTACCGAGGTTGCCTATATGATTTCTCCTTACTACTGAGAGGAAATGAGTTTTCCGTATTAATGACTGTTAGTTCAAGTTAATTCACTGTTTTGTATATTTTAGCGTTTTTTTTTTTTCCTTCCTTTTTTTGTCTCAACGTGTTCAGGTGGAATTTACTGAGGTTGTGTATGGTTTCTCCTTAGTATGGAATGTTAATTCAAGTGACTGTTTTGAACGTTTCATTGTTTTTTTTCTGCTTTGAATGATGTATAGTGGAAGTTAATGAGATTTTGAAGAATATTGCTCAAGACTAGTGATTACTGAGTCATTTACCGTTATATTTAAGAACCAGTGTCTTCCTGTCTCCTTTGAATCTAACTTTTTATCAAGCTTTGTCTGTATTACTTGCCCTGTCCTCCTTTAAAGAAATGCTCAAGAAAACAAACTCGTACTCTCAAGTTTGTTTTCAAGATTTTAGTAGTTATGAAATTTGTTTTATTAATTCATCACTCCATTTGAGAACAATTTTATTTCTATCTTATTGAATATATAACTTACCAATCTTCAATCTTTTATTTCGTATCGTATCCAGTCAACATGCCGAAGCGTTTCAGAATACTATCTTGCCTGAGAGGAAAATGAAAGAGAGTAGGGAAGGAAGCGTCGGACAAAAGCATTATTGACAGAAAAAAAGTGAGTGAAGAAGAAAAGGAATGCATGAAAGAAAAAAAAATCGAAGAGTGGGGGGATCAAACTGTCAAGTACAGCTATGTATGGCACCGTGACCTACTTCATACACGTCACTCCTCTTCCACCACGTCCTGGCCCGTCCCCTGCCGCGCCTCCCACGTGTTTCTCCGCCTGCATCAGTGTGACATCTTGGCCCAACATATTGCCTCCTTCAAGTCAATATGCGTGGGAGTATTGATGCGTTTTGGGGCGAGATAGCATACACACACACACACACACACACACACACACACACAGAGAGAGAGAGAGAGAAAGCGCGCAATGTTTACACTCGCATGTCTAAAAATGAAGCGATGAATTTCAAATGAGCGAGTGAAGCAGTTTCAGTTGACATGACTCGGCTTTGTTCCCTTGTTGTGTCTATTAATGTAACTTTTCATGCAGAGAGAGAGAGAGAGAGAGAGAGAGAGAGACGGGAGTTAGTTTACTTGCGCTACGGAACACACGATCTCAACTCCATCCACTTACCCACAAACCTACTGTAACTCCACAACATCCACTCCACCCGCCCCTACCTCAGGAGTGTAGCATCTCCTTCCTTCCGGGTGTAATGGATCGCCTCTCCTGATGTGGCTTGACTTGCGGCAGGCGAGTGAAGAGCGAGAGGGAAATGAGATGGAGAACTGAGAGAGGGAAGCGAGAAGGGGAGTCGAGAGATGCGAGAGAAGCCGTCAGCAGGGCAGGACAACTATGCACAGACATTATAAAACTTCCTCACAGTAATAGTCTCTGAACCTTGACACGGGTATGCACGCTCACCACGCTCACTCAGAACCCTCCAGAACCATCCACATGCGTCCAGAACCATCCAAACCCATCCACACTCACTCACTACCACTAAGAACCATCCAAAACTGTACAAACATACACAAACAACCAAGAACCATGCATAACAATCTAAAACCATATTGACACCCATCCAGAACCATCCAAACCATCCACACTCACTCACTACCACAAGGAATCAGCCAAAACTGTACAAACCCATCCACAACAATCCCAAACCAAACACAACCATCTAAAATCACGTCAATACCCATCCAAAACCATCCACATCCATACATATCCATCCACACCCACCGACACAAGCTCAAGGCGAGGCTATCATGGAAGCACACCGCGCCAGCTGGGCGAGGAACCACATGGGAACCTTTCAAACAAGTCCATACACGTTTCCTGTCGCTATTGAAGCCTGAACTCCCTTGCATGCCAAAAGCAGATCAACTCCACGCCCGGAGAGACCTAGTGAAGTTAGAGAAAGCTTGTCAGAGTGAGCTGGGGGAGTCTAGTGTATAAGTTTTATCCTCCAAACGATGTATAGAGAGAAAAAAAGTTGAAATAGTGGCTAGACTTTAAACCCTTCAATACTGGGACGCATTTTTACCTTGAGATTTGTGTACGATTAGACTATTTTATTGACATTAGGAAGGGTCTATGGAGGTCAGGAGATTAATGGCCACAGTCTTCACTATTTCAATCACCCACATAAGTTTCTGAAGCTGTACAAAATCACCAAATAGTAAGCAGAATGAATATAGAAACGCGTCATGGTACTGTAGGGATTAAAATCGATTTGACTGGAAGAGGTATGGAAATTGTTATGACTAAGTGGTAAATTCGTGTGCCTCTTGTGTTCTGGTGTTGGTTCGATGCCCACTTGATGGTATTTCGTGGTTTCGTTGGTCAGTGTTACCAGTGTTTTGGTTTGTGTGGGGAA
>NC_059278.1:14854955-14859955 GCF_017591435.1 Portunus trituberculatus | reverse complement strand
CTTCGGGTAGGACTGAGACCACAACACACTCCACACACCGGGACAGCGAGGCCACAACCCCTCGAGTTACATCCCGTACCTACTTGCTGCTAGGTGAACAGAGGCTACACTTTAATAGGCTTGCCTATTTGCCTTGCCGCTTCCCGGGATTCAAACCCGGGCCCTCTCGATTATGAGTCGAGCGTGCCAGCCACTACACTACGCGGTGTGTGTGTGTGTGTGTGTGTGTACACAGAATAGAATAGAATAGAATAGAATATTTATTAGTATGCTCAGACTTTACAAGTAAAGTATGGGGCACAGCTCCATAGTAAACAAACAGTAACAAGAATAATAATAAGAATAACCATAAGAATAATGAAAGACATACAATATTTCTAAACAGAAAATAACAAAACGAGATAAAACAGCATCAATAATCCACCATACTGATCATTTACCTAAACTTACTCATTACTAACCTTGTAAACACAGATAACTTTGTGACAATATTTACATTTGTATTTTGCAACAACTCAGCAAACTTAAATATTGTTGGTCTGACTGTGTAAAACTTTGTACATACATATCTCTCCACCTAACAAAATCTTCATTTGAACATTTAAGTAACACATGAAATTCGTCTGCTATTGCATTTTCATTTCATATAATTATATGTCCGCTCTTCTCTGTTTACACTTGTATATCTACCAACATTTACTGGTAATCTATTATTGCATGTTCTAAATCTAGTTAACAATATACGATTTTATTTGGTAATTTAGTTCGATAAATTTCTAGTCCATAAACACCCTTGAATGTATTATAATTACTACATATAGCATTTGTTGACAAACCATTATACCAAGTAGTGATGCACTGATCCATTAATTTTCTTTCCACTGCCTTCTTGAACCACACTGTGTTTGGTACATTTTGTGTTAACCAAGTTCCTGTCATACCACATTCATTTAACAAATTCTTTACAGAGGCAACCCAAGGAGAAGTATATAACCCTAACCTGTCAAGATGTAACAGACACTGATACATTACATAAGATAGTTTTGAGTGTTTACCTGTAATCATCCGAGACCAAAAACATAACATCTTACACTTGATATAAATATCCAATGGGTATACTCCCAGTTCACCATATACCATAACATTACTTGTGTTTTTATGTACAAACAACATATGTTTTAGAAACTTTAAATGTAACAATTCTATCTCCTTATAATAAAATGTCCCCAAATTTCAGATCCATAAGTCAATACAGGCAGTACCAGTACCATGGTATTAAAAAGTTCCAACTGCATGTCTACTGGCAAGTCAAATTTTCTACACTTTCCTGCCAAGGAGTACATTGCCCTTGTAGCTTGTTCTTTCAGTTCTAGCTCTCCTTTGCGGAATCTGCCATTATAATTGAATGTTAAACCAAGGTATTTATAATCTTCCACCACTTCAATTTTTTCACATCCGAAATGAAATTTATATTTGCTTAGGTCAACTTTTCCTCTACTAAATATTACTACTTTAGTTTTGTTACAATTTAGTTTTAATTTCCATGCATTGCAGTAGGTGTTTAATGCTGTCAGAGCCTGTCTCATTCCTCTCTCACTGTCACATAGTATAACAGTATCATCAGCATACATAAGAACTAGAAGTTTAAGATAAGAATTAATCAAATCATGACCAAAGTCTAGAAAACTGCAGTTATATTCAAGTAATTTACTTTCAATGTCATTAACATAAAATGCAAACAAAAGTGGTGACAGATTTTCCCCTGTCTTACCCCCATATTACATACAAAATTTTCAGATATCTCTTGGTTTAACATTACACAAGACCTGATGTTACCATACATGTTTCTAATTACATTCAGTATTTTCCCATTCACCTTCTCCTTCACCAGTTTATACCATAAACCATCACGCCTTACTAAATCAAAAGCTTTCTTGTAATCTACAAATAAGCAAAATAATTTCTTTTCCTCCAATTAAACAAATCAATACACATTTAAGAAGAAAAATATGATCCAAGGTAGAATAGTCATGTCTGAAACCAGCTTGAGTTTCATTTATGGTGTTAATGGTGTTAGAATACTTAGTCAGCCTTTCATTAAGAATTGAGGTGAACAGTTTGCCTAAACAACTAAGTAGTGTGATGCCCCTGTAGTTGTTGACATCACAAATGTCACCTTTACTCTTCTATATTGGGACAATCAAGCCAACCAACCATTCAGATGGCATTACACCACTGTCAAGGATCTTATTGAAGAACATTACATATAAAGGTAACAGAATGTTGTTAGTTGTCTTTATATATTAATTTATTACCATGTCAGTTCCAGGAGCTTTGTTGTTCTTCAGTTTCTTTATGTTCTTTAATACTTTCTCCTCTGTTATGTGATCATTAAGTATACATGAGGGGTCAGTCTCAGTATTTTGAAGATTAGTGTTGTTATTTACTAAAGTGATATCATCAGTGGCAAGTTGCTTAAAATGTTCATAAGATTGATTTAGGGAAATGGGGGTTTCAGTATTTTTCTTTTGACCATTCAGGATTCTGCAATAAGTTTTAGGGTCACTACATTAACTTCTTCTAAGTTCATTAACTATGTTAGTTCTCTCTTTAGTTTTTACTCTTTTTTAATTCTATTTTATATTTTCTACTTTCTGTTATCATTTTGTCAAAGTTAACTCTATTTTTATGAAGATTGTATTTATGTTTGGCTTTATGGTATTGTTTTCTCACTTTCAAACACTGATAGTCATAGCCCTCTAAGGTGACACTGTTATTCTTTTTTGTGTAAGTTTTTTTCTTATAATGTGGGAAAGTTGCAAATGCTGGCTCAATAAGAATTAGCTTTAGTTCCTTATGTATATCATCAACAGCTAGATCATGGATCTTTGTTACCAAATCATTCACTTTTCCTTTATCAATGTTCCTCTCATACTCAGTACTTTTGTTAACATTCCATCTACCTGGTTTTACACATGACTGTTTTACCTCTTGTGTGTTTACGGATGCAGTTGTTACCTTACGTGTAGTACAAAATTTTAGTTGTGCATGTAGCCCACAATGGACATCAGATAGTAATGCATCATATCCAAGTATTCTGAAATATTTTACTGAGAGCATAAGCAATGGTGTACCTATAAAATAATCTATAGTTGTGTTAAACGTCGTCGTGAAGTGCCCTACGTTACAGTCCTTCACTAATCTACCGTTAAATATGTATACCTGGTTGTTTCTACAAATTTTCATCATTTTTTTTACTATAAGAATTTCTGTCTGGAGTTAAGTCCTGGTTAGCTCTATTTTCAGTAATGCTATAATCACTTAATTTTGAAAAAGGCACATCATTAGGCACATGATCATCTCCATCAAGAACATTGACTGCATCAGACATAGTGTGTGTGTGTGTGTGTGTGTGTGTGTGTGTGTGTGTGTGTGTGTGTGTGTGTGTGTGTGTGTGTGTGTGTGTGTGTAGTTCCCTTTTCCCCATCATTATCCTTTCACTGTTAATGGAAGGTAAACACGTATTAATGGAATGATAAAAAGGTTCACAAAAGATGAATAAAAAGTTGAAATAATACAGCAAATTGAAATCCTAAACTCCTGACGATACCGAAACAATGATGATGATGTGTATATACTGCTGCTGAAAATCTAAACTCCCTTTTGTGAATGTGCGGAAGAAAATGTGTTATTACTTTTACTGGAAAAGTTCATGGTGATATGTCATTTTTATTCTCTTTAATCTTTACTTTTTATCTTTTATCCCTATCGTCAGAAGTTAGCAAAATGTCACCAGTAAACTGTTGGTGTGAGATATTTTCTTTTTCTTTTTTTTATCAGTTCTCAATCACTCTTTATGTTGGAAGGGGAAAAGGAAGGGAGCTACCTTTATAACCGCTGGCATTTCTTTTTTGAATAACCTCTCAGAAAACAAGCTCCACAAAGTTATACCAAACATTTACCTATGGTTGCACACTCAACACGAAAACAGACATTGGGAAACTGTAATCGCACTATTATGCATTGGTCACACACGACTCGCACACTCTTATCTTATGACACGATCTCCAACCACCTTATGCTCAACCTGTCAGTCTCCTCTCAATTTCACATCTCACTTACCCAAAGTACATCACAGCACGTACTACAGCTTTTCAACATTTAACCTCCCTTTTCTACCCCTAACCTCAAAAACATCCTATAAGAATCAGGGCACTTTCATCTAGATAACATCATCTCTTTCTTTAAACAAACTAATCACCTCCACTCCATACGAACACCCACTCTAACAACCTTACCATATCACCACCCTAGATAACATTACTCTGATAGTCTCCACGCACCATCAACCAAAAAGATCCTAATTTCCTTGATCCATAGCACCACATGACCTCAGCTCTCTGGTGCTTGTAATCTTATTAATTCAATTCAGTAAAAAGAATCAAGAGTCAAAAGAGTGCTGAATGTATCGGATAACTGTCTTCAAATGTCGTGATCAAATAACCGTACTCTAAATTTGTAGGTCTTGGTTTTTCGTTGGTTTGTTATATTTTCTGCATGCTCGAATTCCACGTGGTTTCTGATATGTGCTTACCATGCCACAATTTTGTTTTTTGATGTGAGTATTTTGATTTGCTGCCTTACTCTTGATATTTTGTAGCGGCGCCATATGACCGCCATGTTGTATCGCGTTAATTTGTAATGTCAATCGGTGAATGCCTCTGAGTCTATTACCTCTTTTTTTCTCTTTCGTTCTTATTTTCTTGACTTTTTACTCCACTCTTTTCTTCTTTTCCCTTTTCCTCTTTGCCGCCTCCGTTTTTTCCCTCTGCTTTTCCTTTTTTTAATTTCTTAATTTTTCTCCCATTTTTTCTCTTCTTTTTTAAGATTCTTTCTTTTTCATCTGTGTCTTTGGCCTCTGTTGTTTTTTCCATTTTTCGTAATTATTTTCATCCCTCTTTTCTCTTCTCATTCTTCCTTTCCTTCCTTCTTTTTTTCCT
>NC_059278.1:14847455-14849955 GCF_017591435.1 Portunus trituberculatus | reverse complement strand
CTTCCACTTTACTATCCTGAATCTCTTACTGTTTCTTCACCACAAGCAGTCTCGGAAGGGCCAAAAATTTATGTTATTTGGTGTTTTTTTATTTATACCATGTGGGCTTTTCACGGGAATTTCTGGGCTAAAGGGGATACTTTTTAGAGTACCTCCTATCTTAAAGCCCACCCGCTAGGAAACCGTTGCCCCAAGTGAGGAAGCCCAACCTACACTCAGACCGTGGACAGGATTCGAACCCGTGCGCTTGGAGACCTCTAGGATCCCAAAGCACGCATGGTTCCACTGTACCACGTCTCTCCTTTGCGTTTCTTTGTGTAGTTTTCTTTTTATATCATTTTTTTTATTTATTTACTTATTAGTTTATTGTTGTTGTTATCAGGGGGATGAAGGAAAGCAGTCATGGATTTGTTGTTTTATTAATGAAAACAAGAGGTTACATGAATCTGGCGAATTCGTGGCACGTTTTGTAATATATATTTAGCTTCACTTTTCAATTTTCTTCATATTTTCTTTTTTCTGGTTCTTTTTATCCAGATCATGCCTTTTTGTCCTAATATTCTCACATTTTCTTTCTCTTTAACTGAAAATAAGTTGTTATTTTTTTAAACTTTATTTTAGGATGAGAATTTGTGCATCACTTTCTTTACGTTCTCTCCTGCTGCTCTGGGTTAATATACATTTTTCAACTGCATCACTAATTATTTCATGCTAACAGAGAGAGAGAGAGAGAGAGAGAGAGAGAGAGAGAGAGAGAGAGAGAGAGAGAGAGAGAGAGAGAGAGAGACTGAGATAGAGAGCTATTGGAGGTAGATAGAGACCACAACAACAATGATAGACACGGACACTCACACTCACACACACACGCACACAGACACACTCCCTCGCCGACAGCAACACCCCCTCGGGCCAGCCATCCGAGGGTGGGGGAGGGGCGTGACGAACCCTCCAGCTGAGGCGTCGCTGCCCCACCACTTGAGGGACACCATGTGGGCCAGCCTGGGGTAGTGTGGTGGGGAGGAGTATGGGGGAGCCAGACGTGGGAGTGAAAAAAATAGTTGTAAAAATACTCTTTATTTCCTTGGTGTTCAGCCTCAGCCTCGCGTGGAGAGAACTAGCCGAGTTGATGCTGCTGTGAGTTTAGACATAGTTTTAATTGTTGTAGTTTTTGTTGTGGTGGTGTCAGTGTGGTGGTGTGGAGCCGGCGAGGGTGTCCGGAGGCCCGGGGCACGGCGGGGCGCGGGGGCGGGGGGCGGCGCTCCTCACTCAGCGTTACGGCGCACGAAACCGAAACCAGATCGGTCGATTTCGTCAAAGTTGCGCTTGTAGAGGTTGGCGATGTCTCGGGGGGTGAGCATTCTCTTCACGAAGCCGAAGCTGGAGCGGTCGATCTCGTCAAAGTTCCTCTTGTTGAAGCCGAAGCTGGAGCGATCAATCTCATCGAAGTTCCTCTTGGCAAACCCGAAGCCAGAGCGATCGATCTCGTCAAAGTTCCTCTTAGCAAAGCCAAAGCCGGAGCGGTCAATCTCATCGAAGTTCCTCTTGTTGAAGCCGAAGCTGGAACGGTCGATCTCGTCAAAGTTCCTCTTGGCGAATCCGAAGCTGGAGCGATCGATCTCGTCAAAGTTGCGTTTGCTGTGGCCAAAGCCGGTCCTGGGGGAGGGAGGAGAAGGAGGAGCAGGTTAGCGTATGGTAGAGTGATCCCTTCCCCCTCCAAGATTCGAACACCGCTGTCCTCCCATACCGACCACAACAACTTGACCTTACTATAACACGTAGCTTGTCCCGCCCTCCCCTTGACTTTACACACACACACACACACACACACACACACACACACACACACACACACACACAAGCGTAATAGCATAGTGCATCATTTTTACTCGCAAATATAAAAAAAAAGACAAGCACATCAGTAACAGCAAAGAGACAAAGGACTTACGTGAAAGCATCGAAGCGTTTCGCCGAAGACCCGTCTGAAACAAATGAAAAACACAGGAATGAATGAAAGAAAACGAGGTAACGAGGAACCTAGCAATGGAAATCGTATAATGAAGAGGGGCGTAGGTTTTGTCCTCCAAGTACCAGACAAAATAAAATATAGTCTTGGTTTTGGAGAGAGAATAGTGTGCGTGTGTGTGTGTGTGTGTGTGTGTGTGTGTGTGTGTGTGTACTTAGTTAAGGTAAAGTTTGGCTAGTTTGTGAAGAGAATAAAAGTTGTTTTTTGTAGTTATAATAGGGACACAAAAGAAATGTGGAAGGTGTTTTTTTATGTAGCAGAAATGGAATACAAGTTTGTGTAGAGTGGAGGGCTAGGTGGAAGGTGGAAGGAGGGAGGTTGTCAGGTGTGGGCAGGTGTTGGTAAGTTTATATTCAGGTCAGAAAAAAAAAAGAAAACGCGTTGAACATAAAAGTAGATCGATCTTGTTGCCAGTGTATAATGTTATGCGTAGAACGTTATTAGATTTTTGACGTAAAGGAGTTATTCGCTGTGAAA
>NC_059278.1:14817455-14829955 GCF_017591435.1 Portunus trituberculatus | reverse complement strand
GATATAGTCAGCGGGTGATGGTGTACGTGGTGGTGATTTACGTGCGTTGGTGGAGAGATGAAGTTAGTGGGTGATGGTGTACGTGGTGGTGATTTACCTGCGTTGGTGGAGAGGTGAAGTTAGTGGGGATGGTGTAAGTACGTAGATAGAAAAATTAAGATAGTAACGTATAGAAACAAGAACTAGTGACACCTTAGCTACATAGTGTATATTAAGGTAAAGAAAATAATATGAAAAAAAAACTATACGTACACACATGCAAAGATAAAGTAACACAAAGAAAAAAAAAAGACGAGTGAAACCTTACATACGTACACAGAAAGACAAAACGTACTAAGTGACAGAAACAAAGAAGAAAAAGTACGTAAAATAATACAAAAATGGAACCAAGGCAAACAGCAGCATACTTATTGTCCCTTCTAAGACTGTTTGTAATAACCTGAACTGTTAAAAGCAAATCCAAGGCACTGAAGAAGATTGTTGGAGGAAGAATGAGTGTGAAATTAAGGGTAATGAATAAATAAGACTGTAATTTGATGAAAGATTAACTTCTACAGGTGTGCGAGTTCCGCGTTTAATTATTTATAGGTGTTGATCTTTAACTGAGAGAGAGAGAGAGAGAGAGAGAGAGAGCAGTAAAAAATCTCCCCCCCTCTCTCTCTCTCTCTCTCTCTCTCTCTCTCTCTCTCTCTCTCTCTCTCTCTCGCTGCCCTATATCCGCACAACACAAACCTTAAAAATCATAATTGAGGGACTTTGCTGTGTTGTTTCTTTCACCTTTGTATTTCAAGAGGTCATTTGCCAGATACAGGTAATAAAAACTGCAATGCTATCCTGTTAATCCTCTTCCTGGTTTATCTGGGCTTGTTACTTCATTCAGGGAAGTGCTAAGAGAAAGGGCACCCGTAGGAAGCCATCAGACCTACACGTAGAAGTCTATAGTATAAAACACGCGTATTTGTTTCCTCTACCTATCGTCTCTAACTGTGATGTGTGGGAATTATGCCTATTTATTCAGAAAGGCCACAAAGACAACTAGCTGGTTTTCAAGATGGTTTTTCCTTATAATAATCTAGAAATTCTGCCAGTCCATCAACAGAACGATAAAAATACCTTCAATTACTCGAGTATCTTCAACTGGAGCCTTTGGAAAGTAGTGATGGTGAGGGAGCAAAGCGTTTCAGAATACTGGGCATAATCTGACTTACCTATTCTGCCACACACATACGGACACGGACACGGACACGTAGAGGAAGGGTTTCGAACGTACTTCATTGGTGGAGATTGGAGATTGTGAGACTAGGAAGCATTGGTGTATTGACAAAGAGGTTTAATTAAGTTACGTTCCTTCCAGTTATGATTTTGGTGAGAGAGACGTTAATATTCTCTCTCTCTCTCTCTCTCTCTCTCTCTCTCTCTCTCTCTCTCTCTCTCTCTCTCTCTCTCTCTCTCTCTCTCTCTCTCTCTCTCTCTCTCTCTCTCTCTCTCTCTCTCTCGGTGACAAGGTAAATATCATGACCAATTCAGTAGCGATGCCAAACTTTCGCCGTGGTTTTGTGTATCTTCCGTCTCATCACTGATTGGTCGCCTCGTCACGGTCCTCTCTCGTGATTGGTCCAGGAGATGCCACTGCCTAACATGTTTATTTTTTGCTCTACTCATTTACTTGTGGAGGAAGAGATGGAGGTTTGAAAACTGTAGTGTGTGTGTGTGTGTGTGTGTGTGTGTGTGTGTGTGTGTGTGTGTGTGTGAGAGAGAGAGAGAGAGAGAGGGTTGTAGTGTAATTCACTGTTTGATCTGCTGCAGTCTCTGACGAGACAGCCAGACGTTACCCTACGGAACGAGCTCAGAGCTCATTGTTTCCGATCTTCGGATAGGCCTGAGACCAGGCACACACCACACACCGGGACAACAAGGTCACAACTCCTCGATTTACATCCCGTACTTACTCACTGCTAGGTGAACAGGGGCTACACGTGAAAGGAGACACACTCAAATATCTCCACCCGGCCGGGGAATCGAACCCCGTTCCTCTGGCTTGTGAAGCCAGCGCTCTAACCACTGAGCTACCGAGCCGTGTGTGTGTGTGTGTGTGTGTGTGTGTGTGTGTGTGTGTGTGTGTGTGTGTTGCTCAAATACAGACATACATATAATTACAAAGAGCATAATGACAGGAATACATGTCACGCTTGGCACCAGTTGTTATTACACACACACACACACACACACACACACACACACACACACACACACACACACACACACACACACACACACACACACACACACACACACACACACACACACACACACTTTTTCTCGGAACCTTATCTCTGTCGGAAGTATTTGAATTATAAAGAAAAACACGTACTAGTCTTTTAAACATTTCCTTCGCAAAGTGGCTTCATTTCTACTTACTCTCCTTTCTGTGTATAACAAAGAGCGCAGTCCAGCTACGTCTTATACAGCATTTCTTTTCCATATTCTTTTTTCTCGTTCAGTATTTTGTGATAGTGGAAGTGTACTGTTCATATATTCATCCCTACTCGAGTTAGATCCTCCTTTTCGTTTCTCCGCGTCTTACTTTCAGCTTATACGAACCCTGATAGTGGATGATAGTGGTTCTGATAGGGAAAGTTTACTCTTCATATATTCTTTCTTCTCGTTTCTCCGTGTCTTTCTTTCTGCTCATACGAATCCTGAGGAGTGCAAAAAAATAACTGTGTGCGTGATTACTTTCATTTTATACTCTCTTTATTTCGTGGTAGTCAGAGAGTTTTGCTTGTTTATTCCATATCGTATTTAAAGTCCTTTTTTTTCTCATAATTGCTCCTTTTCATATTCTTTTCTCTCTTTGTTTTTAAGATTTCTCGTCAAAATGAGCCTTGTTGTCTCCTTCGCTTTTATCGTTTTTATTCAAGATTTTGTTTTATTTCTTTATTCCTACATGTACTTGTGCTTTCTTCTACAAAAAAAAGCTAATTAGTTCTTTTCATATTTGCTTTCCTTCTTTTAATTTTTCTCTCTCTCAAAATTTTTATTATATATTTTATATGCACCGTTCTTTCGTATTCGTCAAGAAGTATCCTTTATTTCTTTATTCTAACTCTTTTTTTACCCTCATAAGTACTACTCTTTACATCCTCCACTCTCTGTGTTCCTCAAGGTGTGCTATTTATTTATTTACTCATGTGTTTCAACTCCTTTCTACGCAGTTGTAATAGCGGCGTGCTGTGATTGCGCCGTCTTCAGTAACAGACTCTAAATCGGTATAGTGGTCCCTTCTCCCAGACAGTCAGTGGTCGGTGTTCCCTTTGACAGGCGACGCAATCAGAGAGCAGGTAAATGGGTAATAACAGGTAGGTGAGGCGAGGGAGACGCTAAATGGACAGGTACGCGGAGGTGTTGGTGCTTGTTATTGGGTTGTTATGTCCGGTTAGTAAATTGTTTGTTTTATTATTCCTAGCATTAGTTTAAATGATTCCATTACGGCACCGGAGAGTCTTGCAGTCTTATTAAATTTTTCACCAATTGCGCGTCTCTTTCACGTCACAGTAGTAAAATTTAAGTCTTCGTCTAGTTCTGTATCGGTTACCTGTCTATTTCACGCCGTGCAAAACTTTTTCTTTCCTCTTCGTCTAGTTACCTGTCCTCCTGCCTAATTGTCCGTCTTGTCTAACCAACCTCTTATCTGATCTTTTCCTCTAACTGTCAGAGCTGTGTTTCTCTTCTCAGTCATTCGAGCAAAACATTTTTTTTTTCCATGTCTTGCTGTCTGCCATGGTTTTGAAGCCTACGTTTATTACAAGCTGAAAATGCAAAATATAAGTGTTCCTTCTATTCTTCGTTAGCTCCGTCTGTTTCAAGCCATTCTAAAACTCCCTGTAGTTCTCTGTCCTGTTTGGTTACGTTCTCCCTAAACCCACACGGCTCATCCCTCCCAAGGCCGCTCAGGATGCAAAGGTGCGGAGATCCCTCGGGACTCGAACTCTGCACCTCCTGTGTTTGAAATCAGTACCCTAACTCCTGAGCCAAACATTTCTGTTGTAATTCTTCTGTATCTCGTATCTTTCCTCTTTGTCTCGATTTGCTTTTACTTTGTGAGTTTTTGTTTAGCTGTGTCTTGCGATCAATCAATCAGCTTGTCTTTCTCCTTCACCTCCACCTCACTTCTCTATTTCTCCATACATCCCGCTTATCATATCAGAACAAGCTACTCACCCACTCACGGCCTCTCTTTGCTCGTAAAACTAGTCCTTTACCACATCACTTGCTTCAAAGAGAGATGTTCCCTTTATCTCTTTACTTATTTCACCCAACTCCGGTTTTTCCTATCGTCCGTTTCTTCTGTTACACGAAATTGCTCTTTTTCTTTTTTTTCTACCTGCATTTTTTATAGCTTGTTCGACACTTGCCCTTCACCTGTTACCGCTAAAAGAAAGAGTTAATAAGAGTTCGTGATTTATTCTCGTTTTCTTTAGTTGTACATTCCACGTATTTTACTATCTTTGCTAAAACATTATCTTCGTCTTTTGCTTATTTACTTTTATCGCAGCGTCTCATCTCCTCTCCCTTCCTGTCATTTGTTTCCTCTATAGAATAAGAATTAGTAAGAATGATGCTCGTATCTTATTCTCGCTTCCTTTTAATGTACATTCCACGCGTTTTACGAATACTATCTATACTAAAACATTACCTTCGCCTTTTTATCTACATTTATCGCGGGTTTACGTCTCCTGTTTCCTCCTGCCGCCCGTCTCTTGGAACCTAAGCGGAAGTCGGTCGTGTGTAATCTCTAACCACCACTACCACCAACACTACCACAATCTTCCTTCCTTCCCTCTGCCAGCTTTCCCTGTCCCACGCCGCGTCCTAATCTCTCCAGGGAACGCCCGATCAGCCGCTTCTATCCCCAGTGATGGACGCAAATGTAGTTCCGGCCGACGCAGTAGTGCCGACCTTTCCGTGCTTGTTCTCTTATTTATTGACGTGATTCCCGCTGTAGGGTGTTGTGAGGTCAGTGCGGTGTCTTGGTTCTTGCTTGCTTCTCTGTCTCTCGTTCACTGATGGCTGAGTTCGTTTTCTTTAGCCTTCCGTGTCTTGTTCCTGCTACGCGTTATTTTAGAAGCTACAAGGCGTTTTAAGGTTGTATTTATAAATTTAACCCCTTCAGTGCTGGGACGTTTTTTTACCATGAGTTTTGGGTTCGAATAATCAGTTTTATTTACACTGAACTGTCTATGTAGGTCAGAAGATTAATGGGCAGAGTCTTCACTATTTTAATCGCCACATAAGTTTCTGAAGCTATGTAAAGTCGCCAAATAGCAAGCAAACTGAGTATAAAAACGCGCCATGTTACTGGAAGGGTTAGTGTTAGTTTTAGCAAAAAATCAACGTTACTGATTGCAAGAATGAGAAACTTTGAAAATCTACGCAACTTTTGAAAATACAGATAAGAACGACTAACATTTACGAACACACGGTTTCTATCTATACCTGTTGCTCACCTGACGCCCGTACATGACCGCGTGACCTGTGACCTAACCTTCAGATGTAACCTTGATGTGACCTACAGGAGTGGCAGAAGCTGTGACCTTAGTGACGCAAAGTGACGGAAAGGTCTGCGAAGTGGTCGGAGTGAGGGAGAGGACTCTTAAGGACTGGGGCTCACCTTGATGGCTCCCTCGGATGCCATGACGCAGAGAGCGAGAAGGAGGGCGGTGCAAAACACGTCCCGGGTCATGGTGGCTGCGGTGGTGGCGGTGGTGGGCTGTGGAGGTGGTTGTGGTGGTGGAGGAGGAGGTCCGTGTGTGAGGACTGCTCCGGGGTTAATACGGTTCTTCCACGCCTTCCTCTGCCTTATATACCCGCCACGCTCACAAGCCCCGCCCACCTCCTTGCTAAGCCCCACCCATCAGCTGCTTACGAGTGGGCGGGCTGGGTCAACAGGTGGGCGGGGCTGCTCTCCCTCTTCCTCTCTTTCTCACTGCTTTCCTAGTGGTGTTATGTCTAGTAGTGACCCACATCCCCCGCCCACGCCACCAACGCCCACGTTCCCACACTCACACCCACACCCACCTTCCCGCCCACTTGTTCGTCTCCTCTCACGCCCAGCGCCACTCTCACATTCCCTCATTCCTCTCCCGCGATCAACACTTCATCACACTCTCTCTCTCTCTCTCTCTCTCTCTCTCTCTCTCTCTCTCTCTCTCTCTCTCTCTCTCTCTCTCTCTCTCTCTCTCTCTCTCTCTCTCTCTCTCTCTCTCTCTCTTCTTCTTCTTCTTCTCTCTTCTCTCTTCTCTCTCTCTCTCCTTCTCCTTCTTCTTCTTCTCCTTCTCCTTCTTCTTCTTCTTCTTCTTCTTCTTCTTCTTTCATAACCCTCACAAATTTCAAACTCATCCACCACAGTCTATCCACCTCCACACGTCCACCTGTCCCTCAAACTCACATGACCCACCTCGTCCATCTCTGAGACACGCGTGTAATAAGGAGCAATAATCTCAATGTGTCGAGGCCCTGCAGTGACGTGGCTGTGTCGTGAGGAGTAGCAACGTTATCATGTGTCTTGTTAGCGACTCAAAATGTGGCTCTGCCTGTCTATTGTAGGTGGTGTCTTGTGTCGCGGTTAGAGGGAGACCTGGGGAGAGAGGGAGAGAGAGTGGGATAGTAAGAAACGGTGTATAATGAAAATCTATCTTCTCATAAGGATTTTTTTTAAAGGTTGCAGAGATAGTTTTGAGTTTTTTTTTTCTCTTTTTTTTTATTCTCTCTAAAATAAAAGAAATGGTTTAATTATAGTAAGCTTCACGAGAATTTTCCTTGGTAACTTTTCTATTCACGCTCACAGCTTTGCGTTTCAATTATAAGGTATTTTTAGGAACTGCTCTTAGGATGTGTGTCTTGCTTTAGAAACTGTCTCTTTCACCTGCTCAGAGTGACCCGTTACATAAATTAACCAGAGCTCGTTGAGATAAGATACTAACCAGAGAGAGAGAGAGAGAGAGAGAGAGAGAGAGAGAGAGAGAGAGAGAGAGAGAGAGAGAGAGAGAGAGAGAGAACCAGAGAGAGAGAGAGAGAGAGAGAGAGAGAGAGAGAGAGAGAGAGAGAGAGAGAGAGAGAGAGAGAGAGAGAGAGAGAGAGAGAGAGAGAGAGAGAGAGAGAGAGAGAGAGAGAGAGAGAGAGAGACCCATGGAAAGAAAGCTAGGTGATGAGGCAGAGTGAGCGAGAAGAGTCAGAGAGAGAGAAATGAAGACGAAGGATACGTGGATGTAAATATAAGTGATTCCTGACATCCTGAAAATAACGTAGCCACTTTCTCACTGTTTGCTTTGGCCTAAGGTCCGTCATTATGCCCACACTAGTCTATTTTTAACTCGCGAACTCACTTGCTCTAATTATCCATTTTTAAAGCTCCTCCTGAATCCACGTTATGTAGCTTGTTAATTATTTACCCTTTTTTGTCTCTCTCTCTGCAGGCAAGTCACTGTTCTCACGTTAATTACTTGAGTTTTTATGCATGTGGGAAACACTTACGCCTTTCTTTCCTCCTTGCATTCTGTTAAAGGGAGGAGGGAAGAGAACCGTCAGCATGCTCAAACTAAACCTTTAATTAACCTTGCCTGATTTGATAGCGTGTTATAAATATTTGCTGGCTTTCTTTCTTTGGTGTGAGACAGTTGTGTTGTTTTTCTTTCTTGCATTGACTTGAAGAGAGAGAGAGAGAGAGAGAGAGAGAGAGAGAGAGAGAGAGAGAGAACTGACAATCTCTCTCTCTCTCTCTCTCTCTCTCTCTCTCTCTCTCTCTCTCTCTCTCTCTCTCTCTCTCTCTGGCATACTTAATCTGCGTCTATAATTGATTTTTTTCTGGAATGAAGTATTATAAGTTTTTTTTTTTCGAGTGAGAAGAAATAGTGAGTCTTTCTTCCTTGTGTTGCGTTAACCCCTTCAGTACAATGACGCGTTTTCAAATTCATTCTGCTTACTATTTGTTGATTTGATACAGCTTCAGAAACTTATGTGGGAATTGAAATAGTGAAGACTGTGGCCATTAATCTTCTAACCTCCATAGACCTTTGCTAATGTCAATAAAACCGTCGTCCCAGTACTGAAGGAGTTAAAGAGGAGGAGAGGCGAGGAAGTTATGTTACTTAATCTAACCTATAATCAACTTTACGTGAATTGATGGAAGGTCTTTTAAATGGTAACGGTGCACCTTTACACCTACATTATATCAAATTAGTTTTACATTTTTTTTTCATATTTAACTCCTTCAGTAACATGACACTTCTTCATATTTATTCAGGTTACTATTAGGTGATTTTATACAGCTTCAGAATCTCATGTGGGGATTAGAATAGTGAAGATTCTGGACCATTAACCTTCAGACCTCTATACAACCTTGCTAATGTAAATAAACTCGCCTAATCACACCCAAAACACAAGGTAAAAATGCGTCCCAGTATTGAAGGAGTTGATCTAATTCATAACTAACTCTCAATTAATGGATGGTTCTTTAAAGGGTATTGGGCAAAGGGGGAAATGTTGCATAGTCACATTTAAAGTGTATGGAATTAGTCTCACTCTTTTGTTCATATTTAATTTGAACTGTGATTGACTTTCCCTGAATGTATGGATTTTTTTTTTTTTTTTTTTTTGAAGGGTATTAAATTAAGGGAGAAAGGATGCATAGTCACACTTTAAGTAAATCGAATTAGTCTTTTCTATTTTTCATGTTTGATTTGCACCAATGATTAACTTTAACTGAATTGGTAGTGCTCTTTAATGTATTAGTGAAGGGGAGGATGCATCGTCACTCCTAAAGCAAACTACGTATATTGATCTTACTATTTCTTTTACATTTATTCTAAAGCTATAATCAACTCGAGTATTTTATTTTTTTTTTACGTTATTAACACATTTACTTTTATTTTTCTAGATGAAGGGGAAGAAAGCATCGTCACTCTTAAAGCAAGCCATATTGGTCTTACTTTTTCTTAAATATTTACTCTAAAACTATAATCAACTTTCGTATTTTATTTTATTTATACATTCACCTTTTCGTTGTTTTTTTTTTTTTTTTTTGTAAGTATTAGATGAAGGGGAAAAATACATCGTCACATCTAAAGGAAATAATTTTAATCTTACTTTTTCTTCATATTTATTCTAAAACTATAATGATTTTTTTTTTATTTATACATTCTTTATTTATTTATTTATTTTTTTTTTTTTTGGTAAGTATTAGATGAAGGGGAAAAATACATCGTCACATCTAAAGGAAATCATTTTAATCTTACTTTTTCTTCATATTTATTCTAAAACTATAATAGACTTTGGTATTTCTTTATTCTACTTATCCATTTATTTGTTTTTTTTTATCAGTATTAGAGGAAGGAGCAAAAAAATATATCATCACACTGGAAGCAAACCATCTTAATCTTATTTTTCTTCATATTTAATCTAAAACTATAATCAACTTTGGTATTTTTCTTTTTACTTTATTTATTCATTGATTATTTTTTTCCATTTATTTATTTATTTATTTATTTATTGTCATTATTAGAGGACAGAGAAAAAAACTGCACCGTTACACTGGAGGCAAACCATATTGATCTTTCTTTTTATATATAATCTAAAACTTAAAATTGATTGTGTTTTATTTTTCTTTCGTTCTTTTCAAAGCATTGGATGAAGGAAGGAAAAACGCGTCTTGACACAGTGAATCTTGAATAAGTTTTACCGTACCTTCATTTACTCCTCTCTTACTCTTCTCTTAACCCTTTGAGTACCGCGACGCGTTTCCATATTCATTCTACTTACTAATTGGTGATTTGATACAGCTTCAGAAAGTTACGTGGAGGATTGAAATAGTGAAGACTGTGGCCATTAATTTTCTGACCTCCATAGACCTTTCTTAATGTCAGTGGTCTAATCGTACACAAATCTCAAGGTTAAAAATTTTGTCCCAGTATTTAGTTGGTTAAACCTTTACGCTGGTGTGGTCGTCCCTCCTTAACCTCCCCAGCACTGTGAGAACTATTTGCTTGGAGATACTGGAGAGAAAAGAGGGAAAACAGAAGGTAATTTTCCCTCAAGCTTCAAAAATATTTACGAGAGTCTATAACAAGAATAATCCAGAAAGTTACAGATATTAAAGACGAAAATTTGTCTAGCAAGGAAAGGGTTAACAATATATTCACTTCAGCAACCTTAACCCCTTCAGTACCATGACGCGTTTCTATATTCATTCTGGTTACTCTTTGGTGATTTGATACATCTTCAGACGCTCATGTGAGGATTGAAATAATGAAGACTGGCCATTAATCCTCGGACCTGTAAAGACTTAATAATGCCAATAAAGTGGTCTAATCGTACACATATCTCAAGCTCAAAATGTGTTCCAGTATTGAAGGGGTTAAATAGAACTGGTACTTTTTTTCTTTATTTCTTGCGAGTAAGATCAGGTTACATAATTCATCTCTCTCTCTCTCTCTCTCTCTCTCTCTCTCTCTCTCTCTCTCTCTCTCTCTCTCTCTCTCTCTCTCTCTCTCTCTCAAGAAAATACCTTATCATCGTCCTGGGAGCAGAAATATTAGGGAAGTATTAATTGTATGATATGTATGTAATGAGAAAAGCGTCTTATTCTTGTCCTTGGAGTTGGAATATCACTTAAATAATAATTCTGTCATTTGAAGGTAAAAATATTCACTCGTGTTTACCTTCCACGTCAGCAGCGTCGGGACTTCACTGTTCACGCGACAGGGATCTATAAATCTGACGTTCAAATCGAAAAGAAAGAAGAAAAACGAGAGAAAAAGTTGACATTCACATACGCTCGCAAGTAAAGCGTTAAAATGTTTGGTGCAATTTCCAACATCGTTTAGTTACTGCAGTACTCAATCATCTTTTTAAAGTGAAGAATTATACGCTTCCCAAGTGTCTATAACTTTGTCTAGTTTTATCTCTTGTTTTGATTTCTTGCATAACTTTCTCAGCGCTATACATTAAACGACGCCATTTTTCCTGATTGCTTCGTCTGTGTTCTAAATTTTGTTCACGTTTTCATATTCTTAAAATTTTTTTTTTCTATCCCGTGCTTAAGATTCATATTATTTCCACCTTTCTGTGTTTTTCTCTCAACTCATTCTAACACGCTATAGTAGAAGATATCAGCGTTTTCAAGAGCACTTTCACGCATCATCATTGAGAAAAAAAAACATGAAAATGCGATTAGCAGTCTGTGTAGCTAAAGGCACTGCAATTCTGACTAGCTCTTTTATGTGACAGTGGATTGATTCTGCAACATCAGTGAGAAAAAAAGTCACCCATGAGAATTTGACTCTTCACCTGCGTAGCCTTGGATAAACAGCGCTGGTGGAAGGCGAGTGTGTTCGTATCTCCCGCTGGTAAATTTGCGTCACCTGCGTGTGTCTGTCGCTCCTGTGTTGAGTTATTGATGCGAAGAATTCTGAAGTACCCTGGGAGAGAGAGAGAGAGAGAGAGAGAGAGAGAGAGAGAGAGAGAGAGAGAGAGAGAGAGAGAGAGAGAGAGAGAGAGTAAAAAGCCCACATGGTATAATTAAAAAAAAGAAAAAAAGAGAGAGAGAGAAGGGGAGAAGGAGAGGGAGGGGAAGAAAGATTGACAGACAAGTAGACAGGTGCAAAGTTACATCCAAGTAAGAAGGCTAAATGATTCACCATCCGTACTGTTTTTAGATTCTTCACTGGCACACGAGCAGGTGGTGGCGATGCTCCTGCCGGGAAATGTGATCAGTTCCGTCCAATTATTTCACTTTTATTTATTTATTTTTTTTACTTTAGGGTCTTATCAATTTACTTATTCATTTTTACTCATTTATTTATTCTTGACTGACAGAAGTTAGTTTTCTTGCCTTACATATGCAAAGGTTCAGTATTACCTCTCACCATTCCGTCTTTCATTCCTTTACAACCATTGGCACTTCATCAGAGAGAGAGAGAGAGAGAGAGAGAGAGAGAGAGAGAGAGAGAGAGAGAGAAAACTAAAGTTGGGTGGTGACAGTGCTTGAAAAATGGGGCGGAGGGAGCGAAACAGGTGGTTGTTGCTAATTACAGAAGTGAAGCCTAGAAAGGAGGTGCTAATTGGGAACCTCATTTTTCACACACACACACACACACACACACACACACACACACACACACACACACACACACAAGAAAACACCATCCTTTACCTCACTACCTCGCCCGCTCGCTGCTGAAGAAAAACAGATTTAACTTCCCTTTTTTTCATCTTAAACATGGCCTGGACCTTCCGAAATCCAGGCACCAAATTGAATCTGCATACGAAGCCTTCAGGACCCCCGTGTGACTGATTGTGTTTTGTTTTTCCACCAGCAGGAGGAGTAGGAGGGTGGGAGAGGGAGAGGAGACAGGAGGAGGGATGTATAGGAGACTAGGACAGGGAGGAGCTAGGTAGAAGGCCAGAGGAAAGGAGAGCAGGAGGCCAAAGAGAGAGTAAGGACG
>NC_059278.1:14792455-14797455 GCF_017591435.1 Portunus trituberculatus | reverse complement strand
AAGACAGCTCTCCTTCTTCACACAAAACTACATGCACTTACCACACATACACCCTTCACTCCAAATCAAAATTTAAAAGAAAATGGGACCCAAAATAAACAACGCCTCGGAGTCCCCTCTGGGAGGGGACCAAAATGTCCCCAGGTCGGACACCTCTCCTGTTGAAGACCACAAATGCCTTGACACCTCCCTCAACTTTTTCTACATTAACTTCTGCAACATTCGCGGTCTTAGATCTAATTTTCAATCTGTGGAACACCACCTCTCCTCTACTAAACCTCATCTTCTTTTCCTCACCGAAACACAGCTGTCTGAGGCAACTGACAGTAGCCCTTCTCTGTTCCCTCCTACTTTCTCTATTCTCATTTTCATTCCAAAGCTGGATGTTGCGTCTATGTACGCAACGACTTAACTTGCTCTCGTGCCCACGCTCTTGAGTCTTCCGAATTTTCCACCATCTGGCTACGACTTAACAGTCACTCTCAAACTAAATTCATCTGTGCTGTTTATCTCTCCCTAACTCTTCTGACTATAGTAATTTCTTCGACTACTTAACTTCTAAAGTGGAGCACATTCTGTCCCTCTACCCTTTCGCTGAGATTTCCATTCTTGGAGATTTCAATGTTCACCACCAGCTTTGGCTTTCCTCTCCCTTCACTGACCACCCTGGTGAACTAGCCTTCAACTTTGCTATCCTCCATGACCTAGAGCAACTGGTGCAACACCCTACTCGTATTCCTGACCGTCTTGGAGACACGCCCAACATTCTTGATCTCTTCCTCACCTCTAACCCTTCTGCTTATGCTGTCACCCTTTCATCTCCGTTGGGCTCCTCCGATCACAATCTCATTTCTGTATCTTGTCCTATTTTTCCAATCCTCCGCAGGATCCCCAAAGCGAAGGTGCCTCTGGCGTTTTGCCTCTGCCAGTTGGGGGACCTGAGGAGGTATTATGCTGATTTTCCTGGAATGATTATTGCTTCCGTGTCAGAGACCCATCTCTTTGTGCTGAACGCATAACAGAGGTGTTAGTATCTGGCATGGAGGCGTACATTCCTCATTCTTTTCTCAACCTAAACCTTCTAAACCTTGGTTTAACTCAGCCTGTTCTCGTGCTATACATGATAGAGAGGTTGCCCACAAAAGGTACTTGAGCCTTCCATCTCCTGAATCTCATGCACTTTATATCTCTGCCCGGAATCATGCCAAGTCTGTTCTTCAACTTGCCAAACACTCTTTCATAAATAGGAAATGTCAAAATCTTTCAAACTCAAACTCTCCTCGTGACTTCTGGCATCTAGCCAAAAACATCTCAAATAACTTCACTTCTTCATCTTTCCTCCTTTATTTCATCCTGATGGCACCACTGCCATCTCTTCTGTCTCTAAAGCTGAACTCTTTTCTCAAACCTTTGCTCACAACTCCACCTTGGACGATTCTGGGCTTGTCCTCCTCTCCTCCTCCCTCTGACTATTTCATGTCTACAATCAAAATTCTTCGTAATGATGTTTTCCATGCCCTTGCTGGCCTAAACCCTCGGAAGGCTTATGGACCTGATGGGGTCCCTCCTATTGTTCTCAAAAACTGTGCTTCTGTGCTTGCACCTTGCCTGGCCAAACTCTTCCAACTTTGTCTATCGACTTCTACCTTTCCTTCCTGCTGGAAGTTCGCCTACATTCAGCCTGTTCCTAAAAGGGTGACCGTTCTAACCCCTCAAACTACCGTCCTATAGCTTTAATCTCTTGCTTGTCTAAAGTTTTGAATCTATCCTGAATAGGAAGATTCTCAAACATCTGTCACTTCACAATCTTCTGTCTGATCGCCAGTATGGCTTCCGTCAAGGTCGCTCTACTGGTGATCTTCTGGCTTTCCTTACTGAGTCTTGGTCATCCTCTTTAGAGATTTCGGTGAAACTTTTGCTGTTGCGTTAGACATATCAAAAGCTTTTGATAGAGTCTGGCATAAAGCTTTGATTTCAAAACTGCCCTCCTACGGCTTCTATCCTTCTCTCTGCAACTTTATCTCAAGTTTCCTTTCCGACCGCTCTATTGCTGCTGTGGTAGACGGCTACTGTTCTTCTCCTAAACCTATTAATAGTGGTGTTCCTCAGGGTTCTGTCCTGTCACCCACTCTCTTTCTATTATTCATTAATGACCTTCTTAACCAAACTTCTTGCCCTATCCACTCCTACGCTGATGATACCACCCTACATCTTTCCACGTTCTTTCAGAGACGTCCAACCCTTCAGGAAATCAACAGATCACGCGGGACGCCACGGAACGCCTGACTTCCGATCTTTCTAAGATTTCCGATTGGGGCAGAGAAAATCTAGTAGTTTTCAATGCCTCAAAACTCAATTCCTCCATCTATCAACTCGACACAACCTTCCAGACAACTATCCCTCTTCTTCAATGACACTCAACTGTCTCCTCTTCCACAATGAATATCCTCGGTCTGTCCTTTGCTCATAATCTTAACTGGAAACTTCACATCTCATCTCTTGCTAAAACAGCTTCTATGAAGTTAGGTGTTCTGAGGCGTCTCCGACAGTTTTTCTCGCCCTCCAACTGCTTACTCTGTATAAGGGCCTTATCCGTCCCTGTATGGAGTACTCTTCGCATGTTTGGGGGTTCCAGTCACACAGCTTTGCTTGATAGGGTGGAATCGAAAGCTCTTCGTCTCATCAACTCCCTCCTCTGACTAACTGTCTTCAGTCTCTTTCTCACCGCCGAAATGTTGCATCCCTTTCTATATTTTATCGCTATTTTCATGGTAACTGTTCTACTGATCTTGCTAACTGCATGCCTCCCTCCTCCTGCGGCCACGCTGCACAAGGCTTTCTTCTTCCTCTCATCCCTATTCTGTCCAACTCTCTAATGCAAGAGTTAACCAGTACGCTCAATCATTCATCCCTTTCACTGGTAAACTCTGGAACTCCCTCCCTGCATCTGTATTTCCGAATTCCTACAACTTGTCTTCTTTTAAAAGGGAGGTATCGAGGCATTTGCTCCCCTAATTCTGGCTGACGGTTTTGGCACTTTTTGAAGTCTTTGGAGAGCCAGCGCTCAAGTGGGCCTTTTTCTAACTTTCTTTTTTTTTTGCCCTTGGCTGGCCCTCTTCCCTACGTAAAAAAAAAAAAATAGTAGGTAGTAGTGGTGGAGGTGGTGGTAATAGTAGTGGGAGTAGTTGTTGTTGTTGTTGTTGTTGTTGTTGTTGTTGTTGTTGTTGTAGCTGTAGTGGTAGTAATAGTAGGTATTAGTGATGATGGTGGTGGTGGTGGTTGTGTACTCGTAGTTTTGTCCAGTAACTTTAGCACAAGACAAATAATGAATAAGTAAATATATAAGTAAGTAAATAAACAAATACATTTCAAGCAACAATAGTTTCTTATTCTTATTCTCCTCCTCCTCCTCCTCCTCCTTCTCCTCCTCCTCCTCCTCCTCCTCCTCCTCCTCCTCCTCCTCCTCCTCCTCCTCCTCCTCCTCTTCCTTGTAGTCCCTTTTGTTTCCCTATTATTCAGTTATACACATGACAAGAAGGAGGAGGAGGAGGAATAGAAAGGGAACAACAACAACAACGACAACAACAACAACAACAACAACAACAACAACAACAACAACAACAACAACAACAACAACAACAACAACAACATCGACAACAACAACAACAACAACAACAACGACAACAACAACAACAACAACAACAACAACATCGACAACAACAACAACAACAACAATTACAAAAACTACAACAACAACAACATCGACAACAACAACAACAACAACAACAACAACAACAACAACAACAACAACAACAACAACAACAACAACAACAACAACAACAACAACAATTACAACAACAACAACAAAAGCACTTAACATTACTAATTCTATTTCACACTAAGAGGGACAAGACACGGAACATTTAAGGTGAGGAGGAAGAAGAAAGGAGGAGGAGGAGGAGGAGGAGGAGGAGGAGGAGGAGGTTACTTGTATGATATTCTTGACAAATGTTTGGTTGCATGTTCGCGCCCGTGCCTGTGTGTGTGTGTGTGTGTGTGTGTGTGTGTGTGTGTGTGTGTGTGTGTGCATGTGTGTGTGACAAGGAAACGGTGGCGTGTCGACACTATACGTACAAGAGAGAGAGAGAGAGAGAGAGAGAGAGAGAGAGAGAGAGAGAGAGAGAGAGAGACTAGCACAGCGTCTCTGGATAAATTCATTAAAGCAGAAACGTTGCCTCATTACTGGGCCAATGAGAAGGAGGAGGAGGAGGAGGAGGAGGAAGAGGAGAAGGGAGGTGCTAAGGAAGTTAAGATGAGGTGGACGAGTAGGAGGAAGAGGAGGTTAAGAGGAGGAAGAAGGAGAAGGAAGTTGAGGGAGGAGATCTTAGGAGGAGGAAGAGAAAGAGACGATTAAGAGAAGTAGAAGGAGGAGCAAGAGGAGGAAGAAGTTAAGAGAAGGAGGTGTAAAGGAGGAGGAAGAAACTGAACAAGATTGTAGAATGGAAGAAGCGAACAAGCGTAAAGAGAGAGAGAGAGAGAGAGAGAGAGAGAGAGAGAGAGAGAGAGAGAGAATAATACGTAAATAAACATAATAACAATATTAAAGATGTTATTTAATATTTTGCGAATATATTTTTGTCTTGTTCCTTATTTCTATTTTTCTCCTTTTTTCTCATTCTTCCCTCTTTTATTTGCTATTTATTTATCTCTTCATTTATTTGTCTATTTATTCTTGCATTTTTTCTGTTTTTCTATTTATTTATTTATGTATTTATGTGTTTATCCATTTTTTTGCATTTCTTTTATTTTTTTTCGTCTATTTACTCCATTGTGTTTATTTTTTTTCATTTTATTTCGTTCATGTCTGTTTTTTTTTTTTTATCTCTTGTCATATTTTCTTTTTTTTTCGTTTTTCTCTTTCTTTTATTTTGATACAAAGCCGAACAATTATTCAAACTTTTAATATTTTTTCAATATTTTTGTGTTTAAATTTTACTTCT
>NC_059278.1:14777455-14787455 GCF_017591435.1 Portunus trituberculatus | reverse complement strand
CTCAAAGCCCACCCGCTAGGAAACTGTTGCCCCGAGTGAGGAAGCCCAACCTACACTTGGACTGTGGACAGGATTCGAACCCGTGCGCTTGGAGATCCCTCGGACCCCAAAGCACGCATGGTTCCACTGTACCGTATAACGCAATGTAAACATAGGCCTTTGATAAAGCGTCTATAGAAGCAAGCTCCAGGCTGAGCTGCACCAACTGCTGTCGTGCTCGAGCTGTTGCACGACGTTGCACAAATTGTCTAGCTACTGGCTATAAATAGTCAAAGGTTTTTCTATCTTTAATTAACAAAACTAATATCTATACATAAGGTGTTCGATACGGCGCCGACAAGTAACAATCACAACTCTTTCTGTTGCCTTCTCCACTGCAATTATTACAATTTCTCTTACAAACATCCTTAAGAACTGCATTAATCTCGTAGATATTCTCGCATCAAAACGGATTTCACTTCAAACATCATCCACAATATCTTCATAACGTATTACAACATCTGAACCCGGTGCTTTATTTCTCCGTAAATCTCATACGTAGTACGTACAATATTACCCCTTTTTCCCAGCTACCCGTATATAAGGATGACCTTTACTTGGTACATGAATGCAAGCAACCACATGACGTACCACCAAATATATTACCATACACATATAATTACCAGACTCCGTTCAACAAAATGACAACGTAACACCACCGAAATATAATGACAAATATTGATATCTCCACACAAGTGACTTCCCTCAAATAATCTCTTTCTCTTGGTACCCATACATGGAACCACGTTAACTTCGTACACAATTACACACTAGTAAATATGTTATGTAACTTATTCGTCAGAGCAACACACATGCACATACGTAGGTAGCCGTATACAAATTCCCTTACTCATAGATGAAAACGCAAGTATATAACGACGTCATTATGAACCAAAGTACAACCACATAAACCATAATAAACTAATACCACATAATACCTAAACCTCCTATCATGCTTCTTCCTCCATTCTAATTTACCTCAAAGACTGCATTGCAACTTATAGTTCCACTTACTGGTTATATATGAAGTACAAAACGCCGCCCTCAGCTATGCAGCCGAGGGTGGCCCGCTTAGAACCGCGGTTGTCCTCTCTGCTTCCTCTCTCTCTCTCTCTCTCTCTGCCCCAAAACTCTACAATTTCCTTCAGGAACTTATGGGGCGTGTCTTGACCCACACAACACGCCCCTCAGAATGTACCATTCACCAATCAAGTACAAGCTCAAATGAACTCCACGTGTGGTACGAACAACATCCAAGACGACAACACTACCACCGGATGTTTACATGACCTTTTGACCCTCCTGCCCTTCCTAATCTCTTTTATGGCTGGATACTGTTACACACCCCATACTGGCGAACTAGCATACTTCCATATATCTTTATTTCTTGTTTCTTATATTTTTCATATTTCACTTATGCTGTGCGCATCTGACAAACATCCCCCCTCAGAATGTGCGTCCCGCGCATTCAATGTAGGGAAGGGTGGGTGGGTGGGCAGGGTGTGCATGCCTCCCGTAGGAAGGATGAGGGCTTGGGCGACCGCGCACCTGATAGCGGTACTTTCCCACACCCATGAAGCATGTTAGCACCCGCCAGACCCCTGTCCTCTAGCCAGCATCCAAGTCTCCAGCCAGCTATGTTATATACGTAGGAATGTAGGGCAATGGGTCCAATACTTTCTGCTAAGAAGGCATATATTAGAAAAATGCGTCTGCACCTCAATATTCACAAAAAGGGCTTTGCAGAGAGAATAATTAACTATATATATATATGGTCAGGGAGAGATCATGATATTGACCAGTAGTGGAAAAGATATGTCAACACACAAAGCAAGGTAATGGAAAAGATATGGCAATGCAGTCGATACTCGTTACTTTGATATGAATATATGTCTATAACTAGGAGGAAAATATATCATTAGGTAGTATAAATACAGCATTAATCATATAAAATTAACTCACAATCTCAAATCATACCTATGTTATTCAGAGAAAATATGACATTTTATCATAATATTATGCATATATATGTCCATAACTAGGAGGAGTGTATATCATATCATAGATTGTAAAAGAAATCAGCTCATTATCCCAAATTATATCAATATTATTCAGAGGATATATATCAACATCTTACAAGATACAGAAACAATCAAGGAGAGCATCTGTAGACATCGTTCAGGTGTCGTCAGAATTTCTCAATAGAAGTAAGTTGGAACTCAAGTATGCAATGCAGTCATAATACATCACTATTAAAAGCATATTACATGGTGAAACTTCTAAGTGTATACATAAATATGGAGGAATTACTATCTCATTATCTCAGATAAGGGTGACGTCTCATACAAAATAACAGAAAACACAAGAAAAATTATTACATCCCGTAAGCATGCACAATATCACGATGTCGAAAATGAACTGACGCAATGGATTCAGAAGTACTGATATATAGATTGCATTAATCTTGCAATAAGAAATAGCTGCTCTCAGATCCACGTAATATGTTGATATAAGCACTTGAAACACTGGAAAATCCATCACTTGTGAAAATGTTACCACACCAAGAAATAAATCTGATTCTGAGTTGCCGTGTAAGGAATACGCTGTTATTTCTCACCTTAAGTCACGATATCTATCTTTATATGTAATATACGCACTATACTCGAAAATCAAAATACAAAAAAAATATTAACTTGCTGTTAAAACACTCAACCATTACCGTTCTGTATCATCACCAGCACACAGACAAGAAACACGTTATGTATTCCACAGGTTAAACATTAATATTTACTTCATTATTTAGTTTCAACTTGTACTCCTTTCATATCAGTGTTTTCCTACTACATCATATTATATAATGTCCATATTAATCTCTTGATAGTCAACATCCATATCGTATTTCTTTAATATATTTTCGTCTTGTTTCACCTTCAAGCCTTACCATATAGCTAACGATAAGATGGGGAGTAATGTCCTTCTATATATTTTTCGCTTGATACCTCATCAATAGCTCTTCTTTCCTCATTATCGTCGTTAACTGATTACCTTTACAATCCTTGCATTAACTTTAAATCTTCCTTTAAAATGTTATATAATCAAGTGAAAGCTACTGAAACCACTGATGATTTCCTACGATATCACGATAGCTCAACTCAGACTTGTAACCAAATGTCCTGTGTTGTGTTAAGTACGACATCTCACATTGTATCTATTTTCAATCCCATAGATATACCCCTTATTTCACATATATCGTCAAAATCACAGATAAAGGCATTCATTAACACTCATTACTATACATTTATCCTAATCTCTATAAAATCTTCCAGATCGCCATATATCCCTCCAAATTATATAGAGACACCTTAACTTCCATGTTAGTCATATATCTTCGTCCTCATCAACAAGAAACCTTCAAATGCCTGCATATTAATCTAATATCAATATCACTGTCGCCAGTTTTCTGCCTTCGGAACATGTATAACCACTTTACCTTTGCATATGTTCACTATATCTTCATCTTATTTTATCAAGTTGCTATCTCAATAATAATATTTGCCCAATACAGTCATGACCTACACAGACGTATATATGCATATGCACCTTTTCCTATATCCTCACCGCAACTTTTCTTCAATATCTAACTTTTCTATATACTCAATATCTTCACCGCAAACTTTTCTAATATACTCAATATCTTCACCGCAAACTTTTCTAATATACTCAATATCTTCACCGCAAACTCTTCTAATATACTCAATATCCTCACCGCAAACTTTTCTAATATACTCAATATCTTCACCGCAAACTCTTCTAATATACTCAATATCCTCACCGCAAACTTTTCTAATATACTCAATATCTTCACCGCAAACTCTTCTAATATACTCAATATCTTCACCGCAAACTCTTTTAATATACTCAATATCCTCACAGCACTTTTTAATATACTCAATATCCTCACAGCAATCTTTTCTAATATACTCAATATCCTCACAGCAAACTTTCCTAATATACTCAGTATCCTCACAGCAAACTTTTCTAATATACTCAATAACCTCACAGCAACTTATCTAATATAATGAATATCCTCGTCTCACTATCTCATATTTACCTCATCGTAACCTTTCCAGAATCCACATCCCATGACCATATATTCATATATTTACTTTGGTATTTACTATTTGCCTTCATATCTCATATTTACCTCACATCCTCTCATCTATATTCATAAGTCAGACTACTCTTGATGTATTAATTTTGACTCGAGTACGCACATGTTAAAATCAATCCATGGATAGATATCTTTACTCAACATATTCACTAGTGGGCCCACTAATATCCTTGTGTATCACTCAACACTACCATGCCGGGTACTGTCGAAACGAAGCTTTCAGGGCGTCCCCCACTCTTCTGAATCGGCAATCCCCAGACCGGCATTCACATAATGTATATTAATATTTACTTCTGGCCAGAGAGAAACAACTTGTCACCTAGTTGATCACAACCACTTGTACACGCCTTATGCCCCTAGGTTGGCACGAAGTGTTCAAGTGTTGCTAGGCACAAGAGTCAATGTACACACAAGGAATGATATGTTTGACGCGTCTTTCTTCACATTATAATTCGCAACTTTAATGTCTTAATATCATGTGCTTACTCCGTTTTACCTCACTCTATATCAACCTTCATACTTACACTTGTTTCCTTACTACACATATATATCATATTTACTATCATATTTACTCTGATGTTAACATTATTAGTGTAGTTCCGGGAATGACATCCTTATGGCTCTGCAATATCGATTTTTACGTCTATCTATATAAGATCTTAACCTCATGAATTTTAATTCCTTTTCATATGTCAAGCTGATCTATGATGGTCTTGTTAACAATTATCAATGCAATATTATATGTTTTCCTTCCTGACATATGAATTCTGACTCAGTCCTCATATTATTTACCTTGATATATATTTTCCTCACTCAATATGAATTACCTTATAACAAATATTAAGTTTTTTTTTTTTCTAACCTATATATCTATCCCCACTTCGTTTTCTTCCTAGATATATATTTTCCTTGACTCAATCCTCACATTGTTTTCCATGATATGTATGTTCCTCAACTCATTATTAATTACCTCTTAACAAATATCAATATATATTTTCTAATCCAAATATCCATCTTCATCCCTTTCTTCCTAGATATATATTCTCCTCACACCTATTCCCTCACGCAGTATAGATATGTATCTAATTCCTCCCAATATTTTCCTTCCTAAACATTCCTCTCACACAATATTGCAACCCCCTTATTATATTCTTCATGTCATAAATATACCTCATGTTGCCGAATATCAAACCTCACATTCAACGATATTACTGACTCAATGATATTATCATATCAATGTCAATAACATTCGCCAACTTACTGCCCTTCCGTAGCTACTTATATTTGCATATTTGCTAATATGTATAACATCTCGAAAGCACTCTTTTTATATTTCAACCTAGTTGTTCTCAATTCTTATAACCACATCAGAACACTGTAAATTACGTCTTATACTTGCATTTACTGATGTTATTCATATCGTCTCTATAACAGCCACAATAGTATCATAATGACATTAATTTACTTCTTATTCTTGCTTTTACTGATGTTATTCATATCGTCTCTACCTTTATGAACTGAATAACGCCTTAACCAAGTAGCTACATATACTACAACTCACATATAATTTCTTGTACTTATAACTTCGGGCACTAATATGATGTTATCCAACATGACTTTACAACAACAATCGTCTTCTGAAGTGAACAATTGAAGGTTGGCCTTGCCTTACACATGTACTTGAACATTTAACATATATTTTGCTTCTTTTCTCACCTTATCGCTTAAAAACTCCACTACTTTATATTCAATTAACCCACTGAGAGAGAAAAGACATGAGGGAGGCAAGTAACCTTAAGGTGGTGAGAAAAGAAACTGTAAGGTGAACTAGGATCTAGCCAGCAACCTTCAATTGCATGAACTAGCACTGTTACAACAGTGTTACCTACTCAACTCAACTACTACCCAGCACGTGGTAGCATCCTCAACTCGACATAATATATGTATATATTAATTCATCTTTATATCCTGCCATCATTTCATAAAATTGACCCGCAACTCACCGTTTCCTTTTCTCCTTAAATATTTTCATCTACCTTTCATTAACCCAAGAGACTCACAATACACGTATGATCAATATGTAACAACAAAATGTCTTTCTCTGCTCTTGATTCTCTTCAATATTAACACTCTCCAGTTATGTCCTCTATTAACTTTTTACATAGATATCCCATTTTAATACTTACCTCATATATCAGTCATATTTCTTCTTTATTTTCTATACTTCTGATATTGATATTTGCCTCAAACCTTAACCGCAGTGATGTATATCTCAATCATATTTCTACTATGTTTCTATTATTCCCTCATACTATATCTTCTTCCTCATATACTATTCTCACGGAAAAATTCCTTGCATCAACTACACACAATATCCCTCTTTTACTTGACACTCACTTTTTGTTCCATATCCTTCATCAGAACCTTCAATATTCTTTCATCTATAATCCGACGAACTCCCAAACATGATACAATTTACACATTTTTTATTCGTCTCTATCGCTATGGGGCAATTAAAATCGTCTCACACAGTACTTCATATTTTCCTGCTATAAACCACAATATATGCTTACACCCCTTGCTATTGTCCTCTGACAGTCGACACTCGTGTGAAAAAAATTACCCTTATATGTCACGTCTCTTATATATGATAAGTTTCCTTCACATAACGACAACAAATTCGTCTACCTTTGTGAATTTTGCCGCATATCCGTAATATTTATGCCCTTGACACTCAGTTATCGTTACTCCATTGACTACTTTATGATACACATATTATAATGTAGACGAACCTTAAATAATTTATTAAAACTCTTTATATCTCATATTTTGTCGCATTTCTCTCCCGCTAATAAGACTCCTCGTTTACCCCTTGATTTGTAAAGGCTTAGGTGAAACAAGCGACAGGTAACCGTACAACATATTACTCAGATATCGTCCAATCAAAATATAACCTTAAAGCATCCACTTGAAAGAATAACCTCTTACACGCAACATGATCTTTAATGAATATCGAAATTAATTACTAAATAAAATCTACGGATTTTACACAAACCTTATGATCGTCACGGGCGACTCAGCTTCAGACAAAATAGTGATAATGATATGCATTCATATTATAATAACCATGCCACTTCTGATGTTGACAACAGCTACTTCGTGCACTTTCAACCAATTTACTTTAATCTTCCATCAATATGACTGTCCCTTGCGCCAATTCCAAGATTACACTTTGCAACATTTGGCAATATATTTTTTTTGCAATGCAACAATTTGTGCAACATTTAGATCCCACCGCTGCCACCATGTCGTGCTCCGAGCTGTTGCACGACGTTGCACAAATTGTCTAGCTACTGGCTATAAATAGTCAAAGGTTTTTCTATCTTTAATTAACAAAACTAATATCTATACATAAGGTGTTCGATACGGCGCCGACAAGTAACAATCACAACTCTTTCTGTTGCCTTCTCCACTGCAATTATTACAATTTCTCTTACAAACATCCTTAAGAACTGCATTAATCTCGTAGATATTCTCGCATCAAAACGGATTTCACTTCAAACATCATCCACAATATCTTCATAACGTATTACAACATCTGAACCCGGTGCTTTATTTCTCCGTAAATCTCATACGTAGTACGTACAATATTACCCCTTTTTCCCAGCTACCCGTATATAAGGATGACCTTTACTTGGTACATGAATGCAAGCAACCACATGACGTACCACCAAATATATTACCATACACATATAATTACCAGACTCCGTTCAACAAAATGACAACGTAACACCACCGAAATATAATGACAAATATTGATATCTCCACACAAGTGACTTCCCTCAAATAATCTCTTTCTCTTGGTACCCATACATGGAACCACGTTAACTTCGTACACAATTACACACTAGTAAATATGTTATGTAACTTATTCGTCAGAGCAACACACATGCACATACGTAGGTAGCCGTATACAAATTCCCTTACTCATAGATGAAAACGCAAGTATATAACGACGTCATTATGAACCAAAGTACAACCACATAAACCATAATAAACTAATACCACATAATACCTAAACCTCCTATCATGCTTCTTCCTCCATTCTAATTTACCTCAAAGACTGCATTGCAACTTATAGTTCCACTTACTGGTTATATATGAAGTACAAAACGCCGCCCTCAGCTATGCAGCCGAGGGTGGCCCGCTTAGAGCCGCGGTTGTCCTCTCTGCTTCCTCTCTCCTCTCTCTCTCCTCTCTGCCCCAAAACTCTACAATTTCCTTCAGGAACTTATGGGGCGTGTCTTGACCCACACAACACGCCCCTCAGAATGTACCATTCACCAATCAAGTACAAGCTCAAATGAACTCCACGTGTGGTACGAACAACATCCAAGACGACAACACTACCACCGGATGTTTACATGACCTTTGACCCTCCTGCCCTTCCTAATCTCTTTTATGGCTGGATACTGTTACACACCCCATACTGGCGAACTAGCATACTTCCATATATCTTTATTTCTTGTTTCTTATATTTTCATATTTCACTTATGCTGTGCGCATCTGACATGTCTCGGTATCTCTCTCTCTCTCTCTCTCTCTCTCTCTCTCTCTCTCTCTCGTAAAAAGAAAGTTAAATATTTGCATTTTCTCTCTTCATAGTGACGTGATTTCTTCTTCTTCTTTTCTTCTTCTTCCTTTCTTCTTCTTCTTCTTCTTCTTCTTCTTCTTCTTCTTCTTCTTCTTCTTCTTCTTCTTCTTCTTCTTCTTCTTCTTCTTCTTCTTCTTCTTCTTCTTCTTCTTCTTCTTCTTCTCTTCTTCTTCTTCTTCTTCTTCTTCTTCTTCTTCTTCGTCTTCATTTTCCCCATCATAATCATTACCATCTCCTCCTCCTCCTCCTCCTCCTCCTCCTCCCCATCATAATCTCCTCCTCCTCCTCCTCCTCCTCCTCCTCCTCCTCCTCCTCCTCCTCCTCCTCCTCCTCTCAGCTTAACAGGACAATCACTCAGCCCATCACTCCCACTCTTTCCTCTCCCTGTGCTAACGATGGCAAATGGATGAGGAGAGGTGCGGGAGAGGGGAGAGAGTGGGAGGAAGAGTTGCGGGGGGCGGCTGTCCTTGGTTTGAGTTACCTTGAGCTAATGAGCCAATTTGCCGGGGGTGGAGGAGCCGCTTAATTTACATGAGGGGGAGAGGGAGAGAGGGGAAAGGAGGGAGGAGGGGTGTAAGGGGAAGAGAATTTTGGGAGATAGAAATGGGGAGAATTATTGTGGTAAGGTGATGGGGTTGAAGAGGGAAAGGGAGGAGAATGAGAGATGGTGAAAGGGGAGAGGTGAGAAGGAGGAAGGGAGAGTTGGGGAAGGAAGAAGGGGAAAGTGGGGGAGGAGATGAGGTCATGGGAGGAAGAGGAAGTTTAGGAATAGGAAGAGGAGAGGGGAAGAGTGGGAGAGAAGAGGTCAAGGAAGGGGAGATGGGAAGGAATTGGGGTGTTTAGGAATGTAGGAGTGGGGGAGAATAGAGGGTATTGAAGACAGAAGGAGAGAGTGGAAGTAGAGATAGAGCCAAGTAGAGGGAGGGAACAGTGGAGACTAGAGAGAGAGAGAGAGAGAGAGAGAGAGAGAGAGCTTGGGGGTTAAAAATGGAAATTATTTCATTAGACGCCGCAACAACTTAGGTCATATGGCACCGCTAAGGTCAACAAGAGAACTCTACATCTCCCACCGGGCGGCTGGCTGGTTTGGCAAGGATTCGAACCCCGGGCAGCCTAGACCAGAGAAAGTGGGGTGA
>NC_059278.1:14722455-14772455 GCF_017591435.1 Portunus trituberculatus | reverse complement strand
TATTGTTTTTTTCTCTCTTCCACTCCTTTATCGTTTTCTATTCCTTTCCTCTTGTTCTCTTTCCTTCATTCTTTTCCATCTCTTCCTTTCTATAGTTCTTTTTCCCCTTCATGTTGTTGTTCTATGATTTTATGCTTCCTTTCTTCCTTTCATTTCATTCTTCTTTATTTTCCTTCCTTTTCTCTATTTTCCTTCTTTTTTTCTTCTATCCCTTTACCTTTATTCCTTTTTTTCCTAATTCATTCTCCTATTCCTCTTTCCGTCCTCTTCCTCCTCCTCTTCTTTCCTTATTATTTTTTCCTTTATTTTTTTTTTTCATGTTCCTTTTCCTCTTCCTCTTCTCTTATTTTCATTCATTTAATCTTTTTCCATTCGTTTGTCCTCCTCCCCTTTCCTATCATAGTCCATCTCTTCCCATCCTCTCTTCCTCCACTTTTCTCTCAGCTTCCTCTCCCATCTCTCCCCACTCTCCCTTCTCCCCTCTTTTCCTCTCTCCCCTCTCTCCCCTTCCTCGCATCACACTGACTGGAATGCAAGAAAAGATTGTTTGATTTGTGTTTTTTTTTTTATTTTGGATGGAAGAATTTAAGCCATTTCAGAGAGAGAGAGAGAGAGAGAGAGAGAGAGAGAGAGAGAGAGAGAGATTGATTTAAAAGGTCGCTCTTCGCAGAAACCTCATCAGCCTTGGGAAATGTGATACATACATATATTTATTTTTTTTCTCTCTCTCTCTCTCTCTCTCTCTCTCTCTCTCTCTCTCTCTCTCTCTCTCTCTCCCCTTTTCCCTCTGCTTCTGCCTCTCTCCCTCCCTCTTTCCTACTAAAGTGAGAGGGAGGGAGAGGAAATAGAGAGAGAGAGAGAGAGAGAGAGAGAGAGAGAGAGAGAGAGAGAGAGAGAAGGGGATTTAGGAAAACCGTGAAATTTGGATGCGAGAGAGAGAGAGAGAGGGGGGGGGAGTGAGTGTGTGTGTTTCACTGTTTGATCTGCTGCAGTCTCTGACGAGACAGCCAGACGTTACCCTACGGAACGAGCTCAGAGCTCATTATTTCCGATCTTCGGATAGGCCTGAGACCAGGCACACACCACACACCGGGACAACAAGGTCACAACTCCTCGATTTACATCCCGTACCTACTCACTGCTAGGTGAACAGCACCTACACGTGAAAGGAGACACGCCCAAATATCTCCACCCGGCCGGGAAATCGAACCCCGGTCCTCTGGCTTGTGAAGCCAGTGCTCTAACCACTGAGCTACCGGGCGTGTGTGTATGTGTGTGAGAGAGAGAGAGAGAGAGAGAGAGAGAGAGAGAGAGAGAGAGAGAGAGAGAGAGAGAGAGAGAGAGTCGTGGGAAGGAAAGGATGGAGAGAATATGTGAAGTGTAAAAGAGTGAGAGAAGATATGGAATGCAAGAGGGAGAGGCGTGAATGCGAAGGCGATAGAGAGAGAGAGAGAGAGAGAGAGAGAGAGAGAGAGAGAGAGAGAGAGAGAGAGAGAGAGAGAGAGAGAGAGAGAGAGAGAGAGAGAGAGAGAGAGAGAGAGAGAGAGAGAGAGAGAGAGAGAGAGAGAGAGAGAGAGCATAGTATCAAGGAAAAGAACTGAGTGTAGAGCAAGAGAAGTTAATGAACTGAACATGCACAGGTGAGAATAACAATCAGGTGGAAGAAGAAGAAGAAGAAGAAGAAGAAGAAGAAGAAGAAGAATGAGAGGAGGGGATTGAGAAAATTCATATCGAAGAGAGGAAGAGAAGGAGGCGAATAATAACTAAGAAGGACGACGAGGAGGAGGAGGAGGAGGAGGAGGAGAGAGGGAAAGAGAAGACCGCTAATCTAGAAGGGATCGAAGCGAGGAATGCGAGATTTGCATATTCAAGACAGTTTTTCCGTCACGCAGCTGCTGAGTTAGTGATGTCAGGCATTGAAGTAAACGGGAAATCTTACGTGACGAAGATGAAGAAAATGGGCTAAGTTTTTAAATCATACGCCCTTTAACATGTAAAAAAAAGACTTCTTGTATCTATATAAACCTCTGAGAATAAAAATAATAATAATAGGAATGATAATAATGATAGTTAATGAAAATGAGGAAGATGGCTTAGGTTGAATTTTGAAGTCATACACCTTTTAACCCCTTCAGTACTGGAACGCATTGTTATCATAGGTTTTTGGGTGTGATTAGACGATTTTATTTACATTAGAAGGGTTTATGGACGTCAGAAGATTAATGCACAGAGTTTTCATTATTCTAATCCTCACAAAAGTTTTTCTGGAGCTGTATAAAAATCACCATATAATTAGCAAAATGAATATGAAAACGTGTCATGGTACTGAAGAGATTAACTTGTCAAAAAAAAAAAAAAAAGGAAGAAAGAAAGAAAAGAAAAGAAAAAAAGAAAAAAGAATGAAAGGCTTCCAGTATCTGTATAAACCTGTAAAGAAACAAGATAATAACAATGATAATAATAATGATAATGATAATAGTGGACGAAGAGGAAGAAGGTTAATTATTTTGATGGTTAATGAGAAATGTTAAGATTATTACAGTGGAAAGAAGAGATTATTGATGACACGGTTCTCTGAAAAGAAGACGAAAGTTATGATTAGAGGTAATAGAAAGCAGATGATGATGATGGTGTGTGTGTGTGTGTGTGTGTGTGTGTGTGTGTGTGTGTGTGTGTGTGTGTGTTTTGAAGTTTATAATGTGCAACCCAATCTCTCTCTCTCTCTCTCTCTCTCTCTCTCTCTCTCTCTCTCTCTCTCTCTCTCAAGTTCATTACCTTATCCGCTAGTTAGCCCTTCAAGACATCCTTTTACCTGCCATTACTTAACTGCAATATAGGGAAGAACCATCGTGTCTCACCCTTCACATTTCACACGCAAAAACGAAAACAAAAAGATAAAAAGTAAAAAAAAAATCACTAAAACATCACATGAAAACTGAACTGCTCACCCTAATTCAAACCCGCACTTGAAGCAATCCACTGTTTCATTAGTGCGAGTGACACACCAGAATCCGCTGTTCGCCCCACGTTCCCTCCTTGTCATTCCTTAAGTGCGTGCAAAACTGGAAGTTCCCCGGAAGAAGACCTACGGAGCCTTCAGGAAACCTATGAGGAACAGGTAAAGAGGCAGGAGGTAGTGTTAGCATGGTAGTGATCTTAGGAGGTGACTGGGAGAACGTTGGGGAAGCTGGGAGTGGTGAAAGAAGGAAAGACGCTGAGTAGAATTACCGAGGATGTGTCTATGTGAGTGTAGGAAGGGAGGGTTACACGTGTTGGCGGTTTCTCTCTTACTGTGTCTCCCTCTGTTTGTCTCCAGCGAAGGTACAAGGCTTAGGAGGAACGAAGGAACCTAGAATCACATAAAAAGTGGAGAGTGAAGGTGGAATTATGAAGTTGTTAGCGATTTTTGGCGTTGTGGTGATGTAGCAAGGTGGTGGTGAGACTGATGGAATGGCGGTGTTGTGAGGTGGACAGGAAATGGGGAGGAGGTAGTGGATGGTGATTGGGGGGGTGGGGTAGACAGGTAATGCGCAGTGTATCTGAAGAAATAAGAAAAAAATGTATAGAAGATGGCGAGTCGTGGTAGATAGTGGTAATGAGAGAGAGAGAGAGAGAGAGAGAGAGAGAGAGAGAGAGAGAGAGAGAGAGAGAGAGAGAGAGAGAGAGAGAGACCGACCCAGTAGTAATTTAATGTTACTCTGACAAACCACGTTACATTCATAGCAATATCCCGTGTAATGGAAGAGAGATGAGTAGGAGGGAGGATGACAACTCTTGAAGTCTTTGTCCTCCTCCTCCTCCTCCTCCTCCTCCTCGACTTCAAATGACACATGTCTGAGTATCATGCAAATGCCAGTGTCCTCGCCACTACCACCGCCATCACCACCACCACCGCCACCGTCACTTTATCCTGAAATTGCAACACAGACTTAAAACTTTTGAAACGCCTCGTGTCTGTTACGTACGCGTCGAGCTTACAGTCAGCGTGTCTCCAGCAACGCGTGGTGGAGGACATATGACTGGAATAATGTTATCTCGTGTTTTGAAATGGAAAGCCCTTATTTTGATGGTTCTAAGTCTAAGCTCTCATGGGGATGGTATTCAAGGGTTATAGAAGTGATTAGGCAAGTTCGTTTTTTTTTTTTTTTTTCAATGATAAAACCATATCCATTAAACTATCTTCAAGTAGAGCCTCGCTAGAACTGCTTAAACGTCCCCAGTAACCTCCAACGCAGCCTTGACTGTTAAAAATCGAGGTGCAGAAAATCCTGATGAAAACCCGACGGTAGGAAAACTATTTTTTTTTTCTAATATGCTAAAACTGCCAGACTATATTAGCAACAACGTACTACTACACGCTTTTAGAATTTAGTACAAGTGTAGAATGCAGGTAAATTCACTACACATCTTTTTTTTTTCTTTCGTTTTTTTTTTCATTTTCCAAAAACTGCCAACTTTTATTGCTAACGAAACCAAGTAACCTAAAATTATTACGTTAATTAAAGTGTCACGGGAACTGGCGATACCATCAACTATTATTTCGAGGGCTGCAAGCAAGGCGAGGTCTGGGATGCAGGGACAGGAAGGCAGGAGAGCGGAAGACGGGAAGACAGGGAGAGGGTACCAATGGCGATTTCTCTTCTGCTCTTGTCGTGTTCCCTGGTTTGGCCGTTGAAGGGACGTGAAGGTGGCTGGGTGTGTTAGTGGACGTGTTGTGTAGGAGGGTACAGTCCAGTAGTGTTCGTGGGATATACCTTGACTTCGGCTCCCTAAGTTTTCGTTCGTCTTAAATTATGCGTTATATTTTCTGTTTTGATCTTTCACTTTCACCTTTTGTTTCTTTGTGGCTGTGTTTTTCTTCTTTCAGTCCAGTGTTTATAAAAATACAGAGGAACAGAGATGGTTGATTAATGTGTGTAGAAGTGTAAAGGAGTGGCAGATAAGGAATGTGTATGTTCTTGTTCGGGTTTTGGGAAGGGAAGGGGTAGTGTGGACTGCATTGAGGTGATAGACAAGTGTGTGCAAGAGTGTACAGGAGAGATAGATAGGTAGGTAGTGTGTGTAGATAAGGAGCGCACGAGTATATTCTTGAGACTTGAGAAGATTGTGAAGGAAGGAAATTAAGGAAGGTAAGGAAATTAATTAAGCAAGTAGAAGTGAAGAGAGAAGGTAGATTAGCCTAGTTTTCTATTCTAAAGTCCCGATATTGCCTCATTCTCTGTTTTCGAATCCTGACACTCCTCCTCTCCATCTCCCACATTTCTTCCCTTTGCTCTCCACAGTCCACACGTCCCTCGCTCTGTTTTGATCAGCGTGGATAAAGAGTTTATGATAATGAGGCTTTGAGTTCGATAGTGTTGATGATAGTTTTAGTTCACTACTGCCACACTTCTAGCACCGTCACCCATTTTAGAACACTTCAAAGGCGATGATTTGGGTCTCTAAGCATCGTGTTTCCTGCAGCCCAGCGAAGCGTGAGGAATTGTTACGATGATCTGAAAGGAACCAGCGCTTTCATTTACCTCGCTCATTGTCACGTTGATTGTTTTATTTCCTGTAATGATCGTGGTGGTGTTTGTCGCGCCATAAATGCATTAAGCGTTGTGATTGGTTCCCTGTCCCTCCAGTACCCATCTCCCTGGCTTCCTAGTGTCGGGGGGTGGGAATGAGGGGGGACATCTCTCTCTCTCTCTCTCTCTCTCTCTCTCTCTCTCTCTCTCTCTCTCTCTCTCTCTCTCTCTCTCTCTCTCTCTCTCTCTCTCTCTCTCTCTCTCTCTGTCTCTCTTCTCTCTCTCTCTCTCTCTCTCTCTCTCTCTCTCTCTCTCTCTCTCTCTCTCTCTCTCTCTGTCTCTCTCTCTTCTCTCTCTCTCTCTCTCTCTCTCTCTCTCTCTCTCTCTCTCTCTCTCTCTCTCTCTCTCTCTCTCTCTCTCTCTCTCTCTCTCTCTCTCTCTCTCTCTCTCTCTCTCTCTCTCACTGCGTAGTGATATTTGTAAGGATGTATTCTTTTTTTCCTTCTAAGTAATATTTATCTACGTAATGTGAGGTTCCTTGATAGAGCGATAAAGAGAAGCATTATTTTCCCCCAAGTAATGATGTAATTGCGTAATTATGTGTGTAAGAGCGTTTCCTCTCAAATAGCGTGTTACAGATGGAGGTTATGCAGCGAAACAATTATTTCTATCTACATTATGATGGTAAAGTTGTGGGTTATAGAGAAGGAGACATTATGCTCACCTACCTAATGTATTTGCAGTGATGTTTGGTTAGTTTTCTTTTGGTCTTAATGTTACATCTAAAAACATGGAACTTTATTAGTTAGCTCATTACTGTAGATGGAAAGCACGAATCTTAGATCATTGTATTCCAGGTTGATAACTTTTCCGATATAGTTATTGATCTTATTCATTGTAGTCTTCATCCTTGCATCTATTTATTTACTATAAATTTACGATCTATTTACTCTTCAGAATACCAAGTTATTCTCAGATTTTCTATTTGTATACTAAAATATCAAGTTCTCAGATTTCATTTATTCGTTATTTATTTTACGAATATGCAAAAATGCCATGAGATCGACAGAGTACCTACGTAGTGAAACGAAACACATGTGCAGATGAAGCAACCTTCATACCCTTGTTTGTATCTAAAGCGTTATGTGAACTCAAGGGACACATCAGAATCATGACACGTTTCTTTATTCATTCTGCTTACTATTTGGTGTTTTTTAAAGCTTCAAAAACTTATATGGGGGGAATACAATAGTGCAGACAGTGGCCATCAATCTTCTGACCTCCGTAGACCCTTCTTAATGTCAATAAAATAATCTAATCGTACACAAATTTCAAGGTAAAAAAAATATCCCAGTATTGAAGGAGTTAATGGGCAAATATCGTGATATACAGCCGAAATGGGTTTTTTCACCTCTCAAAAATTCCTTTCCCTGTCCCTTCCACATTTTCTCTTCCCTTCCAGCTCTACCTCCTTCTACACAGCGAGCCTTCGAATCACCTGGAAAACTTACAAAACACTTGGGATTGCTACTGTGAGTTATGGTGAGACAAAGCAGGGCTAGTAACTATGCACTCATAACTGCCCGCTACAGGTGCAGCTATGACAACGCCGAGTAGCACGCCTTGCCACGCCACCGGCGGGATGGTGCCCGCTCTATGTACGTACTTTATTTTTCTTCTTCCTTGTACACACACACACACACACACACACACACACACACACACACACACACACACACACACACACACACACACACATAGACAGATAGATAAATAGATAAGCATAGACAGATAAACAAAGATCGGAACATGAGAGAGAGAGAGAGAGACGCACAGAGGTTAATCACCGAGGAAGAAAGAAAAGGAAGTGCTCTTTCATCGAAATTGTTTTAAAAATACTTTGATTAAATTCACGTAGACGTTATCATTAACTAAATTAATTAATTTAAGTCATTCAACATTAACCTGGATCTATCACATGGGCCTTATCCGTCCTTGTATGGAGTACTCTTCGCATGATTAGGGGGGGAGGGTTCTACTCACAGTTTTATTAGATAGGATGGAATCAAAAGCTTTTCGTCTCAACTCCCCTCTTCAAACTGTCCTCAGCCTCTTTCTCACCGCCGAAATGTTGCATCTTTTACTATCCTTTATCGTTATTTTCATGCTAACTGCTCTACTGATCTTGCTAACTGCATGCCTCCCGTCCTGCAGCCTCGCTGTACAAGGCTTTCTTCATCCTCTCACCCCTATTCTGTCCAACTCTAATGCAAGAGTTAAACTTAACCAGTATTCTTTCATTCATGCCTTTCTCTGGTAAAATCTGGAATTCCCTGCCTGCTTCTGTATTTGTCTTCCTACGACTTGACTTTTTGTAAGAGAAGTTTCAAGAATTTGTCTGACATTTGGTTAATTCTGTTTTAATCTTTAAGTGAAATGGTATTCCAAGTGGGTCTTATATATATATATATATATATATATATATATATATATATATATATATATATATATATATATATATATATATATATATATATATCATCTTTTGTCGCCTTTGGCCAGCTTCCCCTCTTGCATAAAAAAAAAAAAAAATGCTGTTTATCTAACAGTGGATATCAACAGCTGACTTAATCATTCCATGAACTTTGTATATCCTGATAATAATAATAATAAAAAAAAAAAAAAAAAATTACATGAATACGGATACCATTGAACGTCTGTGGCATGAGGTTAAAAGTAAGGTCCCACTTTACGAACGAAGAGGAAAGCATTTGGCTGGGTACCTTTATAGCAAGGCCAGTACGTATTTATCATGGCCTACAAAAACGGCAACAAAATATTTCGCGCAGTTCTCAGAGCAGTGCTGCTCTTTACAACCCTTCAACCTCGTCTCTGCACTTCAAATGTAAATTCGTTTTTGGTAAGTACGAAGATTGATTATTATTATAAATTGTTAGTAATACTAAATATTAGATTTTTTGTCAGTGTGTGTGTGTGTGTGTGTGTGTGCAGCGGCGCCGAGCGTTGCTGTGTTAATGACGAGCAGCATTGCAAACGCTTTGCTACATTTCGGGCTTTATTCACTATATTTAATAAGAAGTCTCGATTTTTCCATGTTTCAATTCATGGTGTTAATTTTTATCCCCATTTTCTTTTAAGTTAAAATGAAGTCAGCTTAGGGTTTAATTAATAACCCAGGGGAGGGCCCGAGGGGGGCGCAACTTGTCCCGGCTAGGTTATAGCATTGGGTTTAAATGTTAGGTAAGGTTATAGGGTTCGGTTAGTACCTGGGAAATGGGGGGGGGCCGGCCGAAGCACAGCCCCACCTGGCTAGGTTATAGAGTTGTTTAAACGTTAAACATGCCTTCCCTCCTCCTTTGGCCTCATTGCACAAGGCCTTCTTCTTTTCACCCCTGTTCTGTCCAACTTTAATGAAAGAGTTAACAGTACTCTGTCATTCATACTTTTCTCCTGTTAAACTCTAAAACTCCTTGCTTGCTTCTGTATTTCCAACTTGATATGACTTGACTTCATTTAAGAGGGAGGTTTCAAAGACATTTGTCCCTTTCTTTTGGCTAACTCTTTCTATTGGTCATTATCCTTATATCAGCAGTATCTACATCCAAATTTCTCAACCTCTCCACCAGTACTTGATGACATACCATATCAAATACTTTTTCAAAATCAACAAAGCACATAAACAGGTATTTTTGCTTCTCTCTCTATAATCGTTTTAATACAAAAATTGCGTTACTAGTTCCTTTACCTTTCCTAAATCCAAACTGTGCTCAGCCCACTGTTTCTTTTGACTTTTATCCTCAGCCTTTCATATATCACCCTCAGTAAGATCTTTGCCACCTGACTCTTGCTACTTATTGTCCAATGTTTACCACATTCTACTGCTACTTCCTTCAGTATTTGTTCCTGACCTCAGCTAAAGGCATGGCGGAGGCTATTGCCAGTCCTCCTTCCTTCCTCAGCACCAAGTTGGGTATGGAGGCACCCTGAGTTGATGGTCAGAGGGAGGCAACTGAGGGCAGGACAGTGTTGGTCAGGCCATGTCCCTTTCCGCCTCACTTCTGCCCTCGCTTCCTAAGGACGTCCCTAGACGGATTAAGCAATCCCAACTTGAGGTGGCCAGAATGCTGGCTGCTAGTAACCCATGCATTCACGCATGCTTCCCCCATGTCCATGGTGCATGACAGGCATGGTCACGTCCACGTTGCACACACCTTCCACCACCATGACAATTGTGAGGACACATCTGTAACTTCGGTGTTGGGCACAAGTGTTGCAAAGACAACATCCCACTCAAGTTCAGGCTCGGGATTGGATCTCACGGACTACACGTCCTCCTCCCTCCTCCTTGGCACATGCTTCTGTCCATAGTGCTTCCACCCCTGTTGCTCCACCTTTAGCTTCGACACTGAGCCCTTGTGTCCTCCCTGCTCCTCTACCTCTGACCAAAAAAATATACAAGGTCTAGAATCCTTGGTTCCGACATGGACACTTGTAGACAACCTTTTCTTCCTTCTGGTTGTATTTCTGGACAACAGACAACTTATGTTAAGACAGTAGTTGGTTCTGCTGGGCCATATGGCTTCACTTGTCCATTTTGTTCCAGGAACTTGTCACAAGATGTGGAGTCTGCAGTTTCAGCTGGACGAAGGGTGGACCAGTCTGACCCGGAATGAGACCCAATCTGTTCCTTGGGACATGGACAGCTATGTGGACCTTTTATGGTGATCAGACGATGTCAACCTCCTGGCAGGACAGTCACTTCACGCAGCTTTGTTGGACGTGTCTTTATACAGACTCTTCTTCCAAGGGTTGGGGTGCCTTGGTGCTTCATCACTCAGTGAGTCGTGTTTGGTTCCTGATGGAACAAGCCTTCCACCTAACCTCATGGAACTCGGGGCGATTCACCTCGGGTCTGCGCCACTTCAAGGCTTTGCTATGAGGAAGCACTGTTGCCGTCTTCTCTGACAACACAACTGCTATTTTGTATCTCTTCAAACCAGGGCAGGATGCACTCATTGTCCTTCAATACCAAGGCACAGGCTATCATGAGGTGAGAATTCTGCTACCATCCTCACCCAGTTTCTCCAAGATTTTGCCAATGTAGTTGCCAACTCTCTCAGTTGCAGGTTGAACATCATCTCACTAAATAGATACTTCACCAGGTGTGTGACTCCTGGAAACTCAGGGGTTGCCCACTCATAGACATGTTTGCCACCAGGCTCAACTACATGATTCTAACTTTTATTTTGCCATTCAAGCATCCCATGGTGATGGCAGTAGATGCTTTCCTGTATAACTAGGGCCATCAGCACCTATACACTTTCCCTTCATTCGTGGTCATCAGGAAAGTCCTCAACAAGCTTCAAGACTCCCAAGGGACCTCCCTCCTTATAAAACCAGAAGGAATGGTTCCCAGAGCTTTTACAGATGACCAGCAACATGTCTGGCAGCCTTCCACTTCAACAGGACCTGTTACAGCAGCCTCACCTCATGCTCACTGCTTCCACCTCACTCCCCTTGTGCTTCCTCTATTTGCTTAGTCTGCTAACTGCATGCCTCCCCTCCTCCTGCAAAAATTGTGGAAAAAAAAAAAAGTGCCACTGAGGTGCTAGTCCTCAAACAAGTTGATGTAGCTTGAAGGAGACTCCATGGCCAGATGGTATAGGAGTCACATTTTTTTTTCAAATTTTAAATATTTAGTGAAGAATGTATGTGTAGTTAGATGCATGTAGTTTTGTGTGAAGGAAGAGAGTTGTCTTTAGACAGCAGACTGTGACTGCCCTCTCATGTTGTGAGACACAAAGAGAAAAATTCAGTAGGGACACAGCTGGCTAATGGTAAGTTACAGCACTCCCTGAACCAGTAGCATTAGACCTCTCTAATGCAAGAGTTAACCAGTACTCTTGTCATTGATACCTTTCTCTGGTAAACCCTGGAATTCCCTGCCTGCTTCTGTATTTCCATCTTCCTACGACTTGACTTCTTTTAAGAGGGAAGTTTCAAGACATTTGTCCCAGACATTTGGCTAATTTTATTTTAATCTTAAAGGGAACTAGCATTCCAAGTGGGTCTTTTTTACCCTTAGCTAGCTTTCCTTCTTACATAAAGAAAAAAATATTGAATATTGTTTTGTGTTTTAAGGGTTTACTAGGGAATTCAGACTTACGTCGTTCTCCATGGTGGTGGGATGTAATGATGAGGAAAGGCTTCCATGTACAGTTAGGGCCCTTAAGTAGTACTGGCATCAAATTGGTTCATAACCTCACCTCAGACAGCTTTTTCCTGTCTTTGCAGAACTGTAGCAGACCCTCTCAAAGCCTGCACTTTCTTTTTTCCTCTGGAAGACTATCAAGTAAGCTCATGCTCCTTTGCCTAGTGAATGCTGTCCAGTGATCAGTGTCCAAACCCATAACATTTAGGGCTCAGCAACTTCTGCCTTTATGGTGGAGAAATGCCAATGTCTGCCATCCTAGATGCTGCATGATGGAAGACACTGTTAGTGTTTGCGGATGACTAGTTACCTGAAGGACATTCAGAGGATGGATGTTTTTGCCTTGGAGCTCTTTGTTGTGGCTGGCAGTGTTTTGCCCTGACTGTTCTGTTCTGTGTTTCTGGGCTCACGTTTGTTGACCTTTCACCTTGTTGCAGTGGACACTTTCTTTATAGTCTACTGGGAGGCTCTACCATTCACACCTTGCAACCACCATCTGTCCTGCTAGACATCACCACCTCACATGGTGAGTGCCCTTTCTTTTATACTGTGGACTTTCATCCTGATCACCTTCCACTACTGATGCATGATCCCACCTCCTCTAAATGTGGGAATCTGCCTAATTAGAAGAAACAGGTTTTACATGAAATTCTTTAAAATTAGAATATTTTTAATTTACCTGTTTCTTCAAAGCAAACCCTCCCATCCTTCCCGCTCTTGGCCGTTGAACAGAATGGGAACTGAGGTGTGGTGTGTGGGTGACGTAGTGCTGCACTGCCATCTAGTGGAGGTGATTGCAATTGTGAGATTTACTCCAGGCTGGGTTAATTTCTCAAGAGCATGTATGCCTAATTAGAAAAAACAGGTGAGTGAAAAAATACATTTTAGTTTAAAAATCTTATTTCTTCATATATGCTTTTGTAACCTCCATTTTTAATGCCTTCATTGTTTGTTTTTTTCTGTATATGTGGCCAACAGTCCCAGGCAGAGAGGCATCAATTCACACACGTCATTCACACTATTAGCCTTGTCAGCCACCTGGTGTTTTGTTCTTTTACACAAAGTTTCTGGTGTGTTTTCACTGTATGCTTCTTATTGTATTACTCATCATTCATCAAGCTGCCACCTCAGGAAAAATGTATTACTTTTGCTTTGTATATCTTTGTTTTTCTAACACTGTTGCAGTGTTGAAGGACATCTTACTTCATCACTTGTTATATTGATTTCTTTCAACATTTCCTTCCATTGCTTTTGCTTACTCTCATCCCTTCAGCACTCATCATCATCTATCAGCACCTTCCATTACTCACTCATTATCTCTCTAGTTATAAGTAAATGAAAAACTAGTTTATTTTGTCATGAATATTATTAACAAGGTATATAATACACAGGACAACATGAAACATGATAACCCTGATAATTAACATAATATAACTTTTTTAGAATACATACAATAGTCTTATAATTGTCCAAATACTTACATTTCATATGAAGGCATTTGTAGGATTTTGATAGAAGGCAGTGTATATGTGTGTGTGTATGTGTATGTGACAAGCTATGAACACAACATGTATACAGGATACTTACAGTTTACTTTTATTTTATCATGGTATTGAGAACTGCCATGTACATCTTTATACAGCAAGACTGTAACCCTGCACAGACTGCTTCATGTGGTACTAAGCAATGTCAACTAAGTGTATGTACACATGCATTAAAATGGCAAAGGCCACCAGCATCCAGACATATGCTCTCTGTAAAACATACCAAAATTTGAGTTTAACATTATAAATATCGACATAAAAATGCATTGAGCACGGGTCCTAGTCTTGTATAATAAGGTCACTTTGGTCATGATCCTGTTGAGTAAAAGGACCAAATTCATTTAACACAGCTACATTAACATAAAATGAAGTCAGATTACAAAACCATCACCTAATTTAAAAGTTTTCATAACGAAAACTTCAACTAGGCAACACAGCAAGGGATTATGGATGAGGAGATCACATAGAACAGCCATCAATATAGAGGTGTAGCCATGAAGGTATATATGGTCCCCTACCAACACTGGAGGCACTGAGCAGAGGTGGTGGTTGGTGGTCCACACTGCCTCCCACTGGACCTTCAGCCCCACACTTAACCTTACAACTTAAGTGTTTTTTGTGACTATCACTGCCTGATCACATACGTTTGTCTCAAAAAATGGTTGTCTTTGATCCACTGTTCTCGCTACTGCATCGCCTTACGCTGGCCTGTGGTCTGGCACGCGGTTCCAGTAGTAATTGTCGCTGGCCATCACTCTAGGGGAAGACTGACTTAGTGGACCATTGGGGGTGAGGGGGGGAGGGTACTGTGTAGCAGGGGAGGAGTGGAGAGGCTGAGGTCCTCTAACTGCTCCATTGTGGGGGTAAACAGGGGGATAGCCAGCAGAGGCAGTGGGCAAGGCATTATACCCCCCATGGGAGTAATAGGGAGGACCTTGGGGGCCTGAGAGGGTTTGGGGAGGGTAAGGGGGCCCTAGGGAGCTGGGGGATGGGGGTGGCAGTGTGGCTGTTGATCTGATGTTGGTTCCTGGTGGTGGCGGCCCAACCGGTGATCCCAGACTGTTGGGGTTCATTGTGTCTGAAAATATATAATAGGCATATTTAATTTAGGTACATGAACACATCAAGAAAACCACATCACTATCCAACAATTCATAATTATCATCATTTGTAAGTTTTTTGTTTATTTTTGTTCATTTTTCAATAAAGGTTAAATTTCCTTTCAGTTCCAGATGCCATGACTGGACAGGCCAGGCACTCACCCAGGTGTTGGGGCAGCTTGCCACCACGCTTCACCAGCAGGGACACACTGCTTCCACACTGCTTGATCAGCTCAATGGCATCAGCGTGTGTCATGTCCTTGGTTGACCTCCCGTTGATCTCCATCAGCTGGTCTCCAACCTGGAACAAGTGATGAATTGCAAGACTTGCAAAGATTCTATGACTGAAATTGACCATCTGGCCATCTGGTGATAAACTAACTTTTGTCATAATCATAGTCCAATGATTCGATGGCAGTGATGTGGTGAGTCAGGCACACATTCATACTGGATGTAATTAGGTGCATATTTAGGGTAAACACCATTTTTGTCTTATTATCCTACAATCAAATTCACATATCAATATCCAGTTCACTTATTATATGCAATTAATAATTAATATTTTTGGAATGAAGCTACATACTGTGAGAAATGCAATTGCAAACACACATTCTGAGACACATCCATGTTGCACTTTACTATTTTCAAAGGACTCTAGTTGAAGTGACATGGGTTTTTACGGATGTTTCTGTATAATTCTAGTGACAACATTAAGTTTTCTGGATTATCAACAGGAGAAATACTCTTAAAAACTCAGAGGTCTCTATCATCTTTGAGAGAGGGAAGCACTTCTGAATGTGGCACTAAGAATGCTCTGTTTTCTGGCAAGAAATTGAAATAAACACTGTTGTAAAAGGAATTAATTACAACTATGTGAATCTCTTCAGCATTGTAGTAGATTGCTTTACCTTAAGTTTTCCATCCTCAGCCGCTGGACCGTTCTCTGCAATCCTCAGCACAAAGAGTGGCATGTTGTGGAACTCACGGCCGCCACGGATGCTGAAGCCAAAGCCTCGTGTGCCTCGCTGCAGCTCCACGCCGTAGTACTCCCCATCCTCTCCTGCCTCACTCTCCGCCTGCACCACCACCACCACCACAACACGGAGAGGAAAATATGAAACTGATACTCAGATAAACAATTTATCAATTTTCTGCTGAGAGGAAAATATGAAGCTAAATCTCAGGGGAAAAAAGATCTGACTTTTTTGCAATAATATTAGGGAGTAATACAACTTTCTGCAGATATTGCCATAAGTGAGAGTACAAGTTATTCTATGTTGAAAATATTCTGTGCATGTATGCATTTTGGGGCATTGCCCAGCTGTTGTATGAAATTCTAGGGAGACCTGGCAACAGATGCAATGGCTGGACCAGATGGGTAGCATATTCACTGTCACTGTCTTGAAAAGGAAAGTAACGAATGGTTGATTTACTGCTAGTCTCACTCTTTGCCACTCCCTGCCCAGGCAGTGCATGGTGTCATGCAGCCTATTATTTTGTCATTTATTATATCCACACTATCATTGTGTAATGTTTATCAGTAATTGGTATTGGTTCATTGTTGTCACTCATCTCATCAAGGGATACTGTAAAGCACCAAAACTTTTAGAAATTGTGACTGTACTGTTCACAATATTATATCCTCACCATGGATACTCACCTGACCCTGCTGTTGTGTCTGTCACCAGGCCACACTTAGGATTTTGTGCCATGGCTAAACACTGCCTCAAAATGCACACACTTAGGATTTTGTGCCATGGCTAAACACCGACTCAAAATGCATATGTGCATCAAAGATTTTTACTTTGAGTGACACACACTTTCACCACTAGCAATAACTACAGAAACTTGTGTCTGTATATTATTACTTTATAGGGATTTATTTACTACTTTACAAGAACTTAAATATTTGCATATTTCAGGGTTGCTTTAGAAGATGAACTAGAGAGGGTAAAAAAAAACTGAAAACTTGACAAGATCTACATGGAAAGGAAATGAGTCAAGTAATTTAGACATTCATGTTAAGGAAATGCCAGGACCAATCAACTCCACACATGAGAATCAACACACTACAAAGCAAAGAAGCCTGCACCAAGAGGAAGCCCAAGCCAGACGAGTTACTGGAGGTCAGGGGTCCAGCTCAGGCAGACACTCCTCACTGGAACACCTCATTGTCCAGGGGAATACCTTGTCACTGGAGGCTGCTAGGGTGGGGCAGTGTGTGTGCATATGCGTAGGTTTGTAGTCTTGCAATTGTAGTAGTGATTAAGAAGGAAAGTTACAGTAAGAGAACAAATTAAGCTATTTTCTTCAATTGAATGATTTGTAGCTAAAAAGTATTTTTCTTATTTAGGGTGAAAAAAAAAAAAAAAAAAAAAAAAAATGTGAACCTGAATAGGAAGTGATATTTCTCTCTCTCCAGTAGATTTTATGACCCAGTCACTCTTCACAGTCCCTTGCTTTTCTCCCCTAACAAAACCACAGATTTTAATTAATTTTTAATTAAACACTTACTAGTCGAAGATATAAAATGAATATGGCATTTGTAGAAGAAATGCCATATTAGAAGACATTATTGGTACATAAACACATCTTTTATACTTTCTGCGCATTGTATCCATACTTTCTTCCAATATCTATCTATTTTTACCATTACATCATTAATTGTTCATATGTATCTGGTCAATTTAGAGTTGGAAAGTTGTGATGCATATCTGTGGCTTGTCGATGGAGAGAAAGCAAGCTTTGACAGCTTGCCTCTCGCTCAGCTCAGATGGTGGCCTCCCCAAACAAGTTTTAGTTCTCTTTGACTTCCTTATTTTGTGCAATAGTTGGTTTCTTGGTTCTTGGACAGAGCAAATTATAGGGGTGCTATAGAGATAAAGAGAGGTGCTATAGGAAAGTTTATCCCATTTACTTCTGAGAGGTGCTATAGGAAAGTTTATCCCATTTACTTCTATGTTGGGCTTAATAAGTTCCCCTGAGACCAAAGTGAAAATTACCTCCACCCCAAACTTGACTTCCTTATTTTGTGCAGTAGTTGGTTTCTTGGTTCTTGGACAGAGCAAATTATAGGAGTGCTATAGAGATCAAGAGAGGTGCTATAGGAAAGTTTATCCCATTTACTTCTATGTTGGGCTTAAGTTCCCCCGAGACCAAAATGAAAATCACTTCCACCCCAAACTTAACTGGCATTATCTCATTAACTTTTTGTTAATTGTAACTAATTATTCCTGTTTCTGTCCAGTGAACATGAAACCAAGAAATTATTGGACAAAATAAAGGCGATGAAGAAAATAAGGACGATATAAAATAGAGAACTTTCTCTCTTGAGGAAAGCCCTTCTGAGCAACAGATAAATCAGGGATTACAAGAATACAGCTTAATCTCCAGTAACAGATTGAGAGTGAATGAAACAGGCCAACACTAATGTTATCAACCCTTGATCCCAGAGATGTGAGCCTTTTTCTCTCAGCCTGTACCGACACGTGTATGCTCGCTCTCTCCCCATGTTGATACACGTCAATGGTGCTGCAATTTTTATACAAAATACCTTCCTGTACAAAAGTAAAATGCACAACACTTCCCTATTCCATTATATTCCACATCCCCCTCCACCAGATGCCCAACTGTCACATGTTACATGCAGAAACCCACTTGCCCTTGACTGTGCAATTGTGGCTTAGGCTTTTTACAGGCAATGCCTATTAGTTCTGTTTGTTGCTCAGGATAGAACAATCATGCACTGCATTACTCTTATGGAATCCTGAGTTATTCAACACTCAAGTGCAGATTTATTGATTCATGCTGTTATTCTATTTTATAGTAATGATGCTCAAGTTTATAAGAAACTGTTTTCTCTGTTACTACAGTTTTCAGATGTCATTCATCTCACTGGCAAGTTGTTTGTTGGTCAGCCAGATGTGAGCTAGAGGTGGTGCGACTTTCTTGGTCATGTACTGAGTTTGTTAGGAGTCAAAAACCCACACTCACCAGACATCATAACATGGAAAGGTAGTTACATATAACTTTTGTAGATTTTTTTGCAGAGGATTATAAAATGTGCAACAGCACTGCACCTGTTACTGAGCTCAAGTATTCCAAAATGGAGCCTCTTTCTTTGTTCTCACAAATACCATAAAAACAAAATTAAGCCATTAGTCATGAGTAAATGAACTCAAACATAGCATATCTCTCTCTTCAGCCAAGACAGGCTGTGCTGCCACTACTTGTCTGCATAAAATGAATAAGAGATTGTCTTTGGCTCTGAAGGAAGCACAGTGAGCAGCATATTATAAATATCCTACCAGCATATGTACTGTGCTGAAGAGCTGACAAACAGCCTCCTGGTACTGCATGAACACACAATAAAATAAGTGGTACAGTATGATGGAATAATTCAATAAACCAGCGTGCAGCACCGAGTCTTTCAGATCCGTTCTTAGGATAGGTGACCTGGAAGGGTTTGTCTGTCTGGCCACGAGGCAGCAGTTGAGGCTGCTAGGGTAGTGTGTCCTTCCTGCTACAGACTACAGGGCAATGACTACCACACTGCAGGGTACCAGTGCCACCACCACTACACAGGGACTTGGGCACTTGTGTCACCTGACACCAACAGTAGCTGAGATTGGACCCAGGCACCAGAAGGGAGGTGAGGCAAGACCACTTGGGGGAGGTGAAGGGTGTGCCCAGGGGAGGGATGAGAGCCTAGGGGAGTGTGATGGAGGACACGGGTGTGACCCACCTTGGTGGAGGAGTGAGCTGGCGGGCCAGAGGTTTGTGGGGCCGAGACCGGTGTGGCCTGAGCCAGAATCATGGACCCTTGAGAGCTCTGCGAGGAAAGAACCAAACTAAGTCATGAGTCACTGGGCACATGTCAGTTCTTGAGCCCAGCAGGGGAACCCCAGAGTCACTAGTCAACAAACTGTATTATGCAGTGTCCCTGTCTTGCCTTCAGCAGTCTTGTACTTTAAGCATCGTGATGATTACCTACAAAGAACAGAGGAAGATCGGTGTTCTTCTGCACATGCAGGATAAGTGAAGGTTTCTTTTACTGAGTCTCCCTAGTCACTGTCTGGTGTGCAGGGATTATCTAGCATCATTCCTGTCTTATCTCAGTCACACTGTTATTCAGCTTCGGTCTCAAGTGAGTCAAGTCAGAATCAAAGTGTCTTTTGTCCTGGCAGGAAGTTTCTTCTTGTCAGAATGAAGAGGTTTTATATTGGCAGAAAGTTACAAATCAAGTTGGTTATTTCTACTGGTTCCTAGTTCTGGGGTCAGACTAGGCAAGAAACTTAGTGTTCTTTGTCATGCACAGCTCCTGGATACCACAACACTTCTTCATTTTGTTATTAATACTTGCACCTTTGTTCACTGTCAAGGAAGGAGTTCAAACAAGATCAAATACAAATACACAAGCAATGTTAGTTGAAAAATCAAAACCAACCACTTCAACACACCCAGACTCCCATGCACCTCATGCCCCCATTACTCACCCGCTGGGAGTTGGAGGTGGTGCTTGAAGCATCATCTGTGGAGGCAAGGGTAGGGATGTTACTCCAGGGCAGAGATTGTGAACTTATTTTCAACTTAATATCCAATGCCATATGATGATCTTAATGTTGTGACACAAAGATAGAAACGTTTCAATAAAACAATGCAAGATTGAGCAAACGATCATTACAACTCAAAACTATTCTTAAGTATTTATCCTATGCCTGGAAAGAAATGAATACATAGACTTAATTTATCTGAATTTGACTTTCTTCTTTTTCCACACTCTTCAATATGGAACTAAACTTTCCTTTCTCCTTTCTAAATGACTGACTGATCCAATACAGTCCAAAATTCAATCTCCTTTTCCAATGACTCACTTTTCAGACACAATCTACTCTTTAACACAATCTACAAGTGCATAACCTTCATATTAAGTGCAGAGAAACATGCAAAATCTGAGTGATGTTCCTACAGCTTCCTTCACACTCAGCATTCTCCCTTTCTCAACTTTCAAATATGCTATATCTATCATGGGGCCAGACCAGTACACACCCTCTATATCTCCATAGCAGTTAGAAAGCATGTCAGATTCTAGTGTGCCAAATGGATTCCACATAATCCAGCAATATCAAAAACATTCATCCATAAAACACTGTAGAGCACAGGAGCCTCAACAAACATGACTCGGAACTACAACTAACCCCGTGGTGGGCCGATGGTGAGGGTGACAGAGTAGCCAGACTCCTTGATGAGATTAACAATGTGGCCGTGGTGGAGGGTCTTGATGTCCACCCCATTGACAGCCAGAATCCGGTCGCCAACATTGAGTCTTCCACATCGCTCTGCTGGGCTGCCTTCAATGATGCGGCCTGTAAGTGGAGAAGTATTGCTTAGATAATAAAAAAGAGTGTTTCTACAGCACAGAGAGCATAGGAATCACTAAAACAAACCAAAATATTTCTATAGCAAAGGAAGCATGAAAATGACAAGAACAAGGAGGAAGGTAATGACCAAACAGGAGGATTTTCTGTAAATAAAAAAGCATGGCAATGATTAAAAATAAGAGCATTTCTATAATATATGAAGTATGGGAATAAGTAAAAATAAACATTTCCACAGTATAGGGTGCATGGGAATAACTTAAAAGTAACATTTCTGTCTACATGAATCTGAAAATAAGGCAAGCATTAATTCATAAGGCTATTCACAAGTATTTGCTACAAGTGAACTAATACAGATTAGCTTGTACTACAAATCAGTCCCTAGTCTTTAATGAGGGAGCAGCAAGACAGACCTATGGTGGAACCAGACTTTGTGACTGATGAGATGATAACAAATCCAAAGCCTTCATTCTCCCTCCTGGTGACAGTGATGTCATATGGGAACTGCAACTCCAGTGAACGGTTGTGCAGCTCTGAAAGAAAAAGTATAGTTATGGACCACTGCAAAGGCCTGACCCATCTATCATCCCTTTCACTGTGATCAACAATTCCCAGCAATACACTAAAAACAATGTATGAAATCTTTATAAGCATGTACAAGAATAAAGAGGATAAAAAGAATATATTTTACACTTTCTAATTTTCTCAGAACTATCAGAGAGCAAGTAAAGATAAGCCAGAGAGCAATGGAAGTATTAATTGTCTACAACATACAAGAACATGACACATCTGCCTGAACTGTGAGGCAAAGTAAGACACTAAATGTAGGGAAGACATTGAATGAAAGTAAGACAGTAAATGTTGTGCTCACCGGTGGGAGTGAAGGTGCGGCGGCGCAGGGTGAGGGTGACACGACCCTGGGCAGAGGCCCCGGCCATGAGCTCTACCACATGGCGGTGACTGGACCCCAGCACCATCTCCCCATCCACTCCAATGATCTCGTCCCCAGTGGTCACGCTGCCCTCCTGGTCAGCAGCACCCCCAGGCACAATGTGGCCAATGGATACCTGCAAGACAAGTTTGCAGTCAACTCTGGAAGTCCTGTCGGTTTGTCACTTCTTGCACTGTGCTAAGGACACTGCCTACTTTCTTGTAGCTTATGTTCACATGTGGAACTCTGATTTATGAGGATGAAAAGCTGTAGCAGACGTACCTGGGAGCCTTCCTCAGTGCCTCCCACTATCCTGAACCCAAAGCCTGTGTCTTGCTTCTTCAAGACAACAGAGAACTCTGTATAGCCAAGGTTACCATTGGACACACTCGTTGGCAGTCGTGGGTTGACACTGTACCGGCCATCAGGGAACCTGGGGATGTGATATGATCAATAGGGTGTTCCTCTCTCATTTCAGTGACATCATAAGCAAAGTATTCTAAAATTTCCTAAATGTCAGATATCATGATTGACAATAACTTTAACTTTAACCCTTCATATCTTGTCAATAAATATGCCTGCATGAAGGTTACATTTACTGATCTAAAAAACTCCTGCAGTGCACAAGGTAGAGATTCACAGGCGGAAATTAATCTTTACAGCTTAACACATTCACAAGATGAGATCCATCCTGTCTGCACTCACCTGGGCATGCTGACAGGGGCTGGGTGTTCGTATTCGAAGCTCGTTGATTCCTTCCTCCTGCCAAGACTGTCCACCTGGTTGTTGTAGCCGGCAGAGTTGTTGTGGCCATAGTAGGGAGGATAGGGATTTCTGGCAGGTGGCACCTGGGCCTGGGAGCTGTAGCCAGAGTCCTGGCGGGGAAGGTCGTAGGTGTCCTTGGGGTAGTGCATGTAGCCGTAACCAGAGTTGTGTTCCATGCTGGTGTTGTGGTGGTGGTTGTTGTTGTTATTGTTGTGGTGATGATGGTTGGTGTTGGTGGTGTTGTCAGTGTAGTATGGGTAGTGCCCAGAGTACCCAGGAGTGTTGTACTCCTTGGTGGGTGTCTTGGCATGGCTGCGCTTCATCTCAGCCTCATCAGCATTCTGTGCCTGCTGCTGCTGCTGCTGCTGCTGGTAGTAGGGGTCGGAGGGATAAGGGTCATGGTGGTAGCCATAACTGTTCTGCTGCAGGAGGGGACCATCTGGCCGGTACCCCTGAGATTCCCCACCCAGGTAGTTCTCATAGTTGTTCTGCTCCAGACTCACCTGACCCATCTGAGCCGTCATGTTGTTCACTTTCGTATCATACTGGGACTCCACCTGTCCCCCAGTGTAGGAGAACGCCCCTGGGTACGGCACGTGAGTGGAGGTTGGGGGATAGGGTGGGCGGTACTCCACACCCTCCCCTTGCCGTCCCACATCGCTGGCCCCTGAGAGGTCCACCCCGCCCATCACATTTGGGGTCTTGGGGCGGTTCCGGGTGTCCACCAAGGGAGTCTTTGGCCGGTTGGGAATCACCTCCTTGGGCTGTGAGCTGTACATGTCTGCTGTCGGGGTCTTGCTCCTGAAGAGGCCGGTAGCTGCATTACTCTTCTTGGGGCTGGTGGACTGGTCCTTGCGCAACCTGGCCTTGGATGGGGAGGCCAAGCCACCCCGCTGCACCATCACCACCGCCTCCTGTCCCTGCGCACACTCCTTCAGCACCTGCACCACCTCAGTGTGGCTCATTCCCTTCACATTGATATTGTTTATGTCCACTAGAATGTCACCCTCCATCAAATTTTTGCATCTCCCACGATCAAGTATTTTCTTCACTTTCTGTCCATACACACTGTCTGTTATAGTGAACCCAAAACCATTGGTGCCCTTCACAATAGGTATAGTCAAGTACTCTGGTTTGCTCATCCCTGATGGGTAGAAGTCAAGAATGTCAGGAGTGTTGTCAAAGTTTTCTGAACTGAGGAGGTCGGCACTGCCTGGCCTGGGCACTTGCTGCACTCGCTCTGGATTGCTCAAGTCTGGCATAGACTTTGCAGTGTTCATACTTTCACTGGAATTGTTCCTGGACCGTTCGTAGCCCTCACCAAACACTGACTTAGAGGAGCGCGCATCTGCCAGGGCAACACCATCAAGTTACAGGGCTGTACTAGGATTACAACACTATACCTCAGTAAATATTGTCAAATATTACAATAACACTAAAAAATAAATAAAATGATACTCAATAATAGATGACATCTTCAACCAAATTGTGATTTGCAAACTCACCGGCCGAAGTCACTGCCACTGTGGTCACAATCTCCGTGTTAGGGTCATTAGGGTCGAAGGGAAGAGGGTAGCCCCGACACACCTCCAGGTGGACTGTCCTGCCGGGATCAATGTTCTGGAACATGGTGACCACATCGGCATGTGTGTAGCCCAGCACACAGGTATCTGCTACATATACCAGGACATCACCTGCAGGAGGCAAGGTTCAAGAAAATTAAAACACCTACAAACTGTCTCAAAAAGCATGTCTGATATGTCAGATGGGACGAAGATGTGTTCCCTGTAATGCTTTTAGTCTAAAAATTATTTCACACAAGGAGCCCAAACAGTTCAAGTAGTGAGCACATTACCAGTCCTCAGCTTGCCATCCTGCCAGGCCGGCCCATTAGGTACCACACTCTTGATCTGCAAGAACTCCTCCTCATTGTCGTCGCCACCCACAATGGTGAAGCCCAAGCCACGGGAGGACTTCACCAGGCTAGTACGGATGAACTCCCCATGCAGCTCTGCTGGGTTGCGGGTGAACACCACATTCTGGTTCGAGCGATCTGCAGGTTATGGATCATTGAGAGGGTGTCCAGACTGTGTTTGCTTTCACCTTGTCCCATCTTATATGATGCACATACACAACACCAGAGTCTGTCTCATATCTCATCACTCACACAGTCAGGAAGTATAATCCCGAGGAAGTATACAGTAAACTCGTCAAGCATTACGACCCCAGAGGCGGTAACAATCGTATGTACAACGTGCCTCGGGGTGTGGGTGCAGTTAATCGGTTAGTGGTGTAAGCCCTGCCTGACTCACTTTTCACTGAGGGTTATTTAGCACATGACGTTAGTGTGTTATTTGCCATTAGTCACGATTAGCATCACGGAGGACGTGAGAGACAGGTTTACTGGGACATGAGGTGGCAGGAATGCCCCCAGTATCCTGGCACACCTGCTTACACACAAAGGACAGGACACGTGTATTAGTGATCTTCTCTCTTCTTTAGCACACGAAGCGCAACATTCATTAGTGTAAGCATCAGGCAGCCAACACTATCGGGGGAATACCTGTCTGCCTTAGGGCGACTGACGAGACTACAGGGTCCTCGGAGGGGAGGTAGAGAGGGGAGGCTGAGGGAGTGAAGGCAGTGTAGGGATGGTAGGAGTAAGATCTTTGGTGATGGATGGTGGGATAAAGCTCCTGGCCAGTGGGGCTGCTGGACAAGAAGCGAGTGAGGGAGTAAGGTCTGGGGGAGGGAAATTGTGGAGTGCTGGTGGAGAATGGAGTTGAGGCATAGTTCCATGTGCCTCGGGGAGTGAGGGACTGACCAGGACTCTGCCAGGGGCTGGATGTGCCACTAGGGGAGCTATGGGATCTACTGTATGTGGGAGTTGGCCCCTTGGGGGAAGAGGAGGCCTGAGGTATCCTTGGGTGCAGAGAGGATGGGGCAATGGTTTGGTAGTTTGGAAAGTGAGGTTTGGCAAAGTTTGGTACAATTGTTTGATTAAAAGTTGGGTTTTTGACTTCTTGAGTCTTGAGTCCCTGACTAAGTGGTGATATTTGGCTGATGTTGACATTATTTTGTTTACTGGCAGGAATGTTTGGATCACTTGTGTACAGATTGTTTGAGGAAAGGGCAAGGTTGTTTGGCTTGGAAGTGGAGGGGCTGGGGGACAAGTTGTTGGCTCGGTAGGGAGTGCCGCTGGCCAGATGGACAGGATCCATGGGGTTTGATATCACAATATTTTGCTTGCTAAGATTTGAGTGCTTGGGAGAAACATCTGGATGCTTGTGATTAGGAGAGAGAGAGCGGGGACGAGGGAGGGAGCTTCTTTCCACGCGGTTGTGGACCCGAATATTTGCTTGCTGCGCCTGCGCCTGCAGCTTAGAGTCTTTCCCCTCAGATGCCAAGCACGGTAAACAGGGCAGGTACACCATGAGCCCTAGAACAACCCAGAGACAACCCTCTTACAAACACGCAAGCAACTCAACTGAGCCAAATGAGATCAATGAATGACACTGCTTGCACAGACATGAATAGTTCCTCCTATACACAATGGCATGGATAAATTTTTCTCTAGCTCATAAAAATAACTGGTAAAATGAAAACAAATAATAGGAGAGCAGTAATTGTCTCTGGACTGTTATGACAGAGACATTAATAGATGCAAACTACGAGTGGCATGCATGTCCCCTCTTAGGCCAAGAAAATTAGAGAGTTAGCACTGACGGTGAACCTCAGCAAGAACTACAGGTGAAAAGACCCACATATGGACAGTCCCTATCAGCACACTTTGGACACAGGAGCCAAGACAGCCAGGAGGAAGGTGCCACATCAGATTCTGAGTGGACATCAACTGAATCATACAGCTCAGAACACAATGGCTCAGAGGGGCCATGCCTGCACCACTAGAAGGAAACTTATGAATATTAAAGGCAAAGTGCTCACATACTAATCCTCTCCTTGTATTAGAGCAACTCTTTAATAGACACAAGTGAGTGCAACACTACATCAGAGGCATTGACACAACAACTCCTGCAACACTCCCAGCGCGATGACTCCTCTCAAGACTCACTGTTTGCGCGCTTGTGTCCTCCACCAGGGGGCGGTGCGGTGCCCTCTGTGGTGCCTGGGCCGCCACCACCACCAGCATTGCCACCGCTTCCGCCTGCAACGCCATCACCAGCTGATTTCTTTTGTCTGGGGAAGGTGTTGCTGCCGCCTTCACCAGGACTGCTGCCCCCGCCTGTGGTAAAGAGGGAAGGTTAACACATCATCCCCCACTCCCAATGACAAAGGTGGAAGTGTACACCTGATAGCTTCTTGCAGCTTCCACTATTTTCTTATGTTTGTATTTCATTCTTTAGTTCTATAATCAAGAGCTCATATGACTTCTCATCTTGTATTAAATTTAATCAACAAGTGTTTTGAGTGAAAATGAGTTGAAAATCTTAGCAATAATTAATTACTATTTGTATCTCACAAAGTTGCAAGCAATATAAATGACTGCCGGCATCACTATGGAAGGACAATGTGTGCCTCAGGTCATAACACCCACTGGTATATGGTTTAAAAACTTAAAAGGGTTTATTTAGTCATGTAGATGTTAAACAGAGTAGTATAGGAGTATCAATGACAGTTAATAATAATTTTTCCTTGTGAACGAACAATAGATCACTTACCAGCTGCTCTCTCATTCACATAACTACATAGAAAACACCTACAATTAAAAAGAAAGAAGGTAAAAGTCTTCCCAGCCTCACCTTGGGCAGGGCTGATGGATTGCTTCTTGGCCATCATCACGGGATTCTCATACTGTGTTTTGCGGTTCACGTGGTCGATGTAGTAAATGCCATACTGTGGGTCATCAATCCTCTCCCACCCAAAAGGCAACTCATCCTCCCCACACTCCTCTGCGCTGCGCTTCTGTACTCGCGCTAGTCTGGGGTCCAGCCAAGATGAAGTGCCCGCTATGTGGCTGAAATGGGTGTGCATTTAATTAGGACATTACTAAACTCTCACTTTGAAATTACACATTGCCATAGAAGTCTGTAACACTGTAGTCCATGAAAAAATAAAGTAAGAATCTGTCATATCAGCAGTACATGAGAGCAAATACTCCATTACATCCATAAAAATTAAAATTATCAAAATCTTTCAAATACATATGATTTTGAAATATGTACATCACTGAGACTCGTGAAACAAATGAAAATTATTATACGTATATGAACAAAACACACAATATCAGGTAGCCAATACTCACTCAATGTAATAAGGCTCCCCATTCTCGGTGTAGGCTTTCTCCCAATTGTAGGGAAGAGGGCCCAGCTCCCCTGCCGTGGGTGAGTCTGGGATCTGCATCTGCATCCCAGACTCATCCCCCACCATGGAGTTGTAATGGGTGCCGGGGGAGGGGTGGGGGTGGCTGGGGGCCTCGGGGGGTCCCTCGCTGCTGCTGGTGTTGGCAGCCATTGCTTCTACATTGGAACGGTTGCGCCGCCGCTTGCCCTCGGAGCTCGGGTGGGCACCAGGCAGCACTGACCCACCAGAGGGGGTGCGGGCCAGGTGGTCAGGGGGAAGGGAGGGGGGCTTGGGAGTCCCGTAGTGGTTGCCTGCCGGGGTGACACAACACACTTCAAAAGCAGAACTTCAACAATGCCATAATCTATTTCAGTATTGGATTTCATTATAATTTACCTACTTATTCTTTATTATGAATCTGAAGTGTGAATTATATACCTTTAAACAAAGAGTTAGTCATTAGGATCAGTAAGAGCTTTAAGGAAGGAAGGTGTTAATGAGGAACTCTAAAGCATGCACACTAAGTTTGTCAAGATGCAGTGACATGCACTAAGCAACTAAAGCATAAGTATTGGAGCAGCAAGCATGCAAATACCTTCTCTGCACCCCACACCAGGAGGGGTACAGTGTCTCCACCCACTCGGCAGTGACTGGAAGCTCTCACACTCTGAGCCGCTGCGAGAGGATAAGCTACTGGTTGCACTACTCGGGCCCAGCGACTTCTGGCCCCTCAGCAGCCTCTCTATAAAGCAGTATTCACTATCCGTACTCTCATTCAGTTCTACTAGAGGCTCACGCACTCTGCTTCTATTCAGACTACTGCTCCTGCCACTGTTGACATTGATGCTGTTGTCGTCTCCAACGCTGTTCATTTTGGAAAGACGAGGGACCTTGGTCGGCATCTCCTTGGGTATGGCTTGTTCCTGTCCCTCCTGTGGCTCCCTACGGACACTGAAGCGAGCCGGGTTGCTCTTGCTCATGAAAAGTGTCCTCTCTGGTGGGCAAGGTCTTACTGCATTGCCTTGGTCCTCCTCTGTGTTGTCATTCCTCTTATTTTCCCTTTGTTCCTCCTCTATCTCTACTTCACTGTTTTGATCTTCCTCTGTGTTATCAATTCTCTCATATTTACTTTGTTCCTCCTCTATCTCTACTGCATTCTGTTCCTCCTTCACCCATTTTTGTTCTGTCTTCCCAAATTTATCATCTTGAGTTGCAGAGACAGTATTATTTGTTTTGGTGTGTAATTCAATATTATCTCTTTGTTCTTCTTTTTGTTCTTCAACCTCTACATCTACAGCCACTTCTTCCTCATCTGTCACACTCTCAACATTTACATCCTCCTCGGAGTCCTCCTTCATACCACCTTTGTCACTCGGCTGAGAATCAAAAGGAGACAAATGTTGCACTGACTGATAATCCACATCTTGAGAAGCCACACTAACACTAATCCCTGAAGGCAACTCATCAACTTCCTCAGTCAGTGCTTCTGTCTTTGCCAAACTTTTCATACTCTCATCATTTGCCACATCTTGAGCAGTGACAGTTTTCTTTCCCATTTCATATCCATTTTCACTAAATTCTGCAATACTGAAGCACTCAGATTTCTTTGGAACCTCTACTACTTCTTGGTCAGCTAGTGGTAAGGAGCTTTTTCCTATCCCATCATCTGCACCAGCTCTATCTTCTCTATCTTGAATAGTGATGATTTTTCTTTCCTCTTTGTCTCCATTTTCACTTGATTCTGAGACAGTGGAAGACACAGATTTCTTTGGAGCCTCTACTACTTTTTGGTCAGTTGATTGAGAGGTTTTTCTTATCCCATCATCTGCTTCTGTGGTGTCTTGAGCTGCGGTGGTTTTCCTCTCCACTTCATTTTCACTTTCACTTGATTCTGAGATGCTTCTGGAAGATATCGATTCCCTCAAACTTTTTGGTATTACCTGGTCATCTGGTAGAGAAGTTTTCTTTCTCCTATCATCTTCATGAAAATTTTGCATTTTGATGGTTTTGCTTATATTTTCAGCCACATTTCCACTCAACTCAAAACCATCACAAGACTCAGATTTCTGCAGAACCTCTACAACTTCTTGATCAGCAGTTAGAGGATGTCTTTCTTTACTATCATTTTCCACTAGTGTATCTTGTACAGAGATGTTTTTGTTCATTTTGGCTTCATTTTCTCTTAATTCTGACACACTGGAAGACTCAGATTTCTTTGGAAGCTTTACACTCTTTCCTGTCCTATCATCCTTAACTGCTGTACATTGCTGTGTGATAGTTTTGTTTATTATCTCAGCATCATTTTGAACTGATTCAGAAACACTGGAAGACACAGATCTCTTTGGAACCTCCATCATTTCTTGATTAAATGATGGAGCTTTGTAGGAACTTATTATATCCTTGCTACTAGATTCCTGAGGCTTCACACCCCTCCTCCTTGCTTCTCTGGACATCAGTGGCAGGGTAGCATGTGGTGCCTCAGCCTGCAGCTCTGGTTTTCTTGTGACATTTGGCTTTGAAGTAACAATGGGATGAGAACTGGAGGCTCGGGGCTTTTCAAAATTCTTTATCAAATCCCTGACAGACTTAACCTTGACATCATTTTCCTCCACACTTGTGAATGACTGCAAGGAGAAGAATGGGTGTGTTGCTTCTCTTTTTTTTACATGTCCAGCTCTTGCATCATCTTGTTCCTTGGTGTTGGGTTTCTCTGTAACACTAGTGATCAGGCTGGGACCATGAAGTTCTGATGAAATTACCCTTGTTATGTTCATATTTCCTACATTTGCCTTATCTTGTTCCTTGATGTTAGGCTTCTCTGCAACACTGTTGGTCATACAGGGATTAACAACTGATTTACTTTCCTTTACATTTCTCAGTGTTACATTAGCCATAACTTGTTCTTTGCTTGTCATTCCTGGTACATTTTCCTTCCTCAGCACACTCAAGCCTTCAGTGAATCCATGGAATGTTTGCAGCTGGACACTGCTCCTCCCTTCAAATGTTTTATTAATGTTGCAATTATCAACCACATCATGAGACTTGACATTATCCTCAGTGTCACAAGGCAAGTCTGAGCTTAACTGTACACATTTGTCAATCTCCTCATCTGGATTTGTACATGAATGGTTTTCTAATTTCTCATCTTTCTTTACATTTTCATCTTTAATTTGGCTGGTCTGTCCTGGATCATTCATTTCATGGCCAACAGGTATTTCCTCCTGATCCACTTCATCTACTGGTTCAGTGGTAAATAGTGTATTGAGGTCATCACTGGGTACAATTCTCAGGAAGGCCTCATCAAGTGATGCATCTGGCAAAACATCATGGCCAGCAGCACTATCTGAAAGCTCCAGGAAGGCTTCATTAAGGATGTCACTACTGATGGAGGTGCGAACACTAGCCAATCCACTGAGCGTTTGGTTCAGACTGTTTGTTGTGTCTATATCATAAGAGGCAGCTTCACTTGTTGTCTCTTCATGAACTTTTGCACTATTGTTCTCTAGATTTTCAACATTTTGTATTTTCTCTGCTGATTCTTTTGTTCTATCATTCTCTTTTCTTTTTTGTGTCTCTCGTCTTCCTTCACTTTCTATATCTTCCTTTCTTTCTTCAGTTTCTACCCTTCCTTGTTTCTCCTTTCTCCCCTCAGTATCTATTCTCTCTTCCATCTCCTTTCTTCCATCAACACTTCCTAATCTCTCTTTTATCTCTATTCCTTCTTCAGTATCTACCCTCTCTTGTGTCTCCTTTCTTCCTCTGCTGTCTTTTACCACATGTGAGGATGGTAAATCATTATCTTGTGTTTCAGTAAATTTGGCACCAGAATCTTCATGGAGGTCTGGCAAACTAATGACTACTGGATTACTGTGTGTTTGTTCATCTATTACACTTGTCCTAAGCCCACAAGTAGCACCACCAGTTTCATTCCATTTAGCTTCACCATTTGTACTTTTCACAACTTCACTTTTAGTTTGATCAACATCTGTACTTAACACTTCTAAGTTCTTATTTGCAGCCTCTTGTATTTGCTCTGGCTGTGGTTGCCTCTCTGTATGCTGCTCCTGTGTGGTGGTGGTGTGGTGGTGGTGGTGCTGGCGATGCTCCCCGGTGGTGGTGTGAGAGACCAGTCGTGCCACAGGGGGACAGGTAATGTGTGGATGCTCCCCCTGTGGCTTTGAGCTCAGCAGTTTTGAAAGGGATGAGCTTCTTGGTGGAAGTTTTGGCTTTTCTTTAGGGACGATTTTAACTGTAGAGTTATCAACAACCAAAGAAAACACTGGCTGGCTACGGTCTATGTGAGAAGCTGAGGGAGGGCTGGCAACAACCTCTTGATGAGCATCAGGAAGGCTGGCCAAGGTCTCACCATAAGCATCAGGACTACCTAAGGCTCTATCACAAGCATCAGGGGAAAATCCTCTCTCACTGCCATCACAGGACCTTGCAAAGCCAGAATCAAATGCAAGATCATCTAAGTGAACACTGGAGAACTCGCTGTCAGTGTGGGATTCCACCTCCCAAGCCTCCCCCAGTATGGTGGAGAGATAGGGGGTGGCTCGGGGTGTGGGAGTGAGGGCTGAGTCACTACTCTCACCGTCACTTCCATTCTGAGAAATTTCATTCAAAATCTGCACTTGAGGCAAAACACAATGATGTGCTGTGCTTGCTGCTTGGCCTGAGGCTGAGCTGTCACTACCAGTTGGAAGAGACTTTTGGTCGCTCTGGGGTCTCGTGTCCCATGGTTCAATTCTTTCTGGGTCAACAGACTCCTCATTAGACAACAAGGAAAGGTTGTCAACTATATCTAAGTGTTTGTCATCCAATACCCTCAAATTCACTCTTGAAGGTATGTATGTCCTACGGAGGGGAACAGGAACGAGTGAAGTCATGTCTGCATCAGTCTCCCCTTGCACCAACCGTCTCTCCCCCTGTGGTGGTGAAGAGGCTAAGCAGGCTACATCTAGCAAGGAATGGGCTGGAGAAGTGTCTCTCTCAACAAGATAATACTGAGGATTAGCATCATTTACAGGATCTACGGACTCCTCATTACTGAATAAGGAAAGATTGTCAAGGATATAAGAATTCCTTTTGTTTGTCATAAGGAGTCCTTCTACGGAGGAAATGGAGTCCCTGAATAATGGGTTTGTTTGCGAGGTGCTTGACGGGTCGCCTCTGTACACGCTGGGGATAAGAACACCTGTGACAGTCTCTGTAGAGTCATCGCTATCCTCCTCCTGTTCAGAGAAGAGGGACTGAATGTCACTACCCACCAAGGTATCGCTGTCACCATCCTCATCAGTAGTGTAGCCAAAGAAAGAGTCCAGGTCTGACTCATCGTCCCACACTTCCACATCGGACAGGCTGGGGCGTGGGGGATGGGGGCGGGGTTGTGTCAACAGGGTCTGAGCTACCAGGCTGCTATAGGGGGAAGCTTTGTACTCAGCATCTACAGCAAAGGAGGACAAACTCTTGGCCTTCCTGAGAGAGCCTTTACTACTACGCGTGACGACCTCCTTCGAAAACTACCTGTGCCCTGAGTGGCAGCAGAAGCAGCCGTGCCCTCCTCCTGGGTGGACGCCTGCCCCGCCTGGCCCTCCAGGTCATGGATGGACAGGCAGTGGCGACGGCTGCCATGCGAATGAAGTATTCCTTTATTTCACTGGCACTGTAGGTGCGGTTCAACTCCTTGGTTGCCGGCTTCTGGGCCGCTTTGAGGAGCCGGCTTGGTAGAGTCTTGAGCTTGTCTGAAGTGAGCTTGGCAGAGTGCTGCTGCTGCTGCTTGGTGGGCAAGGAGAACGAGCGCGCCAGGTTGAGTTCACTCTCACTTGGGGTGTCGGGGTCTATGGCTGGCTCACTCTGTGGCTCGCTAGGAGGAGCATCATCACTGGGGAGCCACGACCTTCCCCGGGCCACCTTCCTTAGCCAGGGGCCGTAGAGCGGCGGCAAGCGGCGACGGGACTCTACTGGAGAGCTGGTGTGCACCTCAGAGGTCATACTAGTTGAGGAAGCATTAGAAGGAGAAGGCGCCAGGCGGCGCTGCAGCCTGCGTCGGGTCACCCTCTCAATAGTATGTCGCTGGGGCAAGGCTGAGGACACAGGTGAGGGCACTGGTGTCCCGTATTCATAATCTGCAATCACAAGTTCACCTCCACCATTCTGCATACATGCTGTGAATACCAAGCCACACCTTGGCTTGGGCTGTACTAAAAGTATTTTAGAGTGGCACTTCCCTTAAGTCTGGGCCACTGCATTAGTACATGCACAGTAGGTCAAGTCAGCAGCAGCATAGCATGCACCTAGCAGTCACACCCACAGTGCCGCTGCCCTGGGCAAGCACTGCCTCGCCACCCACAGCTAGCTAGCACTTCCCGCGCACGCTGCTCAGCACTCCCCACCTACACCCACACCTGCCTACCTCCACATTCCCCCGTCTGCACGAGGCCCAGGTCCTGGTGGTACTTGTGCAGCAGCTCCCTGTAGCTGAGTCTGCGTGTCTGGGTCATCCTCCCACCCAAGTGTCGACGCCACCACTCACTACCCTCCCTCACCTGCTATCACCAAACCCGTGTTATCTCCTATCTTATCGCAGAAGCTCACAGCACTTCTTTGTGCCCCTGCTGTGACTTTTGAATCTGTCCTGTGTGCGTATGTATGAATGCTTGGTGAAGGCCTCACTGCACTGATAACACTCAAGGAACCCTCTGCTCCCTGCTGCACGCCACTTAGCACACAGAGGTCACTTTTGTTAATATAAAAAGTTATATTACTCATTGTTGTTGTTACTATTATTATTATTATTATTATTATTATTACTATTATTATTATCATCATCATCATTAATGCAAAGTTCTACACTGATTAGGCATCTACTGATAAGAGAACATGTTAGAAAATAGTGAAAGTTAACCTTCACCGAGAGAGGCGAAGAATGCATGAAGCTAACAACAATCCGCATTCCACCCGAAGACGCAGGTTTCTTCCCCTTTCACTCCTCACTCTCTCTTGCACATGGGTTACAAACACAAATTAAATACAAAACATGCAGGAAAGAGGAACTGAAAGGCAAAAAAGACGTGAGGAATGGAGTAAAACATTATCAAACTGTGAACATTTGGAGAACCACTGGTGCATGGAGAGACTGGAGGAGGAGGAGGAGGAGGAGGGACAAATGTGAAAGGCTGACAAGAGAAATTGATTTATCTGTGTGCTGTAAAAGTGAGTACTGTGCAGGTTTATCTTTGGCATGCAGTGGCAGGCAACTGTGCTTGGTTTAGTGGGTTTAAGATAAATAAAAAAGGTGATTAGTAAAATAAAAAATAAGTTCCAAATGATTGATTAACTGAAAGATTGAGTTGCTTTAAGTAAAAGGAAAAAAGGTAAAGACTGAAATTTGATTTGAAAAAATATTCCAGTATTAGAATAAATTGTGAATTGAAGATATGATTAACAGATACAAGGACAGAAGGATCATTAGGTTTAAGATGGAGATGATCGCTGCTTTAAGGAAGAAAAAAAGTAAGGGACTAAGAATTTTAAAAAGGTATTCCAAGTGAAGGAGATTAACTAATTAAAGAAGTTGTGGGATAATGAGAGAGGGTTTATGCTTGATTAGATGAGAGAGAGAGAGAGAGAGAGAGAGAGAGAGAGAGAGAGAGAGAGAGAGAGAGAGAGAGAGAGAGAGAGAGAGAGAGAGAGAAATTTTAGTAAGTCATAGAAAAAAAAAGATACTCTACCTGAAGAAAAGTTACTAATTAATGAATATCAAGTCTTATAGCAATAAAAACAAAATCTGAGTTAACAATTCCGCCAGTAGGGAAAAAAAAAAAAAAAAAAAAAAAACATTGAAAAACAAATTCCATACATTAGGGATAAATTTTCACAAAGATAAAGGATTCTAAGAAGAGAAAAAAGCCTCAAAATAGAATAGATATTTAAGGATGTAGGAAAAAAGGACATAGTTTCAAGGGTGAACACTGTCAAGGTCAGAAAATGTCCCATGAGAACCTAGGGGATGATGGGAAGCATGTGATGGGAAGTGTGAAGGGTGGCGGGCAGGATATAATGGGAAATGTGCTGGGTGATGGGAGTGTGATGGCTGATGAAGAGAGCAGGTGATGGAAGTGTGAGAAGAATGATGGGAAGAGTGGAGAATATGGAGGCTTGATAGATGAAAAGAAGGAAGTGAGGGGTGGTGGAGGCAAGTCTGGTGAAGGAGGGCAAGGTGAGGTGAGGTGAAGTCATTAGGTTATGGTGTGGATGAGTTACTGACATATGGTTGAGTCTGGTCGATGAAGAGATGGTAGTAATGAGACTGGATAGATGAAAAAAAGGAAGTGATGGGGGTGGTAAAGGTGAGTCTGGTGAAGGAGGCCAAGGTGAGGTGATGGTAACAGGTTTATGGTATGGATGAGGGAATGACTGACATATGGTGAATCTGGTTGATGATGAGACGGTAGTAATGAGACTGGGTGTGGGTGTGTGAGTGAGTAAAAGTCTGATGAAGTTAAGCATTTATGGATGAAAAAGCCTGAAAAGAGTCTTAAAAATTGTGTCAAGTCAGTAAAACACAAAAATAGTGAGAATGAGTCTAATAAATGGGATGACAAAAGTAAAAATGATAAATTCAATGTAGACAAAAATAACCTTAAAAAAGCATATTAAGTTAAGAGAAAACAAGGAATAAGTGAATCACAAATGGAGTGAAAGAAAAAAAAAGTAAAACATATGAAAGGAGGAAAGGAAGTTAATTATGAAATCAGAGGGAAACCCAGAGAATGAACAAGAAACCTGAAACCGGGAAAATAACCAGGAAAAGTTAGATAAAAAGCAGGAAAATAGACCAGGGATATTTATAAACAGACAGATAAAACAAGAACAGTGCATACTCAAATAAAACGAGAGTAAACAAGAGAGGGAGAGGCAGCGAGTCAACAAAAGCGAGACGGACACTCACCCTCAAAGACGCCAGACTCCAGCAGGTTCCCGGAGCGTTGCAAGGCCCTGAACTCGTCTCTGGACAAGAAGGTGTAGTCGACGCCGTTCACTTCACCCTGACGCGGAGATCGAGTGGTCACGGGGACAGTTCGAAGGTACACATTATCCCGAATCGTGTTTTGTAGCTCATGGTCAACGCTGCCTTTCTGGAACCGTGTATTCAGGTACTGCCGAAGATCCCGCGTCAAGGAGCCTGTAGAAGAAGAAAGGAATGATGTTTTTTATGCAGTTTCTTCACGTGGAGTCTGATGCCGTGTTGTCTTGTGCCCCTAACCCAGCCACACGTCCTCCCACCCCACCAGCCACCCACCCAATCAGCCACACGGTTTTTATGCGACTCGGCTGGCTGGGTGGGTGAATAGGGAGGACTGGGCGGGGTTGGGTGACAGGGAGAGGCATTCAGGTGTTTGTTTTTGTTAAGTCGTTTGTGTATGTTCCGTTTGGTGGGTCCCGCTTGTGTGTGTGTCCTCCATCACCTCCACCACCACCTCCTTCTTCTTTACGTATATATATTTTCCTCCTTATTCGTGTAACTAATCCTTCTTACTCCTCCTCTTTTATTGTATCGTCCCCTTTACACACTTCTTATTCCTCATTTTGTAACTATTCATTTCCCAGACATCCAACTGTACTTCCTCTCTCTTCTTCCTCCTCCTCCTCTTCTAGTGCATACCCTCACCCATAACACCTTCACAACTGTTCTTCCTAATATCAAAACCTCTCACTGCATCTCCTTCCTCCAGCTCCTCCTCTTCTCCCTTTTCTTCCCAGCTGGAGCAAAACACAAGCTCACTCACCGTATTTCCATCTCCCGCTCCTCGTCCTCTCCCTCTGCACCATTATTAACGTCACACTGAATAAACCACAGCCAGGAGACTATAAACTTCATCACCAGCGCCACCACACTACCTATTCCAGTTCTGAGATTCTAAACAAAATACGATCGGATTCTGTTGTCATTCGATGCGTTTCTGATCTGAACGAGTGAACTGTTTAGCCAATGAAGCATTACATGTCAGTAAATGTAGTTTTTTCGGGTTTTATGACTGGGTTATTGATAAAAAGTGAATATGTGAAGGTACGTGTTGGTAAAAAAAAAAAAAAAAAGCGATATGTAAGAAGGTTCAATAAATTTCGATCAGATTACGAACCGCGCGACTGAAAAGGAAGCAGTGAACCAGCGAACCGTAATAAGCTTGGTAATTATCGTTTTCTTCTGCTTTCTATTCTTTCCTTCTATACCGGAAAGAATATTATAGTGTGTGTGTGTGTGTGTGTGTGTGTGTGTGTGTGTTAGTCTCATATGTCTCACTCACGACACCCTGGAGTAACACTGCATGACCGGATGACCAACTAACCTAAGCTAACATAACGGAGCCTAATCTCACCTAAGTAACTCCACTAACGCAAATTTAACCTTATCCAACTCCACTTTACCTTATCCAACTTGATCCAGTGTGACGAAGTAATCTAACCTAATTTTGCATCATCTTACCTTTTCTAAGCTAGCCTATCTAACGTAACCTAACTCAGCATTATCTAAGCTAACGTAAGTAAAGCGACCTTACATATTTAGCTAACCTAGTGTCACCTAACGTAAGCTAATCTCACAATACTTAACCTAACATAACCCAACCTAATCTAACCTAACCTAACCTTATCTCACCTCACCTAACCTCATCTAACCTAACCTTACCTCACCTCACCTAACCTAACCTCATCTAACCTCACCTCACCTAAATAAACTAATCTTGCCTTTTCACTCACGTCTTGGCTTCTTCCTCTCTTTCTTTCTTTCTCCTTCTCTCTCCTCCTCCTCCTCCTCCTCCTCCTCCTCCTCCTCCTCCTCCTCCTTCACCTCCTCCACTTTCCTCCAACTCTCTGGCTCCACAGAACAGAAAGTTGCATTCTACTCACACGGTACTTCCGCTTAAAAGAAAAAGTTTACAGCTGATAACATTTCCTCTCTCTCTCTCTCTCTCTCTCTCTCTCTGACCTTCTATACTTCCTTTCTCGCTCTATAAAATGTTCAGTAAACGACAATACGATCCATCTCTCTCTCTCTCTCTCTCTCTCTCTCTCTCTCTCTCTCTCTCTCTCTCTCGAAACAATACACTTCTGGACGTTGTAATATCACACTGTTAGATTTATACTCCTTTTTTTCTCCCTCCCTCCCTCCCTCTCTCTTTCGCTTTTTTTTTTTTCCCTCTCTCCTTATCTCGACCGTAACAAGAAGGCACTTGAGTATAACAGGACCAACACACACACACACACACACACACACACACACACACACACACACACACACACACACACACACACACACACACACACACACACACACAAACGTTCAAGGTATTTATCATTGACTGGCTGTCCTGTCAAGGTAGTGATATTGAAGGTAAATTTCTTCTTCTTCTTCTTCTTCTTCTTCTTCTTCTTCTCCTCCTCCTCTTCTCTCATCTCTCTTTACCATTTTTCTAGTGTTCCAAAATCATCTTCTTCCTCTTCCATTTTTTTTCAGTGGTTATTTTTCTTTTCGTTTTTTTCTTCTTATTTGTCTTTCCCCTCTTTGTTTTTTCATTCCCTCCTTTGTGTTCTTCCCTCCTTCCTGCACTTATCCTTTCCTCTCCCTTCCCTTCCTTCTTTCCTCGTCCTTGATTCTCTCTCTCTCTCTCTCTCTCTCTCTCTCTCTCTCTCTCTCTCTCTCTCTCTCTCTCTCTCTCTCTTAAAATTCATCTCATTCAAGCACTTTTTCCTCACACACTCACCAACCACTCACCCCCTTCCCTCACCCCTCCCTACCCCCATCCCCCTTCTACCCCCCCATCTACCCATTCCTCACGGGACGCTTCACAAAAACACAACCCCATCACGACTCGAAGCCACCGTCCCTTCCCGTCCCATTCCTTCCCTTCCCTTTCAGTGTCCCTCCGTCCCTCCCTGACTGGCTAGTGAAGGAATGCAAGGCTGCGGTAAGGAGGGAGGGAAGGAGGGAAGGAGGGATGGAGGAGTGGAGGAAACACAAGGACGTGAGGACTGGAGGAAAGGTGGTAGGGACGTGTGGAAGGAAGGAAGGAAGGAAGGAAGGAAGGAAGGAAGGAAGGAAGGAAGGAAAGGAGGATGGTGAGGGGTGTGTGGAAAGGTATAAAGAGGGAAAAAATATCACATGAGAAGGAGGAAGAAGAAAACAATAACAACAACAGGTAAAAGAAAAGGTAAATGAAGAATAAGAAAGAAAAAAGGCAGGAGTAACAACAACAACAACAACAACAACAACAACAACAACGAGTCAAAGAAAAGGTAAAGGAGGAGGAGGAGGAGGAGGAGGAGGAGGAGGAGGAGGAGGAGGAGGAGGAGGAGGAGGAAGAAGAAGAAGAGACAGGATGCATGAAACAAGGAGATGAGGACAGAGAGGGAGAGAAAGAGAGAGGGAGGCGAGGAAGGATGTGGAGACAGAAACAAAGAAGAATGGACAGGCAGAGGAAGAGATGCTGGGAGAGGCCGGAAGAAGGGAGGGAGGGAGAGAGTAGGGGACAGAGGAATGGGTACAAAGGTGGATACAGGTGTGAAGGATATGGAAGGACAATGGATAGGGATAATGGAGATAAATAGGAAGCGGATGAGAGGAATTACAGATTACTGCTACCTTATGGATGACACAAAGAGAAAGACAAAGAAACGAACGATAATGAGAGACGTTAAACAGAGGACACGGGAAAAGAGATGAGGGAGAAAGGATAGACGGGGGAAAGAATTAGAGGAGAAAATGAAAGAACAGAAAAGGAACACAAAAAGGAGGTTAGATAATAATAGACAAGGATAGAAAATAGATAAATGCATAAAAAAATTGAACAAAGAAAGGGATTAACACAAAATTGACAAAAGAAATTATGCACAGTGAATATTTTTGGATAGAAAAGAATGAAAGACAACGAAAAGGAAAATAAAACAAAGAAAATTAATGAAGTTACAACAAACAGATAAAAAAAAAATAAAACGGAAATAAAATAAAAGATTAAAAAAACATGAATGAAGGAAGAAACAAACAAAAAATCACAAACAAGGAACATAGAAGAAATAGAAGAACAAGAGAGAGAGAGAGAGAGAGAGAGAGAGAGAGAGAGAGAGAGAGAGAGAGAGAGAGAGAGAGAGAGAGAGAGAGAGAGAGAGAGAGAGAGAGAGAGAGGTGAGTTACTACAGGTGAGGGGCGTGGCGTGGAAGGGAGAGGGAAGAACAGGTAAACTTGTACAGGTGAGAAGACGAGAAGAATGTGAAGTAGAGAACAGTAACGATATGCAGAGAGAAGGAAAAATGAAGAGCTAAACTTAGGAGATAAAAGAAGTACAAGATAGTGGAGGAAGATAAGGATAAGAATATAGAGAAATTAGTACAGATAAGATAAGAAAGGAAAATGGGAAAAAGATAAGGTGATCGAAGTGAGAAAAGAGTTAAATAGTAAAGGAAGGAATAAGTACAAAATACAGACGAAGGAGAATAGGAATAAGAAGACATATACTAAATTAACACAGGTAAGAAGATAGACGTAATAAAAAAAAAAAAGAGGAAGAGGCAACTTAGTGTAAATAAAGATGTAGATAGGTAAACGAAAGTGATGGTTGAGTACAAAATATGGACAGAAGATAGAGAGAGAGAAGGTATAAACAAACTTAACACGAGTAGAGAGATAAAAGAAAGGTAAGAAGGCGAAACAAAAGCATGTACAGGCAAATAAAGACGTAGATGAAGGAAATAGTACAAAATACGGGCGTGTCTTAATATAGGCAAGGAGGGATGGGCGTGGGCGTGGCGTAGAGAGAGAACGGGTAAGCTAGAAAAGGTAAACAGGTGTGTGGAAGGTACAGGAAGATAAAAGAAGAAAAAAAGAAGAAAATAAGGGAAGGTAACAATTAGAATACAGAGAAAAGTAAGGAGAAATAGCCGTGAGAGTGGGTGTGGTGAAAGAGAACAGGTAAACAGATGTAATAGAGGATAAATATGGGAAGGCATAGGTCTGGAGGTGCGGTAATATAGGTAAGGCGTGGGCGGGAGTGTGGGCGTGGAGCAGGTGAGCTTGTAACATTAGGATGGGCGTGCGAGGGCGTCCAAAGAGCAGCAGTCAGCCCAGTGTGACGCAGCCCGGGACAGCGTGACGGTGGAGCCTCGCCGTGACAAAACCGCCGCAGTTTGACCTCCAGCGACGCAGAGCCTTGCAACGCGACGCAACGTGACGTGACGTGACGCGCTCGTAACGGCAAGGTGCGAATGAGTGGTGTGTAAAAAAAGGAAAACTGAGTAGAATGCGAGGTGTAAAAAATAAAACTGGTGATATGATAGAAAGAGTAAAAAGAGGAAGAATGAATAAAAGAATAACGGTACAGTAATATTCGAAGATCAAGAGTAAAAAAAAAATAAATAAATAAATAAAACGGAGTAGAATGAGACTTGTAAAAATGAAACTGGCGATATGATAAAAAGAGTAAAAAGAGAAAGAATCAATAAAAGAAGAACGGAACAGTAATATAAGATCAAGAGTAAAAAAAATAAATAAATAAAACGGAGCAGAATAAGAGGTGTAAAAGTAAAACTGGCGATATGATAAAAGTAAAAAGAGGAAGAATGAATAAAAGAATAAAGGCACAGTAATATTCGAAGATCAAGAGTTAAAGCCGAAATATGAGCAATGTATAAAAAAAATAAAACTACATGGAATAAGAAGCGTGAAAGTAAAACCAGTGATATGAAAAAAAAAGAGCGAAAAGAGGAAGAATGAATAAAAGACTAAAGGCACAGTAAAATTCTATAAGACAACGAGTAACAAATGAAATATATAAGAGTAGTGTACAGCAAAATGAAAACTGGGTAGAATAGAAAGTGTAAAAAAGCAGAACTGGCGATACAATACAATTTTCAAAACCGAAAGTAAAAGGCGAAAAATAGATAAAACGAATAACGAGACACTAATATTCTAAAGGACAAAATTTAGGAGTGGCGTGAAAGAAATAAAAACTGAAAATTAGAAAAAAAACAATAGAAAAAAATGAATCGCGAGTTTAAAATAGAGGAAAAAAAAAGAATAACAACACGCTAATATTCTAAGACAAAGAGTTAAAAAATGAAATATGAATGCTGCAATAAGATAAAAAAAAACTGAATAGAATACGATAAAAATAGACAAAAATATCGAGGGTAAAAAAAAAGGGAAGAACGAATAAAAAAGAACAACACCACAGTAATATTTTAAGCCTGAAAGTGAGGCAAAAATATGACTAAAACAACAACGATGCAGAAAAACTTTTGAGAACCGAAGGTAAAAAGAGAAAAATAAAACAATAAAGAAAGGAATAACAAGATAAAATGCAAAACCCCGAGAATAAAAAGACAAACTGCAAATAACTAATAGCAACGAAGGAAGATCTGAAAAACGACGATAAAAAAAGATAAACTAAACAAAAGAATAACAAGATAAAAAAAAAAAAACGAGAATAAAACACAACAAACAAACTAATATCAACGAAGCAAGATCTGGAAAACGACGATAAGAAAAAGATAAACTGTAAACAAAGGAATAACAAGATAAAAATGTAAAAATAAAAAAAATAAAAAGATAAACTGCAAATAACTAATAACAATGAAGAAAAATCTGAAAACGATAATAAAAAAAGATAAATTGTAAATAAAAGAATAACTACGTGACATTCTAAAGGCGAGCGTAAAAAGAGAATAAATAAAAAGTAGAATAATAAACGATAATAACGGTAATAAAGAACGGAGATAAGAAAGGAAAATAAAAGCAAAGAACGAAACGAAGGAATAATAACAATAAAACCAAGTAAAAACATAATAAAGAAGAAAACAACAATAAAAGTTATAATAAATTCAAAACAAAGAAAAGAATGATAAGAGAATAAGAATAGACAAGAATAAAGAGAGGAAATAAGGAACACACCAAATAAGAATAATAAGGAAACTCGCCAAACAAACACAAGGAAAGAAAGGAAGAATGATGATGTTTAGAAAGTTAAGAGAATAATAATAAGTCAGCCATGAATACCTCTGCTTTCCTCAACCCCCCTCCCCACCACCACCACCACCACCACCCTTACCCTCCCCACCCTTACCTCTCCCACACCCAACACCAGCCCAGCCTTCTCGAACCCTCCCCAACCATCCTCCTGCAACACCAACCTTACTAACCCCTCCACATTCAACCTCATTCTTCTCTACCACTCTTCGACCTTTGCATTCTCAATCACAACATTTCCTACCACAACTCTCCTCCTCCAACCCCAGCCTTATTAACCCTTCCCATTCAACCTCATTCTTCCCTACCACTCCCTAACCTTTCGATTCTATACCACAATTTTTCCTAGCCCTCCCAAACCCTTTCCCTACAACACCAACCCTAACTCATCCTCTCTTTCAATCTCAATTTTTCTCTACCATTCCCAACCTTTCAATTCCCAACCACAACATTTCCTAACCCTTCTTCTTCAACTCCAACCTTATTAACCCTCCCCATGCATTCAACATCATTTCTCTACAACCCCCAACCTCTCCTTCCTCAACCACAGCTTTTCTAACCCTGCCCAACTCTCCTCCTGCAAGCCCAACCTTACTTAACTCTTGCTTTCAACCTCAATTCTTCCCAACCTTTCCATTCTATACAACTTTTCCTAACCTTCCTTCTTCAACCCCACCAGTGCCTACCTTCTCCAAACCTACCTCCACTCCACCCCAACCACCAAGAAAAGCTGTCATAAGCAAACAAAAAGGTGAAAACAACAAAGGAACATCACGCACCGAACAATAACAATAACAACAACACACGGAAGCAGAAACACACGACGAAGCAACACAAAGAAACGAAAACCTTTCAAAACACGAACGACGCGAGGAACAAAGCACAAAACAACATTGAGGACGAAAAAAAAAGGAAAGCAAGTGAAGAAAGAAACATTAGCAACACAAACCTAACCTAATGACAACATAACGACGAAAAAAAGGAAGAAGAAGAAGAAGAAGAAGAAGAAGCATCAACACCAACACAAACGTAATCTAACCACGGAAAAAAGAAAATAAGACGAAGAAAGGAGCATTAGCAACAACACAAACCTAACCTAATGACTCCATAACGACAGAAAAAGTTTGGAAGACGAAGCAGCAGCATATTAAACCTCTTCTGTACCGTGACGCGTTTCCATATTCATTCTGCTTACTATTTGGTGATTCTATGCAGCTTCAGAAACTCATGTGGGGGATTCAAATAGTGAAGACACTGGCCATTAATCTTCTGACCTCCATAAACCCTTCCTAATGTCAATAAAATCATCAAATCACAATAAAAATTCATGATAAAAATGCGTTCCAGTACTGAAGGGGTTTGAAGTTTGAAGGAATACGAAAGGAAATGAAGAAGAAAAGTACAAAAAACCAGTCATTTCAAAAAGAGGAAACAGGAAGAGGAAGAGGAAGAGGAAGAAGAAACACAAAACAAGGAACCTATGAAAGAAAACGAGGAGAAATAAAAAAATAAATAAAAACAGAAAACAGAAAACGAAACACGAACATTGAGACTCAAGGAAAGAAAACGAGAAATAGAAAAAAAAAATTAAAACAGAAAACGAAACACGAACATTATGAGACTCAAGCATAAAGAAGAAAATGGAATAGAAAACGACATTACGAAGAAAACGAGAGAGAAAGCGGACGGTACTGAACTTCCACTACGCATTTGTTTACGTGACGCTCCGTAACGCTACAGGGAACATCACGTGACGCGGGGAGGTGACGGTGGAAAGAGGTGACGCCAACAAGTGAACACAGGCAGCAGCGTAACAACACAGGTGGTAATGACGCACGTAAGAAGCAGCGTCACCTTCAGAGAGAGAGAGAGAGAGAGAGAGAGAGAGAGAGAGAGAGAGAGAGAGAGAGAGAGAGTAAAAGGCGAGGTACCAATACGAAAGAATTAGGAAAACACAAGCCCTCTCTCTCTCTCTCTCTCTCTCTCTCTCTCTCTCTCAGGAGGGGGCACAATAACCAGGCGTAATGGTCTTAGTTCCAGGGGCCGTTTCGAGGCGCAGGTGTCGAATGATCCTGGAAACAAATTCGAAGCGCTAATGAACCCGAGAGATTGCTTCACTTTGGCGCCAAACTTTCCTCCTTCCCTTTTTACCAGCTTTTTTTTTCTTTCTTTCAACTCTTTTCCTTCTGCTCTGCCTGATTTTGCTCTCTCAGCCTTCCTTCTACTACTACTACTACTACTACTACTACTATTGCTAATTAATTCTGAGAGAAGCGAATCTTTCCTTTCTTTTTTCCCAATCTGTTAGTTTTTTCTCTCTCTCTTATTCGTCCTCCTACTGAATTTACTCAACTTTATTTCTTACTACTACTACTACTACTACTACTACTACTACTACCACTACCACTATTTCTACTACTACTACTACTACTATTACTACTACTACTACTACTACCATCACTACTACTACTACTACTACTACTACTACTACTACTAGCTCGTTTCTTTCCCTCTTCATATCTCGTAATGTACTTTCTCTTTTCCTATGATTTTTCTTTTTAGTTTTATCCCTTCCCTTCTGTAAGAGTGACTTTCTCCTCTTCTTGTAGTCTCTCTCTCTCTCTCTCTCTTTAAACACAGGCAAGAGGACCAATAGATCTACTACTTCTTGTTCTTACTTTATATTCATTCACCAGCTCCTCCTCTCCCCCTCTCCTCCTTCTTGTCTTCCTCCTCCTCCTCCTCCTCTCGTAACGTAGACATTTTCTGGAAACTAGGCCAAGAAGAGACCAATAATTCCTCCTTCCTTCCCTCCCTTTTCCTCCTTCACCTTTCCTCCACACGGTAAACACCCCTTCATTATCTTTTCCTTTCTCTCTCTCTCTCTCTCTCTCTCTCTCTCTCTCTCATCATCTTTTTCCTTCCCTTTCTACCACATTTACTGCGATCTCCTCCCCTTCCTCTTTCTATTTTTTTCTTTTTTCTCTTCTCCTCCTCCTCCTCCTCCTGTTTCTGCTTATCTTTCATCATCTTGTCTCTATCTTCCTCTTTCTCTCCTTCCTTCCGTATTTACCCACTCTATTGTGTTAATCTTCTCTCTCTCTCTCTCTCTCTCTCTCTCTCTCTCTCTCTCTCTCTACCACGATTTTCCCTCATTTCGTCCCCTCTTTATCTCCCCACCTCCTTTCTCTTCCTTTCCTTTCTTCTCATGTTTCCTCCGCCTCGTTTTTCTTCGTGTTCTCCCCTTCCACTTCTCTTTTTTTCCCCTTTGCCTTCTGTTCTCCCCTTCCTCTCTCTCTCTCAACAATAGCCGTGTCTAAGGTAATGTACTCTACCGTAGTTTGTTAAGAATAGACAATAACTGAACACTTTCTCTTCCTCAGGCTGTGTGTGTGTGTGTGTGTGTGTGTGTGTGTGTGTGTGTGTGTGTGTGTGTGTGTGTGTGTGTGTGTGTGTGTAGAATGGTTTACAATGAGCGTGGGAAGAAATGTGTGTGTGCGTGCGTGCGTGTGCGTGAAGAGCATCCATCACCAGTTGCCTGTGTGTGTGTGTGTGTGTGTGTGTGTGTGTGTGTGTGTGTGTGTGTGTGTGTGTGTGTGTGTGTGTGTGTGTGTGTGTGTGTGTGTGTGTCGTTATAATTGTCGGATATTGAACAAACACACAAGGAGGAAGAGAAGGAAAAGATAAAGAGAGGAGGAGGAGGAGGAGGAGGAGGAGGGCGCGGCAGGTGTGTGGGGCGTGACGAGGGAAAGACAGTCACCACCATCGCCTCTGAGCACACTTCCTCCCCACCACCACCACCACCACCACCACATCATCATCACCACCACACTCCATCTCTTCCACCACAATTGACCACATTTCCTCCCATACACAGCTAGATGGAAGCCTCACAAGAACACGCAGGCACTCACGCAAACTCACGCACACACGCAAACTCATTTTTTTTCTTTTTTTACCCCATCTTGCCTCGTGCACATCCTCTATTTAACGCAGGCTTGTTATGCACCGCGCGCCGCCCTTGGTTCTCGCTACGCCAGAGCTAGGGCCAGGTGGTGCCGCCCTCGCCCCCTTACACGTTTCTCTCACTCCAGGTAACGCCGCGTACCAGTCAAGCCTCATCGTGTCCCCAGGCGATGATTTCTTAACCTAGAGCTATTAAGGCCACAGATGCTACTCAGTTCAAACCCTAAAGAAACAACAATTAAACCCGGAGAAACTGATTTTTTTTTTTTTTTTTAAGGATGCGTGAAAACTTGACATGCTAGTGAGAGAAGGGCTTCCAGTGTCTCCTTTTTTTTCAAACCCACCTGGGGAGCTTCGTGCCCTGACGCGGCTGAGGGCGTTACGGAAGGTGTTGCTGGCGGAGGCGCGGACAGAGGGCTTAGTAGGTGATGGTGTGCTGGTGCTTGCTGGGGCTGACCGACGGCGCACTTCCTGATAGAGAACTGACGGAGGGATGGGTGGCCGCGGGGTGCTCTGTCTGGCGCACCACCGCCAGGAGGATGTAGAAGGAAGACTGCTGACTTCATCTTGGTCTTCCTTCTCTACTTGCTTTTGATTGTTCTGCTTCTCTTGTTGTACTTGTTGATAATGCTGCTGCTGATGTTGATGCTGACGTAGCTGAAGTTGCTGTTGCAGCTGTCGCTGTGCCCTTAACGTCCTGAGGCCCCGTGAAGGACGCCCGTGCATCCAAGCCATCTGTGCAGGGCGTGGGCCATGACACCGGCGGGAGGCAGCGCCAGGGTTGCGGCTGCTTGATCGAGGAGGAGGCACAGGCGGCAGATGAGGCGGGCTTGGGGAAGGGGGAGGGGGTGGTAAGGCGGGAGGTAAGGGCGGGATGGGTGAAGGGTTTGTCACGGGCGGTGGGCTGACTGGCAGGGGTGGGGGTGTGGGGCTAGAAGACACGGGCGGTGGGCTGGATGGCAGGGACGGGGGCGTTGGACTGGGAGATTCTGGGGGAGGACTAGTAGGAAGAGGCGGTGGCGTTGAGCTGGGAGATTCGGGGGGCGGGCTAGTTGGCAGGGGTGGAGGTGTTGGGCTGGAAGACGGGCTGGCTGGAGGTAGTGGTGGATGGCTTGCCTGGGGCGGTGAGGTGTCTCTTCTGTGTGTCAGAGTCCCTGAGCTGGTTGGCGAGGAGGAAGGTTTGGCGGCAGAAGAGCGAGCGTGCAGGGTGGCACTGGCGGCAGGGCGTTGTGCTGTGCTCTCTATTTCTCTGATGATCCTCTTTTTCCTCTTGACCGGGCGGGCGTAAATAGGTTCCCGCCTCGCCGGCCGCAAGGTGGGTGTCCTGGGAGGGCGCAGGGCGGGTGACCCTGCCAGGCGGCGGCTCGGTGCCTTGGGCGGCTTCAAGGTGGACGGTGGCTTGTCGCGACGATCAGTGGATGAGGAGGTGGAGGCGCCACTGTCATGAGTCATGCTCTCAATGCCGCTGGAGGAAGTGTCGCCCTGGGAGGCGCGAGCACGTGCGGCCGCGGCGGCAACACAGTCATCTATGCACCGCTCATGGCGACCCAGCACGGGGGCGGACACCAGTACGTCACGATAGTCCACGTAAGTGTTGTGCGCCGCGGTGCGCGTGGGCTTGGTGCGTTTCAGGGCGGAGTTGAAGATGTGGGCATCGATGGAATGGGTGTGCGAGGGGACGGGGGTCAGCAGAGGGTTGTCCACCCCCAGGTTGGAGCCCCCGTGGAACACAAACTCATCCTCATCGTGCAGGGAGTCCAGGGCGTCATCGGAGGAACACGTAACAGCGGGCCGCAGGCGCCGCCGCACTTTGGCACTGGTCCTCCTCCACAGGGCCACACATGCCCGCGCCCGCCGTCGCCCTGAGCCCCATCGGGCCCGCCCCAGGCCCCCTAACGTGGGCATGGCTCCTGGCTACACACAGACAACCCTTCCCCTCCCCGCAGAGGGGCGGGGCGGCGGCGTGGGGCGGAGTGCCTGGCACAGCCGCGGAAGAGAAACTTTGACGAGTGGCGGCGACCGTCACCTCACCGCCACAGCGCCGCGCCGCGCCACGCCCGCCTCCAGCCCTTCATACTCTCCTCTCCTCCCTGACACACACCAACACCGCGGCACAAGAAATCACGTGAAGATGAGCAATGCCCTCGGCCAGCCAGGACGCAGGTCCCCAAGGCGGCACAGAGCGGTGCGTCACGCGCCACACACGCCTTCGCACCACCACAGCCTCACACACACACACAAACAGAAAGCACGACA
>NC_059278.1:14709955-14717455 GCF_017591435.1 Portunus trituberculatus | reverse complement strand
GGTGGTGTGGGCGGAGCGGGGGGTGGTGGGCGGCGGCGGGGGTGAGGGAGGCGCGGCCCCCTGGGAGAGACTCGAGGTAGTCTGGGCCGGAGTAGAGGCTGTCGTCGCGGCGATACACCACCTCGTAGCGGTAGTGCTGAGGCCGCCTGCTGCTGCCCCCGCTACACCAGCCACACACGCGCCACGACACCATCACGGCCCGCCCACCCCATGCCGCCGCCCACACCCGCTACACCCCTCCGCCCTCCTGCCGCCGCCAGAGCCGCTCCTTGCATGCCACTCGCCGGGTCCCTTGCGTGCGGCGGGTGCCCTCTTGTGCGTGTGTTCGCGGCCTCTCACATCACACCACAGCTCGCCACCTCGCCTCGCCACGCCCGTCTGGTCCTGTGTCTCTCGTGGGTGTCCAGCTCTCGAGGTGACACCCTTACAGCGCAACACTTCTAGTGACGCCCTACAACACAACACACCTTCAGAATAACAAACCTACAACATACGCAGTGACGCAGCTACAACGCAACACCTCCAATAAACAATCCCTGCAACACAAAGGAAGACAACGCCCCACCCCCCCAATCGCAACACAACGCCGCGGTGACGCCCCTGGTGACAGCGACGCAACATGCACGCGTAAAGTGACACCCAGATCCTCATGCAGCGTCACACAGGCATTGCTGGAGGTCACGAGTCCACACCAGTCTGGTCACCACGCGGAGGGTGCCAGAGAGGTCGGGTTGCAGTGCCTATCCTGTCCATTAGTTACACAGCTGTTCTCGACACAAAGGGAGGAACAGGGAGTGCCACAAACGGTCATTCCACATGCGCTGCCTTATTCCTGTTCCTCAAGGTCTCTCCGAACGTAAATTTCGAACCCAGCACTTCCTTGTTGAGTGAGAGAGAAAAAGTGTTGAGCGGTGATCGTAAATAGACTTGAACGCATCAAGCCTCCGTCAATAATTCTGTGTGGGGACGTGATGTACCTACTGTGCCAAGGTTGGGTTTGATGTAAAATATCTTTTTGAGCTTTCCTATGCACTGCAGTAACTAGGGAGAGGTCATTTATGTTGTTGATAGAGTGCACTGCCATTTCTCTGACAAAGGACTGGCTATTTTTATTTTACTTCGGCTCGTTTCAATGCTTTGAATTTGCTAAAAGAAAAGTTATTGGCTTAGTTGTGTGGTACCTTTGTTATTCGAATATCCTACCACGTATTTATTGAAACACTGGCTTCTTTTAAAAGTCCCAAGATATTAAAGCAACATTACTGTCTGTGGGAAAACTGTGGAAAATTAATCCATCTCGTCCATCAGTGACAACCATCTTCAATCAACTAGTCAGCCCTTATCTAGTAGCGCCAGATTAACCTGTTGTTGTGGCACTTTTTTAATCTTTTATTCATCAGTCTATTAAGAAAGTAGTTACTGAACTTATACAACAGTGTCTATTAACCTGTTGCTGTGGCACACTCAATCAACCAAAGCCATGAGACCCTATTCTTGTGACACCTTAACTCAATCATTCAATCAATCAATCAACCATCTCGTCCCTCAATGCCTGTCACTCCAACAGTCAACACACACACACACACACACACACACACACACACACACACACACACACCTCCCCAGAGTGCACTGTACCTATCTAACACGAGTGCCAACAGTGCCATATGTACCAAGAAGCGTAAGTGCCAGTGCCAATATGGGAACAAACCCGCAAAACATGAACGCCAGTAGGTGACAGGGTGCCACACTCCACAAAATGCCGACAGTGCCAAGCAGACCTGCCCAGTGCCACACTAACCTAGCTTCTCTTACAAGGGCCCAGGGTCAAATGTCGCCCTTTGAACCACATGACCAAAACGCGACGTCCGTAGTGACCCTAGGTGACCTCTGTCTTGTGACCTCCACTCAGACCCACGCCACGCCCCAGGGAGGGTTGGGATAAGGTGGGGTTTATGGATAGGAGTGGGCGTGAAACGAGACGGGTATGGTTTGTATTCTTTAGATGCTTTGTGTATGTCTCTCTCTCTCTCTCTCTCTCTCTCTCTCTCTCTCTCTCTCTCTCTCTCTCAATGGCATTCCACGGCTGTTTCTTCTCACTGACTTAAAGAAAAAAAAAGAAAGAAAAATGCGCGTCCGTCTCTTGGTAAGCGGCGGGTGAGTGGAGGCGCCAGACAGCGGTGAATCAGGAGGCACAGGTGAGCACAGGTGAGCCGCCGCTGTAATCAAGGCACACAAATTCATTATCACCCACGCGACCACCTTAATTTTCTTGGTCCTCGTCTGTGGTCTGCTTCACCTCCAGGGCATTCCTTCCCCTCCCTACCCCCACGCACACACCTCTACCCTCCACATTCACTCACACACACACACACACACACACACACACACACACACGCCGGTAAGGGTCACCAAACTCCGTCGAGGGGCGTCAACTCCCACTAGTTTCCACGATGGGTGAGAGGTGTGGGGTGAGTGAGGGGTGTGAGAGTGAGGAGGGGGTGAGGCAGGTGGGCACAGGGGAGTGAGCCTCAACTCGTACACCTCAGCGTCACCCCCAGCCCTCGCGTCACTCCCTCCCTCCCTCCCTCCCTCCTCCAGGTGGTCGCAGGCTCACACACCGCCACACACACTCTTAGTTCCACATGACACGCTGCCCGCCGCGGAAATCACTCTACTTATGTGAGATTTTTGCGTTCCTACGTGCACTACCACACTCGTTCCGTGTCGGGGCTTGGGGAAGACTGCCGCTCGCCCGCAACTCTCTCACCGCCCGCGGCCCTGCTCCCTCCCCCGGACCCTCCGCTCCCTGCCCGCCTTCCACGCTACCCTTACCCAGTCCTACCCACAGCCTACATCCATGCCTAACGCCCAAGCATCCACACGCTGCCTCTTCTAACTCCACATCCCCGCGTTAATCATATTTGGGGGTCAGTGTGATAAGCTTTTGGGAGGAAAAAGTGAGTGTTGTTGTGGGTGAGGGCAAGCGCGGTGCCCGGGCGGCGGAGGTATGCGTGGCCGGCGGCGGCGGGCGAGTCTCACCTAACCGCCGCTGCCAGACGTAAGACCAAACACCTGTCCATCAGCGCCCCTCACCACCCACACCTGCCACCCACACCACACTCCCACCACCCTCATGACACCCGTTATATTTCAGACTCCCCCCTGCCGCCGCCAAAGCAAGCCCCCCACGAAGGCAAGGCGAGAGCGGGAGGCGAGGAAGGTGAGGCGTCGGCGGCGTCTATGCGTACGTACCAATCCCCGCCATTCTTACTGCTACTACCTGCCCACCACCACGCATACCATCGCCACCACTCCGCCCCTCCTCCCCCCGCACCCCTCCACACCCACCACACACCAGGCACACCCACAGATACAAGGCAGAACAGGTAATCGACACGCCGGGGGAAAAAATATACCAGAGTAAGATGGTGTGGTGGATGGGATGATGGTGGCTGCTTGCTTGGCGGCGCGTCAGCAGGAGTACGGTCAGGGAGACGCGACTCTCGCCTCTATGCCCCTGTTTTGACCCCCTCTCACTCCCCTTCCCCCTCAAGCCAGTGTCATCAGCCGTCACTCAAGTCTCCACGCCACACTACATCACCACACGCCACCACGTTACCATGGCAATGTTCCTCTAACGCCACGTACCGCATCACTGCCACAAATGCACGGCTGAATCCCCATACCAAAGTTGCGTCAGGTTAGGTATGGTCAAATACCACCACCACCACCACCAGAGCCGCCACAGCCGCCACCGCCACTACCATAACACAACAAGAAACGTCTTAATTTACTTCAAAATGCAAACCACGTCCCTTTCTCTCCTCTCCCTTTAGCATCCTCCTCCTCCTCCTCCCCTTTCACCTGTATGCACAACAATGCTAAACCTCAACCACTGTTTCGACGCACACAATGTACCACACACACACAGACACACACACACACACACACACACACACACACACACACACACAACAGTATGCACCACCATCTTCCCTCAGTTTCCGCCTCCCCTTTCCCAACAATTCCTCTCCCCCTCCTCCTCCTCTTCCTCCTCCCCCCTTCCTTTCATCCCCATTTGTGCCTCAACTTGACGAGTCTTCATTAAGCAAACTGAAGTCAAGTTATTGGAGTCCATTAGTTATTCACTTACTCACTCATTCACTCACTCACTAACTCACTCACTCACTCACTCACTCGCTCACTCGGTCAAATAAAACTTTTACTTCCTAACACAATTTCTTTTTAAAAATATGAAGGGAAAGTTTTTTTTTCTTTATAATCTTTCATTCTTTTATTTTCTGTCAACATTTCCTGTTTCTTTTTTTTCTCTCTTCTTTAACTGTTCATGCATTTTTGTTGATGTTTAATACTCTGCTCAATTTTTAGATTTTTTTTAATTCCATTTGTTTGTCTATCTATCTATCTATCTATCTGTCTATTTACCATTGTATCTGTCTATTTATCTATCTATCTGACTATTTATCTATCTATCTACCTACCTATCTATCAATCTATCTACTCAGCTATCTTCAATTTCTTTTTATCATTTCCTTTACAAAAACACGATAAAAACTGTGTGTGTGTGTGTGTGTGTGTGTGTGTGTGTGTGTGTGTGTGTGTGTGTGTGTGTGTGTGTGTGTGTGTACGTGTTAATTGATGAAGTGTATTAAAGGTGGAGGAGGACAAGGGCGTGTCATGGTTGCAAGCTGCGTCAGGAAGAGGAGGAGGAGGAGGAGGAGGAGGAGGAGGAGGAGGAGGAGGAGGAGGAGGAGGAGGAGGAGGAGGATATGGGTAAATAAATGAATGCAAATGATCAAGACAACTCAGAGCAGAGAGAGAGAGAGAGAGAGAGAGAGAGAGAGAGAGAGAGAGAGAGAGAGAGAGAGAGAGAGAGAGAGAGAGAGAGAGAGAGAGAGAGATTAATTGCAGAAAACATGGACATAATTAGAGGATCAGTTATAGGATGTTGAAGAGGAGGAGGAGGAGGAGGAGGAGGAGGAGGAGGAGGAGGAGGAGGAGGAGGAGGAGGAGGAGGAGGAGGAGGAGGAGGAGGAGGAGGAGGAGGACAACATTCTTAGGAGGCAGATCACCAGTGTCCTTGAAGCTACGCCACGCGCCTCCTCCTCCTCCTCCTCCTCCACCATCTTCTTCTCCTCCTCCTCCTCCTCCTCCTCCTCCACCACTAACGATGATGAAGGGAAAAGTCAACAAATCAGTTTTACCATCAGTAATCTCTCTCTCTCTCTCTCTCTCTCTCTCTCTCTCTCTCTCTCTCTCTCTCTCTCTCAAGCGAAATAACGATGACAATAACAATAACAGCAATAAATAAAAAAAATGAAGAATGATGCAAAGCTGAGAGAGAGAGAGAGAGAGAGAGAGAGAGAGAGAGAGAGAGAGAGAGAGAGAGAGAGAGAGAGAGAGAGAGAGAGGAATGCTGAGAATGCAAGTAAACACTGGAAAAGAGAGAGGAGGAGGAGGAGGAGGAGGAGGAGGAGGAGGAGGAGGAGGAGGAGGAGGAGTCGTGACATATACCAGCTGATATTTCCTTCCCCATTCCCTTCGCTCTCCCAAGTCTTCTCCCATTCCTTCTCCCCCCTCATCTCTCTCCCTCTCCTTCTCCACCCTCATCTCTCTCTCTCTCTCTCTCCCTTCCTCCCCGTCTTATCTCCTTCTTCTCTTCTCTCCCCTCCAAGTATTTCCTATTCCCTGTTACCATTTTATTTCCTTATCCTCCTCTTTTCTTTCATACAACACCCAAGAAGAAGAAGAAGAAGAAGAAGAAGAAGAAGAAGAAGAAGAAGAAAGGAATGCAATGAAAGGAAAGTAATTTTATAAGACCAAAAACTACAAAAGGCAAAAGAATAAGAAAGAAAAAAAAAGTCATGTTTGGTAATTTCTTAAAAGGAAGGATGAAATAAATGACAAAAAAAAATATATGAATAGGCAATAAAACAAAAGATAGAGAATATGTAACTAAATATAATACATGAATCAATATATCAAGAATTAAGACAGAAAGGAGAGAAAAAAAAAACGGACACAAAGAAAGAAAACAAAGAATAAAAAGGAAAAGCGAGTATGGAGAATAACCCAAAAAAAAAAAAAACGAGAGAGAGAGAGAGAGAGAGAGAGAGAGAGAGAGAGAGAGAGAGAGAGAGAGAGAGAGAGAGAGAGAGAGAGAGAGCATGGCAACAAAAGATGGAAAAACTCTGAAATATGTGGAGGAGGAGGAGGAGGAGGAGGGGTGGGAAACAAGTTTTCTTTATATCTATTTTTACTCACAAACCGAAGACTGATAACCTTTTCACACCTGTCTCCAGTCACACCTGTTCTCGCCTCACCTGTGAAAGAAAGAGAAGAATTACTATCACCATCCATGAGAGAGAGAGAGAGAGAGAGAGAGAGAGAGAGAGAGAGAGAGAGAGAGAGAGAGAGAGAGAGAGAGAGAGAGAGAGAGAGAGAGAGAGGGAAAGCTCAGTCACCCCTCCATTTGTTGCGTTTTCGCTCCATGAACAGAAAATGAGTCTTAATGGGGGAACAAAAACTATTTTCTAAATGGGTAACATTTCTATTTTCATAAAAGCACAATTTATACTACATAATACCAAAAATTAAGTTCATTAACTTTGTATAGGTAACATTCTTTTGTCTTCGTTAAAAGTTATTAATAACATTATTACTATTATTATCATTATTATTATTTTGATTATTGTTGTTAATATTATCATTACCTTTCATAGCAAAACAAAAATCACAATTATTCTTCCCTTCTCACTAAATCTTACATTATCATATTACCATCACCACCACATACCACCACCACCACCACCACCACCACCAACAACAACAATAACAATAACATCAAACAAAAACACTCGTTAAAAGAACATCAAAACAACCACATTACTGACTCTCACATCACTTATCATTTAAAACTCTTGACTCATCTTTCATAGACGCACCAACGCACATTGTGATCCTCCTACACGCTGCGAGAAAGCATCATTAAACCGCCACTATATGCAATCCACACCCACTTAAAACGGAATAATTCTACGGTTGGCAGGAGTTAAGGGGTCTCGACACAACTGCATCCTACGTATTGCATATTTATAACTTTCAGAGCTCGTTGGCTGCTGCACGGAAGGGAAGGGTTGGGATGGGTTAGGTTAGGTTAGGTTGGGTAAGGTTAGGTTAAGATTAGGTTGGGAAGGAAAGATAAGATAAAATAAGAGAAGGGAAAGGAAGATAAGAAAAGGGAAGGGAAGGAAAGGAAAGGAAGAGAAGGGAAAGGAAGAGAAGGGAAGGAAAGAAGGGAAGGGAAGGGAAGGGAAGGGGGAAGGAAAAGAAACGAAAGGAAGGAAGGGAAGAGATGTGTTAGGTTAGGGAAGGCTGGGATGGGTTAAGTTGGGTAGGATAAGGAAGAGGACGGAAGGAAAGGGGTGGCATAGGATGGGTTAGGGTAGGGTTGGGTTGGGTGGCATATGGAAGGGC
>NC_059278.1:14694955-14704955 GCF_017591435.1 Portunus trituberculatus | reverse complement strand
TTTTAACTCTCTCTCTCTCTCTCTCTCTCTCTCTCTCTCTCTCTCTGACCTCCTTCTCCACTAATTTCCTATGTTCCTCTTCCCTCCTCCTCCTCCTATTTCCTGCACGATCTTCCTCCACCTCCTCCTTCTCCTCCTCTCCTTGCGCCCTCTCCCAACCTCTCCCCTCTTCATTTCCTTCTCTCACCACTCTCCCTCTCACCCCCTCCGCCACTCTCCCTCTCTCCCTTGAACTAACAGCCAGTCCATCGCAAGCCAAATAAATTTTCTCCCATTCTGCGCCACATAACTTCTGGTCTCCCGCGCGGCGCCCCCTTGTGATCGTCCGTCAGGGCTGGAGACGTGACTTGAGAGAGAGAGAGAGAGAGAGAGAGAGAGAGAGAGAGAGAGAGAGAGAGAGAGAGAGAGAGAGAGAGAGAGAGGGGGGGGGCGGGGATAAGAGCAACAGAAAACGAGAGAGAGAGAGAGAGAGAGAGAGAGAGAGAGAGAGAGAGAGAGAGAATAACAGAGAGAGAGAGGAGAAGAGAGAGAGAGAGAGAGAGAGAGAGAGAGAGAGAGAAATACGAAAGGGAAGAGGAAGAAGAGGATAAGGGAAAGAATAAGAGGAAAGGATTATAGCAAATGAAAGAGAAGAGAAAGACGGAAAAATGAGAGAGAGAGAGAGAGAGAGAGAGAGAGAGAGAGAGAGAGAGAGAGAGAGAGAGAGAGTAATCTTCACACCAAATAATGAAAGTGGAGGATTTTCTATACTTACCACACACACACACACACACACACACACACACACACACACACACACACACACACACACACACACACAAGACTGAACACTATTTTTGCCATATACTATAAAGAAAACTGGTCATATATTGTTCTTTATATACTACACATTTTCTTCATTCTAGGAGGAGGAGGAGGAGGAGGAGGAGGAGGAGGAGGAGGAGGAGGAGGAGGAGGAGGAGAGAAGAAGAAGAAGAAGAAGAAGAAGAAGAAGAAGAAGAAGAAGAAGAAGAAGAAGAAGAAGAAGAAGAAGAAGAAGAAGAAGAAGAAGAAGAAGAAGAAGAAGAAGAAGAATTGAAGTTATTTTCCATTCTACAACAGATATTCTTTGACATATTACAAATAAAACACGAGTGACTTTTAACACAGAATAAAAGACTAGTATCAATAGAAATAATAAAAGAATAAGAACGCGATGTGAACTCTGTCAGTAAAATGTAACAAAACTGAAATATAAATATACCACATTATATTTAACGATAAAACAATATGTAAAAGAGGTTAAATTTCCATAAACACAATAAAACTATAAATTGAAAGGAAATACACTGAAGAACAAGAACAAGAACAAGAACAAGAACAAAAAAAGAGAAGTATATTAATAATAATAACAATAATAATAATAAGAAGAATAAGAATAAGTAGAAGTAAAAGAGGAGGAGGAGGAGGAGGAGGAGGAGGAGGAGGAGGAGGAGGAGGAGGAGGAGGAGGAACAGAAAAAATGTCAACTAAAAAAATAAATATAACAACAAAAAATTGATAACTAAAAGGAGGAAGAGAAGGAGGAAGAGAAGGAGGAAGAAAAGAATAAGGAAGATAAAAGGTTTAAAAATAGAATGAAACACGACACCAAGAGATAGAGGTGAATAAAACAACGAAGACGAGAATAAGGAACAAAACAACAAAGGAGAATGAATACAAGAGAGACGAACACAAGGAAGAATTGAAGAAAAAGGAGAGAAAGATGAAGAAAACAGGAAATGAAGGAAAAAAGAGAAAAAAAGGATGAAATAAAGATGAGACACAAGTAAAAGGAAGGAAAGAAAGAAAATAGAAAGAAAGGAGGTGAAAAAAATGAAGGATATAGAAGAGAAAGAAGGAAGGAAAGAAAAAAAAAGGAAAAGAAAAGCGAACACCACAAGATGAAGAGGACAGGAGACGAGGGCGATAAAGGAGGAAGGAAGAAGAGGAAGAAAGGAAGGAAGGAAGGAAGGAAGGAAAGAAAGAAGGATGGAGGAGGAGGAGGAAGAAGAGGAGGAGGAAGAGGAAGAGGGTGTCCAAAGGGTTAAAAGCTCACCCTTGTATGCTGGGCGACGTGACTGAGGAGGAGGAGGAGGAGGAGGAGGAGGAGGAGGAGGAGGAGGAGGAGGAGGAGGAGGAAGTGAGATGAAAGGTGGAGGAAAAAAGTAGGGGAGAGAGGAAAGCGAAAAAAAATATGAAGTGGAGAGGAGGAGGACGAGGAGGAGGAGGAATATGGTAATAGAAAAAGATATATTGAGAGAGAGAGAGAGAGAGAGAGAGAGAGAGAGAGAGAGAGAGAGAGAGAGAGAGAGAGAGAGAGAGAGAGAGAGAGAGAGAGAGAGAGAGAGAGAGAGAGAGAGAGAGAGAGAGAGAGGATGATGAACGAAAGAAGATACGAGAGACAGAGATAAAAAGAATAAAGAAAGGAAAAAAAAAGAAAGGGGAGAAGACAAAGATATGAGAGAGAGAGAGAGAGAGAGAGAGAGAGAGAGAGAGAGAGAGAGAGAGAGAGAGAGAGAGAGAGAGAGAGAGAGAGAGAGAGGCGTCTGGCAGAGGGAAACGCTAGCTCTTAAGTGCCAGACAAGGGATGGTCTGTGGCACCTCTCCCTCTCTCCCTTTCTCCCTCACCCTCACCCTCTCCCCCTCTCCTCCAGCTGACCTCTCACCCTCGCCACTCTTCAAGGCAAACAAACAGAGCACAAATATAAACGTGATAATCTAAGAAGGCTAAATAAAGACGAATAAATAAATAAATAAATAAATAAATAAATAAATACGAGCGTTTTTTTTAAGACTTCATTTTTTTTTTGTTAATGAGTAAAATAAATTATGAGAAGTGAATTAATAAATGAGCAAGTAAATAAATAAGTAAATAAATAAGTGAATAGTGACAAGCAGTTATTAGGAAGTGAATAAATGAATAAGTTTTTTGTTTAAGGAGTTTTTTGTTGTTGTTGTTTGTTGTTGTTGTTGTTGTTGTTGTTTTCATCGTTATCATTATCAACTGACCTTTTTGATGGAGATGACCTTTGAACTCCATGTGACCTGCGACCATCCTCCTACTCTTCCTCCTCCTCCTCCTCCTCTTCTTCTTACTCCTCCTCCTCTTTATCTCCCTCCTCTTGTACACCAAAATAACACACGAATGTCCTTCCTCTTCCTCCTCCTCCTCCTCCTCCTCCTTCTCCTCCTCTTCACATCCACATGGCCATCGAATTCTTCCACTTATCCACTGTCTTCCATCCACTTCCCCTTCCCCATCCTCCTCCTCCTCCTCCTCTTCCTCTTCTCCCCGTCCATACTGAAACCTAATTACCAAGTTACCTCCGTGGAGGAGGAGTGTGGCGACTGTTGGAGGAGGAGGAGGAGGAGGAGGAGGAGGAGGAGGAGGAGGAGGAGGAGGAGGAGGAGGAGGAGGACGAGACGCCATGTTGGTTTTCCTCTGTCATGGCGGGCATTCCTCTTCACTCCACGCTAAAAATAACTTTCTATAACTTTACTGCACACACACACACACACACACACACACACACACACACACACACACACACGAGATGAATGTAGGTAATAACGTAGGCGCTCGTGTGTGTGTGTGTGTGTGTGTGTGTGTGTGTGTGTGTGTGTGTGTGTGTGTGTGTGTGTAGTTCACCTCGGTCGCCTGCTGGTCACCCAGCCAGTCTTCCCCATTATGGAGCGAGCTCAGAGCTCATAGACCGATCTTTGGGTAGGACTGAGACCACAACACACAACACACACCGGGAAAGCGAGGCCACAACCCCTCGAGTTACATCCCGTACCTATTTATTGCTAGGTGAACACACCCCACACATTAAGAGGCTTGCCCATTTGCCTCGCCGCCTCCGGGATTCGAACCCGGACCCTCTCGAGTGTGAGTCGAACGTGCTAACCACTACACTACGTGTGTGTGTGTGTGTGCGTGTGTGGGAAGTCCGTCAGTCAGTCAGTGAGTCAAACACACACACACACACACACACACACACACACACACACACACACACACACACACACACACACACACGAGAAGAAATTGGGTTTGGTAGGACACTCGACTTGTAAATATGTGAATAGATAACACGAATTAAATTACTTCTCCCCCCTCTCCTCCTCCTTCATCTTCCCCTCTTCCTCCTCCTCCTTCTCCTCTTCTTTCATCTTTATCTCTCAATGCCTTTTTTTTTTTTCTTATCATCTTCCTTGAAATTTTTCCTTATATACAAAGTCATTATCTTCTTCCTTCTTCTCTCATCTCCTCATCATCACCATCATTATCTTTTCTCAAGTTTCTCTTCTTCCTCCTCGTCCTCTATCTTCTCCATCTTTCAATATTTCTTCTTTCCCATTCTCTTTCTTCAAATATCACTGACACCATCATCACTTTTCTGCTTCATCGTCACTATCTTTATCTTTCCTCTTGCTTCTCTCCTTCTTCTTCTTCCTCCTCCTCTTCCTCCTTCTTTCATTGTTTTCTTACATGCATCACTGTCTTCTGTTCTTCATCATCATTATCTTTCGTCTTGTTGCGCTTCTCCTTCTTCTCTTCCTTCTTCTTCCTCTCCTCCTCCTCCTCCTCCTCCTCCTCCAGACGCGATGAACAGGAAGGGCAAGAGGTGATAAGGAAGAAAGAGGAGAGAGGAGAGAAGAGTGAGAGGAAGGAGGAAATAAGAAGAGATAAGAGTCGGAGAGAGAGAGAGAGAGAGAGAGAGAGAGAGAGAGAGAGAGAGAGAGAGAGAGAGAGAGAGAGAGAGAGAGAGAGAGAGAGAGAGAGAGAGAGCACTTACACTTATTGGCTCATTGTAAGTAAATGGTGGAAATTTACTTACATACCTGCCCATTTAAGTAACACAACACACCTGAGCCGACACACACACACACACACACACACACACACACACACACACACACACACACACACACACACACACCTGTACATATGTAACTTTGGCAAGATTATATAATGCAATCTTAACTATATATCTCATTCCTTATATGACTTACTGACTGGTTGACTGACTGACTGACTGACTGGCTGGCTGACTGGCTGGCTGGCTGACGGACTCACTCACTGTTTTATCTGCATGAGTGACTGGTTAGTTGACTGACTGGCTGGCTGACGGAATAACTGACTGGCTGACCAACTGACTGACTGACTGAGTGGATGGCTGACTGACTGACTGACTAACCGACTGACAACCTCACTCACTAATAAATCAAATAAGTGCCAAACTAAAACACATGCACACAAAACGAATAAAAAAGAAAAAAATGCTGAAAATAAAAAGGAAACAAAAGCTCAGATTACAATACAATGACAAAAAAATTAACTAAATAAATAAAATGGAAAACTCGTGTTGCAATGATCTTACTCCATCGCTCTTTGCAAATAAAACACGTCCATTAAAAAAAAAAGAAAAAAAGAAACACGAAACAGACCATGAAATCAAATGCCCAATACTTGCTGCCCACCACAACCTAACGTTCATTTCCATTACTTTTCGTTCAGAGAGAGAGAGAGGAAAAAGGAAGACAAATAAATAGTGTAGCACAGAATAAAAAAAAAACAAAAAGGAATTGCAGACTCGATTTTCTCTTTCTTTTCGTTGTTTTTTTTTCATATTTTTCGGTTCACAATGTAATGCGTAGGAAAATAAAAAATAAATAAATAAAAAGAGTGGAAATACAAAATATACAAGATTAATGGAGTAACTAAAATTAAGGAGTTAAAAAGAAAACCGAATCAAATAATGAGTGAAGCAATTAAAATATCGAGAATGTGCAAAAAAAACTAAATCAAATGAGAAACTTAAAAACAAATGAGAAACTTAAAAATCAAATGAGAAACTTAGAAATCAAATGAGAAACTTAAAAATCAAATGAGAAACTTACAAGATCAAATGAGAAACATAAAAAATCAAATGAGAAACTTAAAAATCAAATGAGAAACTTAGAAATCAAATGAGAAACTTAAAAATCAAATGAGAAACTTAAAAATCAAATGAGAAACTTAAAAATCAAATGAGAAACTTAAAAATCAAACGAGAAACTTAGAAATCAAATGAGAAACTTAAAAATCAAATGAGAAACTTAAAAATCAAATGAGAAACTTAGAAATCAAATGAGAAACTTAAAAATAAAGGAGTAAAAAACAAAACTTAATCAAATAATGAGTGATGGAAATGATAATACTAACCCCTTCAGTACTGGGACACATCTTTACCTTGAGATTTGTGTACGATTAACCCATTTTATTGTCATTACGAAGGGTCTAATGAGAAGATTAATGGATACAGTCTTCACTAGTTTAATCCCCCACGTAGGTTTCACAGTGTACGATTAACCCATTTTATTGACATTACGAAGGGTCTAATGAGAAGATTAATGGATACAGTCTTCACTAGTTTAATCCTCCCCACGTAGGTTTCACTGTGTACGATTAACCCATTTTATTGTCATTACGAAGGGTCTATGAAGAAGATTAATGGATACAGTCTTCACTAGTTTAATCCCCCCCAAGTAGGTTTCTGCAGCTGAATAGTGAAAAATAAATAAATAAACAAATAAATAAGTAAAAATAAATGAAATAGTAAGTAGAATGAATCTGGAAACGCGTCATGGTCCTGAAGGGGTTAAATAATGACAGATTGGAAGTAATAATATCTGTGCTCCGTGTGACAATTTATACAAACCGTAAGTGAATAAGAATGGAAGTAATATACCTGCGGATGGAATGAATAAGAATGATAACAAAGACTAAAAAAATAATATATACACCGTTTCATACATAATACAAACCACAAACAAAACAAAACAAACAAATAAAACGAATAGACAAAAACACTTTACATTTCTTTACTGATTCATTTATTTATTTCACTAATTTATTTTTTTTAACAATTTTTACTATTTTTTTTCTATTCTATTTTATTTATTCATAATTTAATTCTATTTCAATCATTTATCTATTTATTTTATTATTTTTTTCCGTGTGAATGGAGTGGGTGGTCGTTGGGTGGGGGGGGGAAGAAGGGGAAGGGAGAAGGAGAGGGAGGGAGGGAGAGGGAAAGGGAAAGGGAGAGGGAGAGGGAGAGGGAGAGGGAGAGAGAGAGAGAGAGAGAGAGAGAGAGAGAGAGAGAGAGAGAGAGAGAGAGAGAGAGGATTACGCGGAATAATGAGGCTACAACTCCCTTAATACCTCTCCTGAGCATTTCTCTCCCATTAATAACACAAAATATGAAAACACAAGCATTTTTTTTATCTTTTCCTTTATTTTTTTTTTTTTTTTTATAACTCAATGGGAACACGAACTTTGGAAGACACTTGAAATACTGCACAAAGTTTCTCAATTAATGCGAGACTCGGCCGTATTAAACCAGAGAGAGAGAGAAAGAAAAAAAAAAAAAAAAAAAAAGCGTCATCATCATCTTCACTACCACTAATCTTCGCTATCTCCACTGTTAATCTGCGCCATCTTCACTACAAATCTATCTCTTTTCTTTCTTTTTTTTTTTTTTACTGTTATTTTAAACTTCTCCGTCTTAATCTCTTCAATACAGGTACCATTTCTACCTTGAGATTTGTGCACGATTAGATCATATTATTGACATTAGGAAGAGTGTATGGAGATCAGAAGATTAATGGCCAGAGCCTTCACTATTTTAACCCCACACACGAGTTTCTGACGCTGTATAATCATCAAAAAGTAAGCAGAATGAATAGGAAAACGCGTCACGGTACGAAACACGTCACGGTACTGAAGGGGTTAAATGAAACGTGAAGGAGTGAATAGGAAACACGTCACGGTACTGAAGGGGTTAAGATGAAACGTGAGAAGGAATGAATAGGGAAACACGTCACGGTACTGAAGGGGTTAAGATGAAATGTGTGAAGAAATAAATAGGGAAACACGTCACGGTACTGAAGGGGTTAAGATGAAACGTGAAGGAGTGAATAGGGAAACACGTCACGGTACTGAAGGGGTTAAGATGAAACGTGAGAAGGAATGAATAGGGAAACACGTCACGGTACTGAAGGGGTTAAGATAAAACATGTGAAAAGATAATTACTTAAGCTTATATAACGTTACGTAGGTTAAAATTAAGCTTTCACAGGTTAATATAAGCTTACAAAGGTGGAAGAATAACAGTATACGTATCTATATAACATTACGTAGCATCCATAGGTTAATATAAGCTTGTATAGGTTACTTAATGTTAGCTTACGTGGATGGTAGATACGGTAATTATATAAGTTAGGTTAGATTCATTGCATAGATTAAATTAGGTTAGGCTGGGTTGTATTTAAACTAGGTTGGGTTGGGTTAGGATACGTTAGGTTAGGTTCTTTGTATAGCTTAGGTTAGTTAATTGCACAGGTTACGTTAGGTTAGGTAGGTAATGATAGTTAATTGCACAGTTTAAGTTAGATAAGCAAAGATATGTAAATTGATATAAATTTTAATATACGTCATTAGGGCAACAAAAAAACAGGTCAGGTTACGTTAGGTTAGATAAGTTGCTATAGGAGTTAATAGTGCGAATTCTAACAAACGACACTACAACAAAAAATACATACAAACAAATAAATAAATGAACGAATAAATAAATAAATAAATAAATAAATAAATAAATAAATGATCCGCAGAAGGTAGCAGTTTCTAAAGAGTATATTGAGAAAAGAACCATCCAATATTTGAGAGAAGTGTCTTGAATCCTCCCTCTTGAAACAGTTTATGTCAGAAGTAGGAGGAAAGAAATACACAAACAGACAGGGAGTTGCAGAGTTTATCAGCAAAACGAATAAATAGCTTAATGTAAAAGGTTGGACAAGTTATGATGCGTAAGTTAATATGAATTCAGCACTTGGAATAGTTTTACGACAAAGGGTAGGAGGAAGTACAGAACCGGACAGGGAGTTCCTCAATATACAAATAAAAATGCACGAAAGACTTAATATAAAAGGTTAAAGTTATGATACGCAAAACAATATGAATCCTGCCCCTCCAAAGTTTTAAATTAAAGGAGAGGAGGAGGAAATACAGAAGCAGGCAGGGAGTTCCAAAGCTCACCAGTAAAAACAATGAACAAGTTAATACTCTCGTGATATGTAAACCACAGCATGAATGGGACTTGATACAAAAGGTTAGATAAATTATGACACGCAAGCTTGTATGAACTCAGCACTTGGAACAGTTTTACGACAAAGAGTAAGAGAAAATACAGAACTGGGCAGAGAGTTTCAAAGACCACCAGGAGAAGAATGAAACAAGTGAATTGGTAAGTTACAATATGATACGCAAGTTAATATTAGTACATGACACTTCACGCGCATGTATCCTCTAACAGTGAAGGATTTGATACACCTGTACTGAGACCAATTAGTGTGTTCAGGTGAGTGATGGGCAGCAGACAGGTAGAGAGCAAAGACAAAGAGACATACACGCATTCATACATACATAAATACGTACATAATTATATAGACAGACAGACAGACAGACACAGATACACACACACACACACACACACACACACACACACACACACACACACACACACACACACAGCAGCAGCAGCAGCAATATAAGTTACAAAGAAGCAAGACACGATAGGAAAAGACATGACAAATGAGAGAGAGAGAGAGAGAGAGAGAGAGAGAGAGAGAGAGAGAGAGAGAGAGAGAGAGGAATGCGACCTTCTAAGATTTGGCTTGAAACACGTAAACATTTATTCCCGCAGTTTATAAGGCGCGTTATTTTACTCCTTCGCCGAGGAGGAGGAGGAGGAGGAGGAGGAGGAGGAGGAGGAGGAGGAGGAGGAGGAGGAGGAGGAGGAGGAGGAGGAGGTGACGCAATCAATATCCCCAGAAAAAAAAGTAATAACCTTTTGTAATTCTCAGATAAGTGTGTGTGTGTGTGTGTGTGTGTGTGTGTGTGTGTGTGTGTGTGTGTGTGTGTGTGTGTTTTCTG
>NC_059278.1:14679955-14687455 GCF_017591435.1 Portunus trituberculatus | reverse complement strand
ACTTTTTCCTTCTCCCCACCTCTCCTCTCTCTCTCTCTCTCTCTAATGACGAAACGAATTATAGTGTTTCTCTCTCTCTCTCTCTCTCTCTCTCTCTCTCTCTCTCTCTCTCTCTCTCCACGCATATCTTTTATTTAATTTCTATGTTATCACAGTTCATTCTATTTCAATTATTTTTTGCATATTGCGCGGCAGGTTAATGGGAAGTGGCGGAACGGGGAGAGGGGAAGGGGAGAGGGGAGAGGAGAGGAGACGGGAAGGGGAGTGAGAGTGGGAATTAAGTGAATGGTTAGGAATGGAAGAGGGGAACGGGGAATGTGGGAGAGGAAGGAGAGGAGGAGGATCAGGAGGAGAGGTAAAAGTATGAATAAAGAGGAGGGAAGAGGAGGAGTAGGAGGAGGAGGAGGAGGAGGAGGAGGAGGAGGAGGAGGAGGAGGTGGTGGTAGTGGTGGTGGTGGTGGAAGAGGAGGAGGAGGAAATGAATGAGGGAGGTTTGGAATACATTTGGAGAGAGAGAGAGAGAGAGAGAGAGAGAGAGAGAGAGAGAGAGAGAGAGAGAGAGAGAGAGAGAGAGAGAGAGAGAGAGAGAGAGAGAGAGGAGAGGAGGAGGAGGAGGAGGAGGAGGAGGAGGAGGAGGAGGAGGAGGAGGAGGAGGAGGAGGAGGAGGAGATGCAGATATGATGTGTCTGTCCTCTGCGGCCTTCACCTGTCTGTGCACCTTAAACACACACACACACACACACACACACACACACACACACACACACACACTTCGACATTTCACCCACTAGCATGAAGTCTATTTGATAATTTATGGCACTAAAACTATCCCTTGGCTATTTGCTGGCACTGTGGCACTCTGACCTTACCAACCCATGGCACTCACCACGCTGGACCTACATGACCCTTTAATAACCTGAGAAATTACCCCTATTGGCACTCCATTGGCACTGACCTTAAGGCACTGATGACCTTGACCTAAAGACATAAATATTGACCCTTCATGGCATTCTTGACCGTTGGCACCCTCTTCTTGTTGGCACTAACCCCTGGCACTCTCTTGGCACATTCTAAGCCTCATAAGCTCACAATGGAGGACATAGAGGCGAGAATCATGTAGTTTTATTAAAGGTTTTCGTGGTTACTGTAATTTTCCTCTCATAACCTTGGCATTTGTTGATACTAAAATGTTATTCTTCGTGGGGACATTGTTAGAATATTGCGTCTGTACTCGTATGTGTGTGTGTGTGTGTGTGTGTGTGTGTGTGTGTGTGTGTGTGTGTGTGTGTGTGTGTGTGTGTGTGTGTGTTCCATGCCCTTTAAAAACTCTACCCTCGCGATATTTTCCATTATTTCCCACTATTTTTACGTGCCAGCCAAAGAATATTACATTTTTTAAACAACCACAAAAACAATTAAAACAACAACAACAACAATAATAATAAGAACAACAATTAAAACAACAACAACAACAACTCTCTCTCTCTCTCTCTCTCTCTCCCTGTCCCTCATTATCTCAAGTTAAACTATGTAAATTAATGGGAAGTGAAATAAAATGGAAATTAAGAACCTTCCTTACAAAATGACACACAACGTTCAATTTCGGGAACAGAGAGAAACATAAACAGCAATAAACGAAAATTAATGAACAATATTGAAGAGAGAAGGAAGTAAAGGGGAGAGGAGAGGAGAGAAGGGATAGCAAAGGAAGAGAATAAGGTAAGGAGATACACAGTTGATAAGGAAGAGAAGACGACACAGGAATGAAGGGAAGAGGAAAAGTGAGGGAACAGAGAGGGAAGGGAGAGGAAGGAGAAAAGAGAAAAGGGAAGATGAGAAGAGAGAAAAAGAGAAGAGGTACGAGGAATTGGAAAGGAAAAAAAAGGAAAGAAGAGGAAAGATGAATATAAGAAGGAAGGAAGGAAGGAAGGAAGGAAAGAAGGAAGGAGGAAAAAAACAAAGGAAAAAAAACAAAGAAGGAAAGAAAAAAAGAGAAAGAAAGAGAATGGTCGTTATAAAAGCTATACAATTACAAACATTAAAAATATTTGAGTTAGATAAGGAATAATGAGAGAGAGAGAGAGAGAGAGAGAGAGAGAGAGAGAGAGAGAGAGAGAGAGAGAGAGAGAGAGAGAGAGAGTTTAAAATCTGTAAGACTTTCGAATTTCTACAAAATTTTCTATTTTTACGCTCTCTCTCTCTCTCTCTCTCTCTCTCTTTCTTCATTACCTTCATTTATCTACTTTATCCTTTAGTCTCTATCCTTATTCTTCCTTCCTGAAAAAAAAAATACAGTCTCCTCCTCCTCCTCCTCCTCCTCCTCTCTCCACCTGATTTAACCATTATTCTCTCTTCTTTCTTCTTCTATTTAATTTTCCAGAGAGAGAGAGAGAGAGAGAGAATATTCAGTAAACGAGTGAAGGGTTTGGGAAGGGAGGAGGTAAAAGGGAAAGGAATGAAAGAGAGGAAAAAATGTTCTTTCCCCTCCTTTTTTCCTTCTTTACTCTCATCTCTCTCTCTCTCTCTCTCTCTCTCTCATTACTGGGTGGAGAGGTATGTTGTAGTGAAGGAGGGAAGAAGGAAAGAATGAGGGAAGGAAAGAAGGAATGCAGAAGGAAATGGTTCACGAGCCTCTCTCTCTCTCTCTCTCTCTCTCTCTCTCTCTCTCTCTCTCTCTCTCTCTCATCCTGTCCTTTCCTGCATGTCTTGCTTTAAACTGTTTCCTTTTTTCCTCTTCTCTTTTTCTCTTTTTTCCTTCTCACATTTTTTCCTTCCTTTTCACACTCGCCTATCTTTCTCTTCAATGCTTTCTTAAATCTTCCCTTTCTCCTTTTTCCTCTTCATTGCCATATATGCAAATTTAAACCTGCATTCTTCTCTCCTCCTCCTTCTCCTCCACCTCCTCCTACCCTTCTTCTTCCTCCTCCTCCTCCTCCTCCTCAATATTGCCAAATCTGAGGACACACCATTCCATTTAATCAAATCTATATGGAAAAGGAAGGTTTGGAGGGGACGTGGTAGGGGGGAAGGGGGAAAGAAATGGGTGAATAGAGAAGGAAGGGGGAGGGAAAAGCAGCGGCTATGGTAGAGAGGGAGAGGGGAAATACTGCAATGATGGTTGTAAAGGGGAGAGGGAAGGGAAGAGGAGAGAGAAGCGTTGAAGGGGAAAGGTTTTGGAATGAGGGGACATTGGGAGAGGGGGTGAATGAACGGTAAGGGGAAGGTGTGTAGTATGGGAATAATGTATTGGGGATAAGAGGGGAAAAAGAGGGGAAGACTGAAGGGCTGAATGTAAAAAAAAAAAAAAAGTGAGAGGGAAGGTAATGAAGGGAAAGAAGGGAGAGGAAGGGAAGAAAGGGATGATGACAGGGAGAGAAAAGAGAGAGGAATGGAAATAAAAGAGAAGGGAGAGGAGAGAACACAGATGGGGAAAGGGAGATCAGATGAGAGAACTGAGGAAAAGAGAAGGAAAATATAAGTGAGGGGGATAAGAATGAGACGTGGAAAAGAAAAAAGGAGAGGATGAGAAGAGAGAGAAAGAGAGAGAGAGAGAGAGAGAGAGAGAGAGAGAGAGAGAGAGAGAGAGAGAGAGAGAGAGAGAAAGGTTACCAGGTGAGTCTAGAATACAACAGCTTTCCAGATCCTTTGTAGACCTTTCTAGTACCTTTCCAGAGGCTTTCAGGACAGAACACCTTTCCAAACACCACTACAGCACCTTTCTCTCATCATCTATTTCTAAACATCCCTCCCAGTATTTTCCTTGACCCTTTCCAGAGTTTCCAATAATGAACACCTTTCCAGAAGCCAATACAGCACATTTCTCTGAGTATCTATTTCTATACATCCCTTCCAGTATTCTTAATCTTTTCCAGACATTTCCAGGGATTTTCCGATAGAGAATACCTTTCCAAAAAAAACATTCCAGCATCTTCCAGCAATTATTCATTTCTAAGCATCAATTCCAGTACTTTTAATCCTTCCTAGACCTTTCCAGTTTCCAATAGAGAACACCTTTCCATAATTTATTCCAGCACCTTCCAGTACTTTTCCTTAACCTTTTCCAGAGTTTCCAATACAGAACACCTTTCCAAAAACTATTCCAGCAACTTCTATTTCCAGGCAACCGTTCCAGTACTTGTTCTTAATCCTTTCCTGACGTTTCCAGACAAGACACCTTTCCAAAACCATTCTAGCACCTTTAAGTGAGCATTTATTTCCAGACAGGCGTTCCAGTACCTTTCTAGACAGCGTACCTTTCCAGACGAACATTCCACTCCCTTTTCCAGACTCAATCCTGAAGGCAAAGCGGAATTCCATGCCTACGAATCACGCGAAGCCTTCCAGACGCACGGTACAGTCCGGTTAAGTTATGGTTCCAGGTCGCAGCCGTGTTAGTTCGGGTCCGAGTTCGGTTCTCGTCCGGATACGGTTAGTGATTGGGCAGGATTAGGGGCAAGGACTGGGAGGAGATCGTTAAGTGGGAGGAGTGAGCAGTGATCCACCGGGACTGTCAGGAGGAGGAGGAGGAGGAGGAGGAGGAGGAGGAGGAGGAGGAGGAGGAGGAGGAGGAGGAGGAGGAGGAGGAGGAGGAGGAGGAGGAATTGAGTGAAGAGGAGAGGTTGATTGGAGGAATGGCTGGGAGGAGGAGAATGAGAATGAGGAAGATGAGATGGGTGAGATGAGATGTGGAGAAGGAGGAGGAGGAGGAGGAGGAGAAGAAGGAAGATGAGATAGGATAAGAAGGAGAAGGAGAAGAAGAAGAAGAAGAAGAAGAAGAAGAAGAAGAAGAAATATAACTAGGAAATATAGAACAAACAAAGAAGGATGAGGAGGAGGAAGAGGAAAGGAGGAGGAGGATGTTAGATGCTATCAAGAGGCCCCGTTATAAATCCCCTCCCACCTCCTCTCCTCTCTACACAGCTTACGGCCTACCCTCCCCCCCTACACAGCCTACGGCCTACCCATCACATTTTATAGCCGACAAAACCTAACCAAGATCACTTACAGATGTCCTCGAACCATCCAAGTGTCCTTCCCATCCCTTGATATCCTTAAGGACTCCCCCGGGCCATCCTACGCCTTCTGGTTCACTTCGTCCTTCCTACTTGTCCTCGGCAGATCCTTCCTTTGGGCTATCCTAATCTTCTCTTCCTCCGTACTTTCTCCACCTTACTCCCTTTGTCTTTGTCTTAATTATCCTTAGTCTTCCTATTCCATATCCTTAAAGCCTTCCTTCTACTGTCTTAATATGTTCCCTTCTTTCCAGCTTCCTTTATTTTCCTTTTTCTTCCTTGAGTATCCTTCTTATATCCTTCGTTCCTCCATTTTACTTTAACCTACTTTTTTTTTTTTTTTTTTACTTCCCAATGCTTCAGTTTTTCTTTTTTTTTCTTCCTTATATGTCTTTCTTGTATTCTTCCTTTCTCCTTAAAAAAAATAATAATAATCATGTAACAAATTTAACAAAAACCTAACCTTACCTGATTTAAACCTAAGGTAAACCTAATCAAACCTTTAATTAACCCAATCTAAACATTTAACTAACTTCACCTAAACCTAACCTAACCTCATTCAAATCTAACCTAAAAACGAAAGCTTGATTTACTCAACTTAATGAACATTCAAACCTAACCTAACCAGGGGGGAGAGAAATCTAACTTTAACCTTAACCTAACCTAACCTTATCAACTTAACGATCATTCAAACCTAACCTAACCAGGGGGAAGAGAAATCTAACTTTAACCTCAACCTAACCTAACCTTATCAACTTAACGAACATTTAAACCTAACCTAACCTTACCTTACCTTACCTTACCTTTACCTGATCAAAACCTAAAAACTTTAACAAACATTTAACCTAAACCAACTTAACCTGTACCAAACAATAGCCTAACCTGACCCAACCCAACCTCAAACATCCTACCTTATTCCCTTCATCCTTATCCATCCCTCTATCATCCCTCCCTCCTTGACCTTTCTCCTTCCTCATCGTTATCCATCCCGCAATGACCCTGACCTTACAAACACCAAGGCCTTGCAATCTCCAACACACTCCCGCTGTCACGCCGCCACTCCTCCTGCGTGAGATTAGTTGTGTGCTTAGCTTGTGTCACCTGGCGGAAAGGGCACACACATGGATACCTCGTTTTCTCTGTGTGTGTGTGTGTGTGTGTGTGTGTGTGTGTGTGTGTGTGTGTGTGTGTGTGTGTGTGTGTGTGTGTTTTGGTTGCACAAGTTTCCCGGTAGGAGTGTGTCTCTGTCTTTGTGTCTGTCTGTCAGGAAGTTGGTTTCTCTCTCTCTCTCTCTCTCTCTCTCTCTCTCTCTCTCTCTCTCTTGTCTGGCTTCTAGTTCTCTCTCTCTCTCTCTCTCTCTCTCTCTCTCTCTCTCTCTCTCTCTCTCTCTCTCTCTCTTTCCAGGAAGCATAAAGGCAACATAGTGGAGTCGAGGTCCTTGGTGCAGCAAGAAGCGCTTTATAATAAGTGCATCACCAGCGCACACGCACGTCTCCACCCTGCCAATTACCTAAAAACCAAGATGGGTAGATGATTTTTACCCCACGAGAACTTGAAGCGAGGGGGGCGGGAGAGGCAGAGATGGAAGGAAGAGGAAGAAGAGGGGAGGAAGAGGACAGAACAGGAGAAGAGGAGGAGGAGGAGGACAAGACGTGCAGTTCAGAGGTGGGAGGAAAAGTTTATGGAATTAAATGGAGACTTTACGTGCAGTTTCTTCTCGCGGCCTCACAACGGACTGCCAAAACTCTGCTCAAAGATCTCGGTGATGCAGAGACCAACACCCCGAGAATCGTCCCCAGCCAAGGCCGGGCTCTCATAACACCAGTCACCCTTTCAGCGGCTCAAGCGGGGCGGCAGCGGCGGAGGAGGCGGCAGGAAGGAGTGGGAGGTAAGGATGGTAAGGTAAGGAAGGTTTAAGAAGCAGTATGTGAGGTGAGAATGGTAGCGTATCTGAAGGAACGAAGGAAGGAAGGAAGGGGAAGGTGTGAGGTGGCCAGGGGAATATGGGAAAGAGAGAAGAGGAGTTAAGAGGAGTGAGACAAGAGAAACTGTGATGGGAGAGAGAAAAGGAAGGTAAGGACACAGAGAAGAAGAAGAAGAAGAAGAGGAGCACAAGCACGAACGTGTGTGTGAGGCAAGGAACAACACGAAACAACAGCGAGAGAGAAGATGAAAACAAGAAAAGGAGATGAGAACACAGAGGAAGAAGAGAAACACAAGAGGAGGGGTGTGAGGCAAGGAATAGCATGGCAGAAGAGAGAGAAAGAGAAAGAAAAAAAGAAGAGAAGACGAGAAGGACAAGGACGAGGAGGAAGAAGAGGAGGAGGAGTAAGGAACAGGAGGAGTGTGGGAAATGAGAAGAGGGCGGGTCTGTTGGCAGGACAAGAAGGACAGCCACTCCCGGCACTGAATGAGGCTTGAACACTTCTCAATTGACATTCAAGGGTTATCTAGCACGGCAGTATGAGGCGCCAGCTGCCGGGGAATA
>NC_059278.1:14664955-14677455 GCF_017591435.1 Portunus trituberculatus | reverse complement strand
CACACACACACACAGAAAGAGTAAGAAAGAGAAAGAAAAGAACGAAGGAAAGAAAACAAACAAAAAAGAAGGAAATGCAAGAAAAATAAACACAAGGACAAGACAAAAATAAGATAGGAAAGATCAACAATACAAGAAAACAAAAATAAAAGGAAAAACAGACGAAGAAACACAAAGAAACACAAAGAAAGGAAACTACAAACGAGAATGACCAAGAAAAGAAACACGTGATAAACTTGAGAGAGAAATAAAAAACTGAAAGATAGAATTAAAAAGAGGAAGAGAAAGAGAAAGAGGAAGAGGAAGATGATGATGATGGTGAAGAAGAAGAAGAAGAAGAAGAAGAAGAAGAAGAAGAAGAAGAAGGAAGAAGAAGAAAAGAAGAGGAAGAAGAAAAGAAGAAGCTGATGATGGTAAAGAAGAAGAAGAAGAAGAAGAAGAAGAAGAAGAAGAAGAAGAAGAAGAAGAAGAAGAAGAAGAAGAAGAAGAAGAAGAAGAAAAAGGACAAAAGACAGCTGACCATACTCAAAATTTCAGTCTGAGGGGAAAAAAATTATTACCATTCTCTTACCACACTTTTAAGACCCCCGTCCCCTCTTCCCTCTGCCCTCTCCCCTCTCTTTTTTCCCCTCGTTTAGTGCACCTCCCCCTCCCACCCCCCCTTTACTTAATATTTTTTTACTGCCCTGAAAAGAGAGGGAAAAGAGGGAGAGGGAGAGGGGAGAGAGGGAGAGGGGAAACACACAAGGGGAAAAGAAAGTACAAAGGAAGTTTGTTTCATAGAAGGACCTGAAGGGATTACGGAGGAGGAGGAGGAGGAGGAGGAGGAGGAGGAGGAGGAGGAGGAGGAGGAGGAGGAGGAGGAGGAGGATATGAACCCTTTGGCCTACTTCCCTCATTGCTACACTTAAAGGAGAATTCTGATATAAACGACATCACTACTACTACTACTACTACTACTACTACAACTATTACAACTACTTCTACTACTACAGCAACTACTGCTACTGCTACTACTACTACTACTACTACTACTACTACTACCACTACTACTACTACTACTACTACTACTACTACTACTACTACCACCACTACTACTACTACCACCACCACCACTACTACTACTACTACCACCACCACTACTACTACTATTACAACCACCACCACCACCACCACCACTAGTACTACTACTGATACTACTACTACTACTACTACTACTGCTACTACTACACCTACTACCACTGCTACTAATACTACTACCACTTCTACTACAATTACTACAATTACAATCACTACCTTTGTTATTGTCTCTCTCCTTACTAAAGTTTCTACTACTACTACTACTACTACTACTACTACTACTGCTGCTACTACTACTATTGCTATATTACTACTACTACTGCTACTACTACTACTATTGCTATATTACTACTACTACTACTACTACTACTACTACTACTACTACTACTACCATTACTACTACTACTACTATTACTACTACAATCACCATTACTTACATTTCCATTCAAACCATTAGCACATTATGTTAGCACACCAAGCCTTAGAACAACAACAACAACAACAACAACAACAACTACTACTACTACTACTACTACTACGACTATTACCACCATCATCACCATTACCACCATCACCACAACAACACCTCACCCATGCTAACGCGGGTACCAGCATCTGATAAGACACACAGAGAGAGAGAGAGAGAGAGAGAGAGAGAGAGAGAGAGAGAGAGAGAGAGAGAGAGAGAGAGAGAGAGAGAGAGAGAGAGAGAGAGAGAGAGAGAGAGAGAGAGAGAGAGAGAGAGAGAGAGAGAGAGAGAACAAACAAGGGCAGCGTGCCAGCCATCGTCTCAATTGTAAGAATGACAATGTGTTGACAACCCTATTGGAGGAGGAGGAGGAGGAGGAGGAGGAGGAGGAGGAGGACACAAAGGAGGTCCAAACAGCAACAGACCCTGAGATCCTTACTGGACTATGAGTGGGTAACTATTTAACGCTATAAGTGGGAGACAGGATGATACAGAAGAAGGCTCCTCCCCTCCCACCTCCTCCCCTCTCTCCAGCCCAAACTTGCCGAAAAAAAAAAAAAAAAAATTGTATCATATATAGAAAAAAAAACCATGAAATTTCAAAGCAGAGGAAGAAAACGAATAAAAAGAAGTAGAACAACAACATGAGAAACGACAACAACAACAATAACAAGATTCTTAACAAATAAAGAGAAAATATTGAAATTAACAGGAGGAGGAGGAGGAGGAGGAGGAGGAGGAGGAGGAGGAGGAGGAGGAGGAGGCGTGAAAAGAAAACATAAAAGCAGGAAGATGTAAATGAGAAAAAAAAAGTAAAACGAGAATAAAATTACAGAAAATAAGCATATATACAATAAACATGGATATGAGAGAGAGAGAGAGAGAGAGAGAGAGAGAGAGAGAGAGAGAGAGAGAGAGAGAGAGAGAGAGAGAGAGAGAGAGAGAGAGAGAGAGAGAAAGAAAGAAAGAAAGAAAGAAAGAAAGAAAGAAAGAAAGAAAGAAAGAAAGAAAGAGAGAAAGAAAGAAAGAAAGAAAGAGAAAAAGAGAGGAAAAGAGAAAGAGGAAAAGAGAAAGAAAAGAAAAACCAGTACCAACTCTTCCTCTTTTTGTACCTATCCTCTTCAAAGTTCCTCTTAATTTATGAATGATATGGATCACCTTTAGTTCTCTCTCTCTCTCTCTCTCTCTCTCTCTCTCTCTCTCTCTCTCTCGCTTTATCAAACGTTTTTCTTTTTCTTTTTTATTTCTTCAGATTTTCTTTCTCTTCTTCCTCTCCCTTCTCCCCTCGTCTTATCCTTTCCTAATATCCTCACCTCTCCCTTTCCCCTCTCCCTTCCCCTCTCCTCTCACAAATATCTCCCCATCTACATCCACCTCCCCCTTGTCCCTCTCCCCACATCGCCCTGTACTATCTGTGTCCTTCCCCTTACTTTCCCCTCACCTTAACCTCTCCCCTCCCATATCAAGCCACTTCACACCCGAGCACAGAGGGGAAGTGAGAGAAGCGTGATTGTTTGGTAATGCACACACGCACACGCACACACACACACACCTACACAGAGGGAATTTGAGTGTGGTTAATGAGATGCAAAATTTGTGTGTATGTGTTCTCTGTATAATTTCTGGCTTAATTTAACTTTTGCGGGTCATTTCCATGTGTTAGTTTGCACGTAATGGCAGCGGCGGAGTGTTGGAAAGGCGTGGCTGCGCTGATGATAAATATGCAATTCTGTAAGAGCGGGTTTCAACACGTCAAGACTGGGGTATACAAGTTTTAACATGCAGAAACACACACACACACACACACACACACACACACACACACACACACACACACACACAGATAAGCAAAAAAGACAAAAGGACACACACACAGACAGACAAAGACAGCTGACGTCTCAACCTTTAAGACTAAGGTATCTAACCTTTAAGACTGAATCACTAACTTCTCATCTGTAAGACTGAAGGGCTAAGATAGTAACTCTGTCACCTGTTTTCTAACTTGTAAAACTGAGTAACTAAGCAACTTTGTCTTGTTATATTTCTAACCAATAACACTGAATGATCAAAATGTTTTATCTACAAAGACTATAAGACTAAGATATTTCTAACCTCAAATACTGAATAAGTGATTTTAACCTTCAGTACCATGACGCGTTTCCATATTCATTCTGCTTACTATTTGGTGATTTTATACAGCTTCAGAAACGCACGTGGGGATTAAAATAGTGAAGACTGTGACCATTGATCTTCTGACCTCCGTAGACCCTTCCTAATGTCAATAAAATGGTCTAATCGTACACAAATCTCAAGGTAAAAATGTGTTCCAGTACTGAAGGGGTTAATTTGTAAGACTGAAGGATTCCAAGATTACGATATTTCTAGTCTATGAGACTGAATGACTATTTTTATCTACAAAAAATATAACAATAACATATTCCAATCCGCACACTTCAAATCTTTAAGACTGAAGGACGAAAACCTTTTAACCTTTAAGACTGAATGAGCAAAACACCTCAAACCTGCACGACTGAAAGATTATAAGACTGATATTTTTAACCTGTAAGACTGTAAGACGTGTTTACTTCCCCCACTGCTACGCTCACAACATTCAAAGCACTGTAAAAATTAATGGTATGTACACACAGAGAGAGAAGGGGAGGGTTTTTCTCTTTCTTCTCTTCTTCTTTTGGGACCACATGACCATTGAGGAGACCAGTGCAGGAACAGCCAGGGTAAGAAAGTATTTTGATCCCTTCATTGAGATACCTGGAACTTACATCAATACTGGCACTGTACGAGATTTTTCCCGCAAGCACCGGCAGAAATTTTTAAAGGAAGATTAAGAGAGAGATCACGAATGTCTGAGCTACATCTCAAACAGCAGACTTAAAATTTGGGGAATATTTCAGTGTGTGTTGGTGATGAAAGGGGAGATTAGAGGGATGTCAAATAACAGCAAAATAGTTAAAGAGATTAGTAAATGTGTCTAAAAAAATTAAAGAGAGAGAGAGAGAGAGAGAGAGAGAGAGAGAGAGAGAGAGAGAGAGAGAGAGAGAGAGAGAGAGAGAGAGAGAGAGAGAGAGAGAGAGAGAGTTGTTTCTGATTAAGTTCTAAAAAATGTACTACAGTGGAAAGGTTTGTGTGTGTGTGTGTGTGTGTGTGTGTGTGTGTGTGTGTGTGTGTGTGTGTGTGTGTGTGTGTTCCTTTTTTTTCTCCCTCTCTCTGTATTCAGATTTAAATTGAATTAACTAATTACGAATCTATTTATTCAATCTCTGGAAGCTTAATTACATCCACCCTTTTGCTATTTGTTACCTTTTTTGCCGTGTGTGTGTGTGTGTGTGTGTGTGTGTGTGTGTGTGTGTGTGTGTGTGTGTGTGTGTGTGTGTGTGTGTGTGTGTGTGTGTGTGTGTGCCTGCGTGCCTGTGTGTCCGTGTCTGTGTGTGTGTGTGTGTGTGTGTGTGTGTGTGTGTGTGTGTGTGTGTGTGTGTGTGTGTGTGACTGTTTCCGTATTACTCTGCACCTTCATTACGTACACAGATTTTTATAATGTGTGAGTGGTGTTATTTATCTTATTTCTCTCTCTCTCTCTCTCTCTCTCTCTCTCTCTCTCTCTCTCTCTCTCTCTCTCCGTTAATTCTGGACAGGTGTAAAAAATATACCTCTCCAACTTTGTCCTGGTAAACATCCTAAAAAAAATAATAAATAAAATGAATATAAAATAGAGAAAAAAGAAAAAGCAATATAAAAAAAGGCTTCTATAATGGAAAACAATAAGTTATGCGTGAAAAGACTGTACAGGTAAAATTGAAGACTGTACAGGTAAAATTAGACTGTACAGGTAAAATTGAAGACTGTACAGGTAAAATTGAGTGATGCGTGTGAGAGGAACAATAGATAAAAGGGAGATAGTGGGAAAAAAAGTCAAATCCAGGTAAATATTGACAAAAAAAGTAACGGAGAGGAAAAATAATAATAATAATAATAATAATACGAAGAAGACGAAGAAGAGGAAGACGAAGAAGAATCTATATATAGGTTTAACACAAAAAAAACTATAAAAGGAAATTCAATAAAGAAAAAAAATACGAACACTAAAAAATAAGAAAATGGAATACAAACTAACGAAAAAAAATCTTGAATGTTAAAAAAAATAATAAATAGGTAAATAAATAAATAAATAAACGTTCTGACATGAAAAAAAACTTCAATACGAAAAAACGTTCTTGAACACGAACAAAAACGTTCTTGTATATAACAAAACGTTCTTAAATGCCCAATAAATATTCTTGAATGCGTATAAACGTTCTTAAACAAAAAAAAACGTTCTTAAATACGAAAAAAAACGTTCTTGAATACAAAACCAAAACGCTCTGGAATACAAATGTTCTTCCACAAAAAGAAAAGAAAAAAAAACGTTTCTTGAACACAAATAAAACGTTCATGACAACACAAAACAAACACAATAAACATCAAAGTAAAAAGAAAAAAAAACGTTCTTGAAAATAAAAAAGAAAAGTTCTAGAATACAAAATGAAACGTTCTTCAAGCACAGGTGAGGAAAGTGTTATGCGCTGCTACACCTTCTTATGCCGGAAATAAACGTTGTAATGGCGCAGTATAAACGTTCCTAAGTGCAGGTAAGGAAACGTTTAACTCTCCCGACAATATTCTTAATGGAACACGGAAATAAAACGCAATTCTGGTCACGATGCGGAGAACAGAGAGAGAGAGAGAGAGAGAGAGAGAGAGAGAGAGAGAGAGAGAGAGAGAGAGAGAGAGAGAGAGAGAGAGAGAGAGAGAGAGACTGATTAAAGAGGAGAAAGAGAGGAAGAGGAAGACAGGGGATAAAGAGGAGAGGAAGAGGAAAGGAGGAACAGAGGGAATAAAGAGGAGAGGAGAAGGAGGAAGAGGAGAGGGAAGGTGCGAGATAAGTGGAAGAGAGGAAAATGAATAGAATAGGGAGCAAAGCAAGGAAAACAGGAAGAGGAAGAAATGAGGGAAAAATAAATGAAAACGGAGAAATAAATGATGAAAAGGAAAAATAAAGAAGACGAAAAGAAAGGAAACAAAAAAGAAAAGGATTGAGAAACGAAAAAAAAGAAATTGATAAAAGAGAAAGGAAAAAAGAAAAAAAGTAGATAAAATGAAAAAGTATAGAAAAGAAATAAGAATAAATGAAGGGGAAAAGGGGGAGGAAAGAGGGGAAAGAAGAGGGGAGAGGAGGTGAGGGGAAGACATGACATGCCTGAAGGAAGGAGGAATTCTTAATTAGCACCAAATTAAAACACGCACACGCACGCACACACACACACACACACACACACACACACACACACACACACACACACACACACACACACACACACACACACACACACACACACACACACACACACACACACACACACACACACACGAAGCATACATACTTCTAGACTGGAGGAGGAGGAGGAGGAGGAGGAGGAGGAGGAGGAGGAGGAGGAGGAGGACACTTCCTAGAGTAATTAAATGCCTCTTCGTCCCAATTCACACCTGACTCATGATGAGAGAGAGAGAGAGAGAGAGAGAGAGAGAGAGAGAGAGAGAGAGAGAGAGAGAGAGAGAGAGAGAGAGAGAGAGAGAGAGAGAGAGAGAGAGAGAGAGAGAGAGAGAGAGGACGTTTCATGGAGGGCATAACTCATACCCCAGCCAGCTGCCCTCAGTTCTCTCTCTCTTCTTCTTCTTCTCTCTCTCTCTCTCCGATTCCTCCAGATAACCCACAATAGGGTACGAGAGAGAGAGAGAGAGAGAGAGAGAGAGAGAGAGAGAGAGAGAGAGAGAGAGAGAGAGAGAGAGAGAGAGAGAGAGAGAGAGAAATAATAGAAAGCCATAAAAAGCAAGAAAAGCTTAATAAAAACAGGGAAATGACAACCACAGAATAAGGTCATAAAGAAGAGAAAGGGGAGGAAGAAAGAGACGAAGAGAAGAAAGAAAGAAAGAAAGAAAGAAAGAAAGAAAGGAAAGGAAAAGAAAGGAGAGGAAGAAAGTTGTTAGAAAAAACTAAGGACGAAGGAAGGAAGAAAGAAAAAAATGAATGAAGGAAAGAAGGAAGGAAGGAAGGAAAGACTAATACAAATAGGACTTTTAGAGAAGATATGATGAAGGGAGAAGAAAGAAAGAGGAAGGAAGGAAGAAAAGGAAGGAAGGAAGGAAGGAAGGAAGGAAGGAAGGAAAGGAAGAAAGGAAAGGAAAAAGGAAGGAAGAAAGAAAGAAAGAAAGAAAAGAAGGAAGGAAGGAAGGAAGGAAGGAAAGAAAGAAAGAAAGAAAGAAAGGAAGGAAGGAAGGAAGGAAGGAAGGAAGGAAGGAAGGAGAAGGAGCAACACTCGAGCAACACTGACGTCACTAGAAACACAAACACCTGTCTTGCCTAACGAAGGAGGAGGAGGAGGAGGAGGAGGAGAAGGAGAAGGAGGAGAAGGAGGAGGAGGAGGAGGAGGAGAAGGAGGAGGAGGAGGAGGAGGAGGAGGAGGAGGAGGAGGAGGAGAAGAGGAAGAGGAAGAGGAAGAGGAGGAGGAGGAGGAGGACAAGGACACGAGAAGAGCAAATGTAAGCAAGGATCAGAGAGAGAGAGAGAGAGAGAGAAAGAGAGAGAGAGAGAGAGAGAGAGAGAGAGAGAGAGAGAGAGAGAGAGAGAGAGAGAGAGAGAGATAAAAGGTAGGAAGACGAAGTTACTAGTAATAACGTGTCTCTTCTCTCTCTCTCTCTCTCTCTCTCACGTGTTACTAATGATGTTGCTAGACAGGTGAGTGAAGGGAGAGAGAGAGGGAGGGAGGAGAGAGAGAGAGAGAGAGAGAGAGAGAGAGAGAGAGAGAGAGAGAGAGAGAGAGAGAGAGAGAGAGAGAGAGAGAGAGAGAGATTGGAAAGTTGATAAAATAAAATATAAAGGAGAGTGGAGTAAAATACGAAAATTAAGGATGAGAGAGAGAGAGAGAGAGAGAGAGAGAGAGAGAGAGAGAGAGAGAGAGAGAGAGAGAGAGAGAGAGAGAGAGAGAGAGAGAGAGAGAGAGAGATGAAGATGAGAAGGGGAGAAAGATGGAGAGAAAGAGAAGAGGGAGAAGGAGAAGGAAGATGAGGGAAAGAAAAATGATGAGGAGAGAGAAAGATAGAGAGAGGGAGAGATGAGGGAGGAGGAGGAGGAGGAGGAGGAAGATGAAGGATAGAGAGGGAAGATGAGGAGGGGAGAGATGAGGGAGAGGGAAAAGGAAGAGGGGTAAGAGGAGGGGAAAACAAGAGAATCTGCAGATGGGAGAGTGAGGGGGAGGGAGGAAGGGGAGGGAGGAAGGGGAAGGGAGAGGTGAGGGAGAGGACTTCCTGTGCCGCAGAGGCTGGTGACGCCCTGTATTCTCTCTCTCTCTCTCTCTCTCTCTCTCTCTCTCTCTCTCTCTCACACACACACACACAAATACACACAAATAAACCCACACACACAAACACACACACATTGCAGAGAGAGAGAGAGAGAGAGAGAGAGAGAGAGAGAGAGAGAGAGAGAGAGAGAGAGAGAGAGAGAGAGAGAGAGAGAGAGAGAGAGAGAGAGAGAGAGAGAGAGAGAGAGAGAGAGAGAGAGAGAGTTTTACATATTTTTTACCATTTAATCCATTTCCATCTGCGTCCATCAAACACACTCACTCACTCACTCTCTCTCTCTCTCTCTGCATACACACACAATCGCCCTTTTGTCTGCCCCACTCAACTGAAGAGGGAGAAAGAGAGTGAGAGAAAGAGAGAAAGAGAGATGGAGGAACGAGAGAGAGTGAGATAGAGAGAGATGAAAGAAGAGAGAGAGAAAATATACAAGAATAAATATACAAGTGATTTATTTATTCATATAGATCATGTTTCTCTTTCTCCTTCTCCTCCTCCTCCTCCTCCTTCTCCTCTCTCCCTCCTCCTTCTCTTCCTCTTCTATCATTCCCTCCCACCCTCCTTCCTCCTCTTCCTCTTCTATCCTCCTCCTCCTCCTCCTCTTCTTCTTCTTCTATCCCTCCCTTCCTCTCCTCTATTCCTCTTTCCGTCCTTTTTTATCATTCCCTCCTCTTCCTCTTCGATCCCTCCCTTCCCCCGCCTCCTCCTCTTCTTCTATCCCTCCCTCCCTTCCCTTCCTCTTCTATCCCTCTTCCTCCTCCTCCTCCTCCTCTTTCTTCTATTCTATCTCTCTCTCCGTCCTTCTCTTTAATCTCTATCTCCCTCTTCCTCTTCTTCTATCCCTCCCTCTATCCTTCATTTTTATCCCTCTCCGTCTCTCCTCCTTTACCTCTTCTATCATTCCCTCTCTTCTAATCCTCTCTCCTTCTTTCTCTTTTCCTCCTCCTCCTCCTCCTCCTCCTCCTCCTCGTAATCTTCCACGTCCATCATCCTTTACAAATTCAAGGTCACATCCTTCGTTTCGAGCATGTAAAAGTCTAAAGGATCGGAGTGTTCTCTGTAGGATTGGAACCACCTCTTCGTTTTCTGTTGCCTCGTTACCTCCAGTTTTCTATTGCAGGGAAAACGGGAAGGGAATCATGTTAGTTGAGTTTGCTTTCATGTTTCCCAGCGAGAGAGAGAGAGAGAGAGAGAGAGAGAGAGAGAGAGAGAGAGGGGGGGTCGTAGGCATGACATAAGATCTTCAACTACAAATCCTCTTTGCTTTACTGACCCGAGAGAGAGAGAGAGAGAGAGAGAGAGAGAGAGAGAGAGAGAGAGAGAGAGAGAGAGAGAGAGAGAGAGAGAGAGAGAGAGAGCCATCAGTCCATCATCCAGTCAAGTGCAGTGATGTATGTAACGGAATGTTTTCTAGTGCCCGTCAGTCAGCTGGTCAGTCAGTCAGTCAATAAGACCTTCACTCAGTCGGTCAGTAAGATATTTCAGTGGTCACAAGAGCAAATTGTCATGTTATTTAGCAAGTCAGTGAGCCAGTCAGTCAACCAGTTAGCCAGCTAGTTACCTTTTTTCATTCACACAGTCAATTAGTCAGTCAAATCAGTCAAATGGAAAAAATGGCAGGAAGTCAGTCAGTAAATCACTTAGTAAACAAGACACTCACTCATTCAACCAACAAAAGTCAGTCAGTCAGTCAGTCAGTCAGTCAGTCAGTCAGTCAATCAATCAGTCAGTCAATCAGAAAAAAGACAGCTGAAAAATTATGAGGAAAAACCCATTCATTCAACCAACAAAAAGAACCAGTCAGTCTGTCAGTCAGACAGTCAATCAGTCAGAAAAATAAACACTCAACTGAAAAATCACGAAAAAGACACCCCTTCATTCAGCTAACTAAAAAACCAGTCAGTCAGTCAGTCAGTCAGTCAGTCGGTCAGCCAATCAGCCAATGAGTGACCCAGCCAATCGTGCAGTGGTAATAGTAGTGAAAGCGAGGAAGGAGAAGAAACAAAGTGGACAAATACTCAGAACATGTGGGTTTTTCACGGGAATTTCTGGGCTAAAGGGGATATTTTTTTAGGGGGGTACCTCCTATCTCAAAGCCCACCCGTGAGGAAGCCCAACCTACACTCGGACCGTGGACAGGATTTGAACCGCCGCAGACCCCAAAGCACGCATGGTTCTACTGTACCAGCCAATCAAGTTTCAAGACATCTGTCCCTGTCTTTCGGCTAATTCTTCACAATCTTTTACGGAACTTGCATTTAAAGTGTTTTTGTTGTTGCTCTTGGCTAATTTCCCTCTTATATAGAAAAAAATCAGCCAATCAGTCAGTCAGTCATGCAGTCAATCTCTCTCTCTCTCTCTCGATCAGTCAGACAATCAATTAACCAATCAGCCAATCAGTCATCCAAACAGCCAATAAGTCAGTCAGTCATGTAGTCAATCTCTCTCTCTCTCTCTCTCTCTCTCTCAATCAGTCAGTCTATCAATTAACCAATCAGCCAATCAGTCAGTCAGTCATGCAGCAGACGGCCCTGGCCCCTTCGCACGTCTCAAGTAGGGAGTGGATTCATCACCTCCTTAAGACAAGAGGGAGGCGTTAAGAGACTCGCAGCGCCTCCTCATCCTCCTCCTCCTCCTCCTCCACTCACTCCCCAGACACTTCCAGCCACCTACACCGCATTCCAGCCATTCTTTTGTCGTTCCCAGTCATCATCAACTCATTCCAGTGTTCGTAAACAATATCCAGTCATCCGTAAGCCATTTCCAGTCAGATCATCCCTTCAGTACCATGACGCGTTTTTATACTCATTCTGTATACTATTTGATGACTTTATACAGCTTCAGAAATTTGTGTTGGGTATTAAAATAGTGAAGACTCTGGCCATTAATCTTCTGACCTCCATAGACCCTTCCTAATGTCAATGAAATGGTCTAATCGTACACAAATCTCAAGGTAAAAAAAAAAAATATGTCCCAGTACTGAAGGGGTTAAGCCATTTCAGTCATTTCTAAGGCATTCCAGTCATTTTCAGCCATCTCTAAGCAATTATAGTCATTCTCTAGTCATTCCCAATAAATTCTAAAGCATTCCAGTCATTTCCAGTCTCTCTCTCTCTCTCTCTCTCTCTCTCTCTCTCTCTCTCTCACCTATACGGCATTCCTGTCATTCTTTAGTCATTTCCAGTCAGTATTAAGCCATTCCCGTGATTTCTCAGTCATTTTTTATCACCAACCTATTTCAGTAATCTCCTCCAGTCATCTCCAGTCATTTCTTATTAATTCCCATCTATTTCCAGCGTGTTCCAGTCATTCTCAAGTCATTATCAGTTACTTTCAAGGATTCCAAACATTCTTTAGATGTTTCCAGTTAGCTTGAGGTCTTTCCAGTCACTCGTCACTCGTTCTTATATATTTCCTTAGTCATTCCTCAACAATTTCCAGTCACCTTCAAGCCTTTCCACTTTAATTTTCAAACCATTCCAGTCACTCCCAGTCAGTTGGTTATTTCTTCATTCATTCCCACTCATTTCCCAGTCATAAA
>NC_059278.1:14654955-14657455 GCF_017591435.1 Portunus trituberculatus | reverse complement strand
CACCAGCACCACCTTCAACACACACCAGAGCCAACCACGATACTTAGCACACACACACACACACACACACACACACACACACACACAGAACATTTGTCACTTACGAAATATAACATTGAATTGAGCAACAAAAGTGGTTCACATTATACGAAAAAAGAAAGAAATGAGACAGAGAGAGAGAGAGAGAGAGAGAGAGAGAGAGAGAGAGAGAGAGAGAGAGAGAGAAAACATTGCGATTTCTACAAAAGAGGTCACGGAGAGAGAGAGAGAGAGAGAGAGAGAGAGAGAGAGAGAGAGAGAGAGAGAGAGAGAGAGAGAGAATATGATGACCTCACTCTATTAACATTACAAGTATTTCTGCGTTAAGGTGTGGGAATGAGAGAGAGAGAGAGAGAGAGAGAGAGAGAGGGGAGGAACCGAGTAATAAACTAACATATATTAATAGACAAAAAGACAAGACAGGATGAAGAGATTGAAAAGAGCAAAAACTCTCTTTCTCTCTCTCTCTCTCTCTCTCTCTCTCTCTCTCTCTCAGGTTAATGCCGTAATAAGTGACACTAATTAGAACAAAGATTGTCCTGTTATCCAGTGCTAAGGAGAGAGAGAGAGAGAGAGAGAGAGAGAGAGAGAGAGAGAGAGAGAGAGAGAGAGAGAGAGAGAGAGAGAGAGAGAGAGAGAGAGAGAGAGAGAGAGAGAGAGAGAATAAACTAGTGAGAGGAGGTGATAAAAGCAAGATGTAAGGAGAGAGAGAGAGAGAGAGAGAGAGAGAGAGAGAGAGAGAGAGAGAGAGAGAGAGAGAGAGAGAGAAAAATTGGACAGTAAGAAGTATTTTCATGTGCTTGTCTTCTCTTTGGTCGCTTTACAAGACGAACCCTGAGTGAGACGAGGGTGTAACAAAAGGGCGTGAAGATGCAGCGTGAGTGTGGATGGGCGTGACAAGGGGCGTGGGCGTACTGCTAGTGTCTGGGGATCGGGGACTGGGGGGCAAAACAGTTTGCAGGGGGTGGGGGTGGAGGAAAGGGGGTCTCACAAAGGCATGTAGTGTGTGGACTGCCCCCTCTCCCCCGCATCTCCCCGCCACCCCACTAACTCCCCTTCATGCCCTCCAATTCCCCAACCCCCCGCCCACTTCCACACATCAAAGAAACCTCTGTCCCTGAGTAACACTATCCTACCCTCTCCTTTCCTTCTGCTCCTCCTCCTCCTCCAGATCCCAGTCCTTTTCATCCTTCTCCTCCTCCTCTTCCTCTTTAGGTTGTGACTCAGGAATTCGGCGTGGAAAGGTATGGAGGAGAAAAGTATGAGGAGGAGGAGGAGGAGGAGGAGGAGGATCTGGGTCACACAGTAGCATCTTGGTCAACGGGAAGAGTGTGTGTGTGTGTGTGTGTGTATAGGACGGGATCTTTCTTCTTCCTCCTCCTCCTCTTTACGCCCCTTCTTCCTTTGAATCCCTCCCTCTTTCCTATCCTTCCAAACCCATTCCCTGGCTCCTATCAGCCTCTTAGCATCTCTTCAAGCACCCAATTACATCAATATCACCGCAAGACTCCTCCTATAAGCAAGACCTCGCCGATAACACTGCCATCTGGCGGCCGCGTCGACAAAGACCACCACCACTACCACCACCGCTGCCTCCGCTCACAAGCAACCATCCCACGCCCTCAGAACGACACCCACGCCTCATGAACACGGATGTAAGGCGCTTTCATTACACTCACGCTACTCCAAGGCACGGGAAGGAGACGCTAATTGTGTGAGAAATGGAGAAAAGATAAAAGTGTGAGATTCCGCGTAGCTAGGGAAGGTTTACAGAGGTAGCGGGGAGATGGTTGCCACAGACCGCTAGACTACGTGCCGCCAACGTGTCACAGCTTATAGGCTAGGAGTGAAGTCAAGTCTCTCTCTCTCTCTCTCTCTCTCTGGTATTTGATATTAAAGCCTCGCCAATTTGCATTTTTATGATGAATTGAAGAGTTTGGGAATATTCCATGAAATCTAACGAGTATGTGTGGTAAAAATACTACTTGGTATGAAGGAAATGTTGGGTGGTGGTGGTGGTGGTGTGCGCTCAGGGCATCTCTCTCTTTCTCTGGTGTCATTCGGTGGAGTAACGGTCACAAGGACACCACGACCACCACCACTACTACTATTCCTACTACCGCTGCTACTACTACTATATATTACTAATGCGTCACTCCCTCTGACACCACCACCACTACCGTTATTGCCTCTGCCTCTGCGTCATCACCACGATCACCACCACCTAAGTACGCCATCACCACTACTGCGTCACCACCACTACTACAATCACCGCTACGCATTATCATGATCACCACCATTATCATCACTACAATAACTTCCTGGACCACCACCACCACCACCACTACTACTACTACGACTATTCATTGACCACTACCACCATCATACCAACTAATGAACACACACACACACACACACACACACACACACACACACACACACATATCAAGGGCTTCAAGCT
>NC_059278.1:14642455-14647455 GCF_017591435.1 Portunus trituberculatus | reverse complement strand
CTCGTTGTGGCGTGCAAATGTTTATCGTATCGACTGGCGGTGTCTGCTTTGCGTGGAGTTAAGCCCGCTACCATTACCACCCGCTGATAGAAACACTGAATGATACTGGACCTCGATACCCACAGACACATGCTTAATTGGGATATGGGGAAAGATAGGGAGCGAGAGGATGTGAGAGAGTATTGTCTGAGAATAGCGTAGGGAAAGATTGTGTACAAGAGGAGATAAGAGAGTAGAGTTTGAGAATAGTGAAAGGGGATGAGATAAGATAAAGGGAAGATAGAGAATAAGAGGAAGTGAGAGAGTAGAGTTTGAGAATAGAGTGACTAGAGATAAGAAAAGATAGGAGGAACTGGAGTGACTGGAAATAAGACAAGACAGGGGGAAGATTGAGAATAAGAGAAGGTAAGAGTATAGTTTGAAAATTAGGTGACTGAGGGATAAGATAAGATAAGATAAGGAGAAATATTGGAAATGACAGAAGGTGAAAGAGTATAGTTTGAGAATAAGGTGACTGGAAATAAGATAAGATAGGGGAAAGATTGCGAATAGGAGATGAAATAGAGATTAAAATTTGAGAATATGGTGATGAAGGATTGGGCTGGATTAGAGATAAGAAGGAATAGAAGGAGATAAGATAAGGGAAGGGAATATGAGTGAAAAGTGAGAGAGTAGAGTTTAAGAATGGGGTGAGTGAGAATTAGACCTGATTGGAGATGAAAAGATAGGAAGATAGGAAGAGATAAAAAAAAAAAAATAAATAAATAAATAACATGAAACTTAAACTGGAAGAAGCCATCAGAGGCCTACACGTGTGGGAATCCCTGTAGGAAACACACCCACACTCTCTTTGCTTATTGGAAAACACGAGGTGACCGAGTATGGAGTATGGCAGATGAGAAACAGCATATAAGAAAGACTAGTTAGAGATGAAATTGAAAACGGGATGAGGAGGAGAAGAAATGATTTGAAATAGGAACATACTAAAGAAATAGAAAGAGAGAAAGAAGGAGATGAGTGACAGAAGATGAGATAAAAAGAAAGTTTGTGGATATGATAGCTGGAGATAAGAAGAGATAGAGATAGGAAAAAATAGAAATAGGAAGAGATGAGAAAATTATTGAGGATTTGGTGACAAGGAATGAGAAACGAGGATATTTTAGGAGAGGAAGAAATGACTGGGTATATGAGGAGGATAAACAGATGAGAACGAAAGATGATAGGATGAGATAGGAAAATGGAAAAACATGAGAAATTGAGCTTAACCCTTTCAGTACTGGGACACATTTTCACCTTAAGTTTTGGATATGATTAGACAATATTGTTGACATTAGGAAGGCTCTATGGAGGTCAGAAGATTAATGGCCAGTCAATTCACTATTTTAATCCCCCACATAAGTTTCTGAAGCTGTATAAAATCACCAAATAGCAAAGCAGAATGAATATGGAAATGTGTCCTCTGGTACTGAAGGGCTTAAGGGAGGAGATTAGGAGCGGAGGGTGAGAGAGGATATGTGATGGAATGGATAACCTGGAACGGAAGATGATGAATAGGAGATTGGAAAAGACTGGACTTTGAAGTAATGGTGGTAGAAATAGGAATGAGGGTGATGATAATGACGATGATGATGATGATGATGATGATGATGGTGGTGGTGATGATGGGGATGGTGGTGGTGGTGGTGGTGGTGATGATAGTGATGATGGTGGTGGTGGTGGTGGTGGTGGTGGTGGTGGTGGTGATGATAATGATGATGATGATGATGATGATGATGATGACAAAAACTAGTGATGTTGGTGATGACATGTTAAAAAAAAGTGATAACGATGGTGATGATGATGATGACAAAAATAATGATGCTGATAATGAGATGTTATAAAAGTGATGGCGAGGGAGATGATGATGATGATAGTGATGATGATGATGATGATGATGATGATGATGATGATGAAAACTAGCGATGTTGGTAAAGAGATGTTATGAAAGCGATGATGATGATGGTGACGACGACGACGATGATGATGATGATGATGATGATGATGATGATGATGATGGTGATGATGGGCAAAATTAGTGATGCTGGTGATGAGGAAATGATGAGTGTGTTGATTATAATTATTGCCGCTGATTATCTGATACTGCAAAACTGAAAACAATGGTAATTTATGTATCCAATTACATTTATAGCGACCGATAAAAACACCCTTGTTAACTTTATTATTATTATTATTATTATTATTATTATTATTATTATTGTTGTTCTTGCTATGGCTATCATTACTTTTTACGATTCAAGTTATAGTCCGTCTCTCTCTCTCTCTCTCTCTCTCTCTCTCTCTCTCTCTCTCTCTCTCGCATCTTCCCTTCAGTTCCCCTTCCCTTTCTCATTTTCTTTTTCCACCCCACAATATTCATCACACACACACACACACACACACACACACACACACACACACACACACACACACACACACACACACACACACACACACGCAAAAAATAAAGTTGCATTCTCGAAATTAACTCACTGCCTACTCTCTCTCTCTCTCTCTCTCTCTCTAGACAATTTAATGGCTCATGTTTTAATCAAGTAAATCCCACAAACGGACGAAAATAGTGTGTGTGTGTGTGTGTGTGTGTGTGTGTGTGTGTGTGTGTGTGTGTGTGTGTGTGTGTGTAGTAACGTAATTGTTAACGAACAAAATGAATAAAGAGAGAGAGAGAGAGAGAGAGAGAGAGAGAGAGAGAGAGAGAGAGAGAGAGAGAGAGAGAGAGAGAGAGAGAGAGAGAAACATGCGTAAACTTGACACGACACAGAAATGGAATAAAAAAAAAAAAGAAGAGAAACAAGAAACATGGAAAAATTGAACCCACAACAATAATAAAAAAAAGAGAAAAAAGAAAAAAAAAAAAAAAAAAAAAGCGAAGCCGAACAATCAAAGCAAAACACAAAACAAATACAAACAAACAAAATGGAAAGATCAACAACAGGTCAACGAAACACAAAAAAAAAATAAAAAAAAAAGAATAAATGGAAAGAAATATGAAAAAAAACGAGAAAGAAAAGGAAAATTCACAAATGCAAAGAGAAAATAGACAAAAATGAAATAAACAAGTAAAATAGATAAACAAAACAAAACAAAAAAAGACAAGGAAGAAGAAGAAAAAAAACACGGAAAAATAAGAAAAAGAAAAGAAAACTAAAGAAAAGAAACGAAAATGCAGAAATGAAAGAAAACAGACGAAGCGAAATGAACAAAAATAAATAAAAGACCAAAGAGACAACACACACACACACACACACACACACACACACGAAAAAAAAAAAAAGCATAGACCAGTTTATATAAAAGGAAAACCACCACCACCACCACCACCGCCACCACCACCACCACCAGCGCCACGCCTCGCCGCCTCCACGCCCCCTGCGATCCCCGTGATGGCGGGTCTCGGAAGGGGCGCGTCGGTTGTGTTATTTTCAGGATGCGAAACGTCCGAAGCTTAGCGGGGGCGGAGGGGGCAGAGGTGGCTGGGGGAAGGGGAGGAAGTATAGGGGGTGCTTTTGGCGTTGGGGGGTGCCATTGTGTGTCCCGCCCCCTTTCCTCGCCTTTCCATCCCCACCCCCCAACGCCTCCAGGGACTGAGAAAAGCAAGAGCTGGAGAAGGAGGAGGAGGAGGAGGAGGAGGAGGAGGAGGAGGAGGAGGAGGAGGAGGCAAGGAAAGCGTACAAGCAGAAAGAGTAGGAGCAAGAGGAGGAGAGGATGCAGGCAAAAAAAAAAAAGGAGGTAAAGAAGGGAAAAGAGAATACGAGTAGGAGGAGGAGGAGGAGGAGGAGGAGGAGGAGGAGGAGGAGGCTTGAGAAAGAAGGTAAGAGGAAGACCCTCGGATAGTGGAAGAGGAGGGAATAAAGGACGACGGGGAAGAGGCGAAAGAGGCGAAAGAGGAGGCGAAGGAGAAGAAGACGAGGATGACGTCGTCTTCACTGTTACCGGAAGAGGAAGAAGAGGAAGAAGAAGAGAACAAGCTACATCCCCTTTGAGACTCCAACTAGACTTCGCAACCCAAGGCACATCCCAAAACCCCAATAACTTTCTTCTTCAGGGCCTGACGAAGGGACCACAAGTACACAAACTGCAATTCAGGGGTGTCTTAGTGTCCCCAGCTAACGTATGAGCGCCCAGGCCGGATGCACAGGGTCAGGGGTGCCGCAGGGGGCCGCTCGAGGGTTGGGGAGGAGCTGCGCAGGGGAACGGTAGGGTTGGGGAGGGGGTGGGGCAGGGGAATGGTAGGGTGAGGGAGAAGGGGGACGTACCGGAAACAGGGTCGAGGTACACGTCATGACCTGGTCGGAAAAAAAATATGATAGTGAATGTGTTAATAGTGCAGGTGACGGCGACGCTGACTAAGGTGATGAAGAGTAAGGTGAAGGGGATGAAGAAGGAAGGGACTGATGAGGAATAATGGGTGAATAAAGGTATGGGAGGAATGGGGAAGTGGTGAGGATGGGGATGTGGGGATAAAAGGTAGAAGGTAGGTTAGGGTAAGAGAGAGAGAGAGAGAGAGAGAGAGAGAGAGAGAGAGAGAGAGAGAGAGAGAGAGAGAGAGAGAGAGAGAGAGAGAGAGAGAGAGAGAGAGAGAGAGTGACGACGCATTACTATGAAAATAAATAATGCACACACACACACACACGTACACACACACACACACGTGTACACACACACACACACACACACACACACACACACACACACACACACACACACACACACACACACACACACACACACACACACACACACACACACACACACACACACACACACACACACACACACACACACACACACATATACACACACACACACACACAGTTGGACAATTTTCACAACAGTTTAACCCCCGAACAAGTTTTCTGACCCGATGCCTTAGACCTAACAAGAGAGAGAGAGAGAGAGAGAGAGAGAGAGAGAGAGAGAGAGAGAGAGAGAGAGAGAGAGAG
>NC_059278.1:14629955-14632455 GCF_017591435.1 Portunus trituberculatus | reverse complement strand
ATCCAGTTTGTTGTTCATGTTCTGTTGTTTTGTGTGATCCATCATCTTTTTCCTCTTTTCTTATTTTCGTATCTTTTCTCTCTTCCTTCATTGTTCATTTTGCGTTTTCGTTATGTTTCGCTTCTTTCACCTTGTTTTTCTTGTTCTTGTTCTTGTTCTTCCACTTCTATGCTGTCAGTCTTCCTCCCTTCATGCTGATTTATGCTTCCTTTACTTTATTCACTTTACTTTCTCCTTTTGTGTTCCCTTATCTTCAATCTTTGTCTTACTCTTCCTTCTCCTTCTTCTCCTCCTCCTCCTCACTCTCTCTCATCTTCTTCCTCTTACTTCTTCTTTTTTTTTCTTTTCTGCTTCGACTCATCAATCTTCTTCCGAACTTTTCTTCATCCAAACTTTACTTCTGAACTTCTACATTCTTCCACAAATCAGATACTACTACTACTACTACTACTACTACTACTACTACCTACTACTGCTACTACTACTATTACTACTACCACTTCCAGCACCACCACCATTAATACTACTGGTATTATAACTGACTGTGACTATAACTGATTCTCTCTCTCTCTCTCTCTCTCTCTCTCTCTCTCTCTCTCTCTCTCTCTCTCTCGAAGCACACTAAAGTTCTTTCTCCCTCTCCCTCTCTCTCCCTTCCGTCCCCTCCACCACGCCCACTGAGTCGCCTTACTGTGAAATAGAGAGAGAGGGACCTTTCTCTCTCTCTCTCTCTCTCTCTCTCTCTCTCTGGTTTACGTGTTTTTATCTGTTATTTCCATATTTTTCTTATTTTTTTCATCTCTTCCTCGTTTCCTCCCTTCATTTTTTTACTATTTCTATTTTCCTCCTCCTCTTTCTCTTCTTTTTCTTCTTCTTGTTCTTCTTCTTCTTCCTCCTCCTCCTCCTCCTGGTCCTCGCTGTCTATTACCCATCTGTGTCTCTTTCTTTAGCCAGCATCACATATTTTTCTTTCTCTCCTTTCTTTCTTTCTTTCTTCTTGCTCTCTTTTCCTTCCTCCTTTTTTTCCTTCTTCCTCTTCTTTCTCCAGCATTGGTGACGTTATATTCTCTCATTTTCCTTGCTTGTTCCTCCTTATTATTATTCTTACTCTACTTCTTCCTCTTCTTCTTCCCACTCCTACTCCTCCTCCTCCTCCTCCTCCTCTTCCTCCTCCTCCTGCCCCTTCTCCTCTTTCACATCCTTACTAGCTCTGATTCTTTCTACCATTCACCCCTCCTCCTCCTCCTCCTCCTCCTCCTCCTCCTCCTCCTCCTCCTCCTCCCCTCTTCCTCCTCCTCCTCCCTTAATCACACTATGAGATTAGGTTGCTGGGGCTTCAGATTCTCTGTCACTTGCTCACTCTCACTCTCTCTCTCTCTCTCTCTCTCTCTCTCTCTCTCACTTATTCCTACCACTGCTTAGTCATACAAATCTGCTCTCTCTCTCTCTCTCTCTCTCTCTCTCTCTCTCTCGGGCGTGAAATCAGAAAATAAACCAAAAATATGAAAGATAAACCACTCGAGAGAGAGAGAGAGAGAGAGAGAGAGAGAGAGAGAGAGAGAGAGAGAGAGAGAGAGAGAACCAAGTGAAAAACCCACTCAATCACAACACAATAACAATATCATACAAAACAACAACCCCACACAACACACACACACACACACACACACACACACCGCGTAGTGTAGTGGTTAGCACGCTCGACTCACACTCGAGAGGGCCGGGTTCGAGTCCCGGTAAGCGGCGAGGCTAATGGGCAAGCCTCTTAATGTGTGGGGTGTGTTCACCTAGCAGTAAATAGGTACGGGATGTAACTCGAGGGGTTGTGGCCTAGCTTTCCCGGTGTGTGTTGTGGTCTCAGTCCTACCCGAAGATCGGTCTATGAGCTCTGAGCTCGCTCCGTAATGGGGAAGACTAGCTGGGTGACCAGTAGGCGACCGAGGTGAATTACACACACACACACAGATCCTTCCATGCAATATTTACGACTACAATCTTCCTTTCACCTTTATCATCTTCAATCATCGTTCATAACCAAGCATAAAATAAATAAACAAATTAATAACACAAACCACCACCACCACCAACAACAACAACAACAACAACAATAACACGCCACAAACACATCACCAGCTTGTAATACCTGCTGTAACGTGGCTATTTAACACACCTGTCCTCCCACACACCCCACGACACACCTGCCCTCATCCCCCCCACCACACACCTGTCGTACCTAACTCGCCCGTGTCATTAGGCGTGGGCGTCGAACATAAACCAACCTCATTATTCGTGATTAAAAGCGATATTGACGAGGTGAGGAGGAGGAGGAGGAGGAGGAGGAGGAGGAGGAGGAGGAGGGTAGTGAAAAGTGCAGGCAGGAGAGAAGGATAAATAAGATGAAGAGGAGAGGAGAGGAAAGGGGGGAAGGATAGATGAGGTACGAAAGAGGGGGCAGAGTGGTGAGGAGGAGGAGGAGGAGGAGGAGGAGGAGGAGGAGGAG
>NC_059278.1:14617455-14624955 GCF_017591435.1 Portunus trituberculatus | reverse complement strand
ACACACACCTCAGAGGACGTCAATAGCTAATTATTTGCATCTATTTATGTCCTGAATAAAACCTTTTCAGCCTCTCACACGGCATCCAGGCACGACACACACACACACACACACACACACACACACACACACACACACACACACACAAGAGCATAAAGAATAGACAGACAGACATGCATTTCATTCAATACGTCACAAAGCATTCACGGCTTAACTGTTCATCATGATTTACGTAAACAATGATAACAATGGCGAAGTGAAGCAAAAATAAAAAAAAAGAATGAAATGTAACACGTCACGGGAATATTAGCGTTGATAAAGATTTGTGTTCATTTATCTCTTTATCTGTTGCAGGTGGGTGCTGTTATGTGTTTGTGCGCAGGTGTGTGTGTGTGTGTGTGTGTGTGTGTGTGTGTGTGTGTGTGTGTGTGTGTGTGTGTGTGTGTGTGTGTGTGTGTGTGTGTGTGTTAATCTCCGCCCACTAATGCCGAGGGCGGCCATCCATGCACGTTGTGGTATTACTAGTGACCTAACTGGCGCCTGGCTGGGGATGAAATGTTCACACACCACTCGGCCTCCCCCATATTGATGCTGTTCCTGCTGACCTCTTCCCTCAGTGACCCGTGGTGCACCCCCTCCCAACACGGACTGGTTACTCCACATCACGTTGACTGAGACATGGATTTCTCTTTTATCTGCACCACCATCAGCAGCCATTCATCGCCTGGCCACTGGCTGCCGCCCTGCTATCTAATCTGTGGCTTGCATAGCTGTTTGTCTACTCGTTGATCTAATACATCACGTCCAAACACAACTCTATACGCGTTCAATCATGATGTACTGTTGCCCATGTATCGCTGCCTTATATAGCATTATAATTTAGTCTTGGGAGAAAGTATGAGTCTGAGAAAATAGACATGGCCGTCACCACTCTATCGTAACGGTAACAACACTAATAACAATGCAGGTATAAACACAACAGTACTACTTGGAGATGTAAATTGTTGCGTCAAGTGCTTCAAGTAACCAAGGAGGTGGGCGGTGGGGCGACCCAGAGTGGCCCCTCCGTCCCCTGGCAGGAGGAAGCACTGCCTACACACTGTGTACCGCCAGGGCGTCCCTGCCACAGAGACTAAGGACTTGCCTGTCCGCCCTTAGGTAGCGAGTGGTCACAAAAGGAAGTGCGTGGTGTTCCCTAGCCGAGGGCTGGCCGCCCTGAGGCACGCCAGGCCCGGTCTGGTGGCAGGCAAGAAGGACGTACCTGGTGGCGCAGTGCGGATGACGCAGGGGTTGCCGTTGCGGGTACAGTGGTTGATCCAGGCCACCACGTCCCTCTGTGTGTAGCCGGCCACCCGCTGGCCCTGCACCTCCAGCAGCACGGCGCCGGGCGCCAGTGAGGGGCCGCCCTGCTGGTAGCGCACGCCGGGGCTGATCTCGCCCAGGTAGGGGAACTCTCCATTGTCCGAGCCGCCCAGCACAGTGATGCAGCCCTCCCCGCTCACACTCACCACCGCCTCTATCACCTGCCCCGACCAGTGGTCAGGGCTGCCGCCCCCCGCATCGCTGCCGACACTGCTGGCTTGGGGAGGGCCGCCCACGCCCTCCTCGCCGCCCGCACTGTTTCCTGTGCTAGTGTCTTGAATCGGAGGCCGCGCGCCGTTGGGCTGGCCTATGTTAGTCTTGAGCATAGTGGACCTGGCTGGGCCCTCACACTGCTCCTGAGCACTCGAGCACCGCGGGTCACGTCATGTTAGCCACAGCGCCGCGCCGCCTCACTCCCTCCGCCGCACTGCCACAGCCTCAACTTGTCAAAAACAGAGCCATGCTTAGCTAGGCCAGACGCAACCACTGACTATCACTGCTGGTTTCTCCCATGGTGGTGGCTGCTCCGCCCTGGCCTGGTCACACTCCCTCAGCACACCCACACGCCCCTCACAGTCCTCAGAGACAAGCCAGCACTCATCCACTTACATCCACGGTCTCTCAGCCGTATTTCCTCGCATACTACTAATGTTTTCAAACTTTACTTCCAGAGTTCACCTGTGTGACGCATGCGCTCAGACGCGCTCTTTACATGGCTGCCAACCGAACACACCTGAGATTTATCTTTCTTCGAGTTTCACCCTCCCGGAGGCTTCCTGCCACCTTCGACACATTCTGTGATCCACTTCAAGATATATCATGAATCACGAGGCCCATTTGAAGTCTGTTTGTGGCAAGCAAGGAGTTGAGGTGAGGAATTTGATAAGTAGGTCGGGGATGTTGGCCAGCGTGACTCGCACACGACTGAGGGGTCGACAGCCGCCTGGCGGGCCGGGGCGGGACGCGGCCCACACTGCTGACGGCCAGGCCCTCCCCACCCCGCGCCCCTCCTGCAGGCGAATCTGACGAAGTGCAAGCGGAAGCCAGGGTGACCACCGCCGCCACATACAGTAGAAGAAATCTCACTGCTAACCGTCAACTGTTCCTGAGGCGACACCTGACCCTTGCCGCGGCGGGCTCACCTCCACTCCCACACCAAGCACCGCCCCTCACCTGGCGGGCATATCGCTGCTTATCTCGCCGCCGATAACACAAAGGCCGCGGCGTGGAGCAAGGCAACGCGGGCACCACCTCCACCACCTCACTGACCAACGGAAGCGTCACTCACAGACCTGACCCCTGACCGGACACTCACACTGCGCCGCTTCACATACGCACAATCCGCGAGCTACACACACACACGCACACACTCGCACACACACATGCGTTCATACCACCCCCTCCCCAGGCCCCGGCACGGAATTAACGCCGCCCTGCCTGACTTACGCCTTCCCATGCGCATCTTAGTAAATATTGACCTTTTGACTCACAACCACTTCGACCTGTTCTGCCCTGCCGCCTCCTGTCCTGCGACGCCTTCAGGAGCTACGGTGCTGCCCCTACACACACATACATACAAACACACACACACACACACACATACGGACGCACGCACGCACACACAACTCTCTCCACGATAACAGTACATTGCAAGGTAATCCAGTTCTATATTCCTGATCCTCTCTCTCTCTCTCTCTCTCTCTCTCTCTCTCTCTCTCTCTCTCTCCAGTTCCTCTATTCCTTCCTCCTCTACTTCTCTTTTCCTCCATTTCCCTCCCCTTTGATTCTCTCCAACTGTCTCCCACGGAATATTCAACTTCCTGGTCAGACCACCTTTCTTCCCCTCTCTCTCTCTCTCTCTCTCTCTCTCTCTCTCTCTCTCTCTCAAGCTGCCGTACCCTTTCTCCCCGCCTATTCATCTCTCTCTCTCTCTCTCTCTCTCTCTCTCTCTCTCTCTCTCTCTCTCTCTCTCTGGATATTAATGAAGAGAGAGAGAGAGAGAGAGAATATTCCACGTACTCCTTTATAATAGAGAAAAAACATTGCTTTCCCTCCTAATTAGTCTATTTGTGCAAACTTTAAAGCATATATATATATATATATATATATATATATATATATATATATATATATATATATATATATATATATATAGAGAGAGAGAGAGAGAGAGAGAGAGAGAGAGAGAGAGAGAGAGAGAGAGAATTATGATACATTGTAAAGACACAGACAACTTTAAACATATTATGAGAGAGAGAGAGAGAGAGAGAGAGAGAGAGAGAGAGAGAGAGAGAGAGAGAGAGAGAGAGAGAGTAAAGCTACTATACCTCATGCAAAGTTAAAGTCAGTCACTTAATATTTTCTCTTCTCTCTCTCTCTCTCTCTCTCTCTCTCTCTATTTTTCTGTCAGTCGGAATAGGGATAAATGAGAGAGAGAGAGAGAGAGAGAGAGAGAGAGAGAGAGAGAGAGAGAGAGAGAGAGAGAGAGAGAGAGAGAGAGAGAGAGAGAGAGAGAGAGAGAGAGAGAGAGAGAGAGAGAGAGAGAGAGATGCCTTTGTCTCTAAATCGACTTACATTTTATTACAATCGAAAATTATCTCAGTCGTTATTATTGATATTGTTATTATCATTACTACTACTACTACTACTACTACTACTACTACTACTACTACTATGACTACAAACACCACCACCACCACCACCACCACCACCACTACCAACTCTAACAACAGCAACACCACATGATCTTAAGACACTGATGCAAGAGTCACCCTATTCGGTTACGCGTAAACCCTCGTGACTACACCTTGGGGAGAGAACTTACACCTTATTTATATTTCTGTACCAGTCACTTAATCTCACACTCTCCCTTTTCAACGCTAGTCACTGTGAGGCAAGAAAAGGCGCCATTCTTCACCTTCTCTCTCTTTTCTAGGCCACCAGGATATTTTGGGGCTAATATTAATGAGGGTAAGATTATTTTCATTTTCTGGGATCTTTGCACTGTTTTTCCGGTTTTTTTTTTCTTCTTTTTTTCGTGGTATGAATGAAAGGTAAGGGAAATTATGTTTTTGTTTATCTTTGTTTTTTTTTTTTAAGGTGGCGTGTCTCTCTCTCTCTCTCTCTCTCTCTCTCAGTCCAGATATGTATTATTATATAGTTCCCTCTTTTATTTTTTTTTTTCACTTTGATATTCAACTATTCCTCTACATTTAGTCAATCTGTAACTAAAGAAAACATACGAATGAAAATATATCGTTTTCATTTATTTTTTCTTTCAGTCTTTTCATCTCTTTATATATATTTTGCCAGATAGTCACTTATTTATTTATACTTAGCTAATTAGTCACTTCAGGGCATTGGTATGAGAACGATACAAACATCTTTATTTTTTTCACTATTTTGACATACATTTACCATTGTTTGTATTCTTCCACGCGTTTTCTCCGTCTTAACCTCTTCAATACTGGGACACATCTTTACCTTGAGATTTCTGTACAATTAGACCATTTTATTTAAATTAGGAAGAGTTTATGTAGGTCAAAAGATTATGGCCACAATCTTCACTATTTCAATCCCTGACATGAGGTTCTGAAGCTGCTTAAAATCACCAAATAGTAAGTAGAATGAATATGGAAACGCGTCACGGTATTGAAGGGGTTAACTATTTTGAGAAAGATCGATATATACAGAACACTGAGACAGATACCATTTCCTTTTTCTGCCCATTTTAACATTTGTTGCTTGTATTTTAACTCCTTCAGTACTGGGACGCATTTTTACCACGAAATTTGTTTATCATTATACCATTTTATTGACATTAGGAAGAGTCTATGGAGGTCAGAAGATTAATGGCCACAGTCTTCACTATTTCAATCTCCCACATCAATTTCTGAAGCTGTAGAAAATCGCCATATAATAACCACAAGGAATCTGGAAACGTGTCATGGTACTGAGGGGGTTAAAACTCTTGTCTCTTTCACTACCTTGAGAAAGAGAGTGACATAAACACCGAGAGTATTGCGACATTTATTCTATCTTTAACATTTGTTCCTTGTATTCTCTTCTGTTCCTCTCACGACGACTGTTTTGAGATAAGGCGATGCAACATTTTCTATTCCATTTATGTACTGATTGTATTTTCCAAAGCTTTCCTCCCTCAGAACGATTATTTTGAGGAAGAGAGAGAGAGAGAGAGAGAGAGAGAGAGAGAGAGAGAGAGAGAGAGAGAGAGAGAGAGCAATACAACAATTCCTCTACTATTTCTACATATCACTTTTATTTCTCAACGCTTTCCTCCCTAACAACAACTATTTTGAGTGATATAACAATGAGAGAGAGAGAGAGAGAGAGAGAGAGAGAGAGAGAGAGAGAGAGAGAGAGAGAGAGAGAGTTTGTGTTAGAAAACGCCTTCCTCCGCTATGGCTATTATTTCCGGGGGCCACAAAGGTGAGTGGACATATCCTCATGGATGAAGTATTAATTTCTTATTGACAACGTAGCAGTGTGTTTGCTGAGCCATCACAGTAGCCATTAAAACATCCACTACGGTCTATTGAAAAGCGTTGAAACATGACGATAAGTATAAGAACACAAATATACCTAGAATCGAGTATATTCTTTTCTTATTGACAATGTGTACCAGCGTGTTTGCTCAGCCATCACAGCATCCATTAAAACATAAAACAATATGGTCTACTGAAAAGCGTTGAAATAGGCGATAACCACAAGAACACGAGCATATATAAAATCGAGTATTCTTTTTTTAAAATTTTCTATTGACAATGTGTACCAGTATGTTTGCAACCATTAAAACATCCTCTACAGTGTATTGAAAAACGTTGAAATAGGACGCTAAAAAGTATAAGAACACGAACATACAAAATCGAGTATTCTTTTCCTATCAACAACGTATTAGTGTGTTTGGCCAGCCATCACTGCACCCATTAAGACATCCACTACGGTCTGTTGAAATGCGTTGAAATAGGACGGTAAGTATAAGAACACGAACATATATAAAATCAAGTGTTCTTTTCTTACTGACACCGTACAAGTATTCATTTCTTATTGACACCGTGCAAGTATCCATTCAAACAGCCACAACAGTCTATTGAAAGCCTTTGAAATAGGACGCTACGGTAAGAACACGAACATACTTAGAATTTAATTAGAGCTGTGGGGATTATTAGTAGAAAAATGAGTGTCAAGTTATTTAATTAGAGCAACAAGGAGGATGGGTGAATAAAAATAAACATCGTGTGGTATATTAATAAACACTCCAAGTTCTTCTCCCGCATCAAGTTTAAGTAAGTAATTGGATAGATGAGCAAACAAACAAGAAAGTCAATCAGTTAACAAATTAATAAACTTAACGCAACTTAAGCTAAGCAAACAAATACATAAGGAAGGGAAGAAAAGGAAGATTAACAAATAAAGAACCAAACCATTCTAAACAAGCAAGCAAACAAAACAAAAAACACACAGAGAAACTTAACAATATGCAAACAACCAAAGCTAACAAGCAAACGAGTGAACAATAACCAACAATAATCAAAATAAACAAACAAGCGGGCAAACAAAGCAAAACAAAATCAACAGCAAGCAAACAACTACTCAAAGCTAACCCAAAACAAACACACAAACAAGAAGAAACCTTTGAATCAACCAACGAAACAAAAAAAAATATATAAAAATCAAGAGGATCAAACAAGGAATCAAGGAAGCACAGAGGCACGTAAGTTCAAGGCCTTTCAGAATACAGACAGACGCGTCATATTTACACCATGTCTTCAAAGCAAGGCGGTGGTTGCTAAGGGGGGTGCTGGTGGTGGCGTCCCCGTTGCTAAGGAGACAAGGAGGCATAGTGGGCGGGTTTTCCCCTTGTTTTGTGTGTGTGTGTGTGTGTGTGTGTGTGTGTGTGTGTGTGTGTGTGGAGGAAAAACAGGTCAGCAATAATGAAAAAGTGATGAAGACGAAGAAAAAAAGAGGAGAAAGACTTACGAAAAGAAAAAAAAAATTAAAGAGATAAAAATTAAGGAAAGGAAAGGAAAGGAAAGGCAGAAAAAAAGGAAGGAAGGAAGGTATAAATAAAAGAAGAGATAATAAATAAATAAATACGAAGAAAAATATATAGAAAAT
>NC_059278.1:14597455-14614955 GCF_017591435.1 Portunus trituberculatus | reverse complement strand
TCACTGCTAGCTAACTCTCCCAGCCATCCACTGCTCTGCACGTGAAGTAATAATACCTTGTTCTGAATGTTTCCTGTGGTTGATGAGTTTAAAGGTCCTGCCGACACAAACACACACACACACACACACACACAGGAGCCCGCGCGTGCACATACATTCCAAACACAGTTATTGTTCTGATTAAGGCTTTTTTATACATAGCTTCTCTACTAATTATGTACTATTAATTATTATTAGTAGAATATTCGTTGTTGTTATTTTTTTTTACCATCTCGATATTTTGAAGATACTCGAATGCTCACTGTTTACATCAAACGTCATCACTTATTTTTTCATTGGATACTTATACCATCATCGAGCAGAAAAATAGAAAACAACCATAAAAATATAGAAAATAAATAAGGTAGCTCTAAAAACGCAGAAAATATAATAGAAATACTGGAAAACCTAACAAAATATAGAGATTCTCATATTTCCGTATCATGTAGTTGAGCTTTATAAATTATGAAAAAAATCATCAATAACACAATAAAAAAACACTACATAATAGAAATGAAACTTTAAAGCCATGCGGTGTTTATAAGTAGTAATGAGATGGCTTTGAAATCATTAAATAATTGCCAGAACACAATGGAGAGGAGGAGAGAGCGAGAGTCGTCATGTTTACAAGGAACAGATTTATCCTTCCCGTGGCTTGCCTTCAAATATGTTTCCTTGTGTGTCTCTCCAGCGGCATGTCGGACCAAGAAATAAGAAGGCTAAGGTAAATAACACGTGATAACACTCATTCTTTAACAGCAGTAAGGTGATGGGGTTAATCCTGTTATCTTACTTTTTATCTATTATTCCCTTATTTTCCTGTTCTAGTAATATTGCTCTCTGAATTCCACATAGTGATATTCATTCCTTGGTGTAAATAAAGGTATTGCCATTCTTGGTATTAAAGTTTTCACCCGAGGACAAGGTTGGGTCAGGTTTCACTTTTAGTTGTAATATTGCTATGGTAACTTGCTAAGCTATCATCATACTATTCCCTAACAGTGGTAGTAGTAGTAGAGGTGGTGGTGGTAGTAGTAGTAGTAGTAGTAGCAGTAGCAGTAATAGTAGTAGAGGTAGTAGAAATAGTAGGAGGAGGAGGAAGAAGAAGGAGTAGAAATAGTAGTAATGATACTCTAAATACTAATGTTCTCATAGTAACTTGATAAGCTAACATATCAATCCCTAACAGAATTAGTAATAAAAGGAGGGTAGTAACAAGAATAATACCACTAATAGTAGCAGTATTGATAGTAGTAGCCATAGTGACATTATAAAAACTAATATTCTTATACATTCTTTCTACATCCCAGTCTTATTTCTCGCATGGACCAACACACCCTAACTCCTCACCATTCCAGGGATGAGGTGCGTGGGATGTTCTACCATGCTTACGATGGCTACATGCGGCATGCCTATCCCTATGATGAGTTACGGCCTCTCTCCTGCGACGGCCATGACACCTGGGGGAGGTAAGGATGTCGTGAAGCAATGTCATTAAAACTGTACTCTGGCAAGGATTATTTTTCACAGACTGCAGAGATTTGTAGTTTATCTTTGGACAGAAAATGAAAATCTTCTTGAAAGTGCCATTAACTGCCACAAGAGCCTGTTATGTTAATTTTTTGACTGCTATTTGGTATATATTTTTTAATTGGTAATTATTCTAAGACATCTTTCTTTGTTCTATAACCTTTAATCCTTGAACTGGGTAGAAATTATAAAATGTATCCTTTTAGTTCCTTTCTTTCTTGTAGATACTAAGGATTTCTTGCATTACTTCTGGTACTAAAAATAGTTTCATGTCACAGTAAAAGACTTAACTTCAAAGTCTTACATAAAACCATTAGGGTGAATGCACAGATAAGTTAGGAAATTCAACAAATGTTCATAATTTTGAGCTGAGTTTTTTTTTATCCTTCTCTTGACTATTACTCTCTTAGTTCCTAAATATCCAGTTCCCAACAACTACTCCTTGACATGGACCAAAAAAACAATACTGATGTTATATTGAATGGTCTATCCTCATCTTAGCTATTACTCTCTCACCACCCTAATACCCTGCTCCCCACCCACAGTTACTCCCTGACACTGATTGACGCGCTGGACACCCTGGGTGTCATGGGCAACAAGACAGAGTTCCAGCGAGTTGTGGGTCTCATCCTAGAGCGGACCAACTTTGACGTCAACATTAACGTCTCTGTTTTTGAGACCAACATCAGAATCCTTGGTGGCCTGCTCAGTGGTCACCTCATGTCCCGAAGGTGCTGAGGCATCTGTCTTAATTGTGTGACTTTGTGTGAATAATTCATGTTATTTGTAGTACACTTATGATTTGTTCTTTGCCATAGAGTTAAGATTTATGCTCTTTGTAATACAGATGAAATTTATGTTTTCAGTACAGTTATAATTTCTTGTTTGCACTACAGTTGAAATGTATATTCCTGGCAGTGCAGTTGAAATTCATATACCTTTCTAATTCTGTAGAAATTTATGTGTTCTTTGCAGTGCAGTTAACTTTCAATGTATTGTCTATCTTTACATATCTTAATTTTGTGGGATTTACTGAATATGAATTTATATTTCTTAATGTTTTTTTTTAAGATATTTTAATTAACATGAATTTGTGAGATATATGTCTATCTAAAGCCAGGGAGATTATTAAAATTCCTGAATATTTCAATAGAGGTGTTTGCCATTGGAAGATATGCTGAGACCAAAACCTGGTCTGTATGAATGTCTTTGGTCTTATTCTTAGCACATCCTGAAATGGTGGATGCTTGTGCCAGTCTTAGTTTGCATAACTGTGTGGTGTTGCTTCCAGGATGGGTTGCAAGGTGGAGGAGGGCTGGCCATGCTCCGGGCCTCTCCTGAGGATGGCGAAGGATGTGGCAGACAGACTCCTTCCTGCCTTTGACACCCCTACAGGTTAGGAATGTCATCACCAAAGAAATGAGAATTAAAATATCTTGTGTGTAAAACCTAAACTGTTTGAATATTATTAACTTGCAGTAGAGTTATTGATGGAGGCAGTCATTATATAATGATTGATTGATGACTTGGTTCTTATAACGATGCTAATTCTTTTTCTCCACTTAGCATGAATCAGTAGTTAGTAGTCAGTCACCTAACAAATGGTTTTCCCTCTAACCCCAGTCATTTTATGGCCATCACCTGTAGTGTAGCTGCAGTAGTTTTGGGACACTGCACTAATGCTTCTGTCAACATCTGTGGGATGACAGGCATGCCTTATGGGACGGTGAACCTGCGCGAGGGAGTGCCTGACGGAGAGACTCCCATTACCTGCACAGCGGGCGTTGGCACCTATATTGTGGAGTTTGGCACGTTATCCAGGCTGACTGGCGACCCTGTGTATGAGGAGGTGATGAGGGCTTCCTCTGTGTCCACTCCATGTATCGTGTATCCAACCTTAGTCTCAGAGATATTTAAACATACAAAATCAGCTATTAGCTTAGACCTCTATAAGGATACACATTTTCAAACATGTCTATTGAATATTGCTTGTTTCTGTGGGACAATTTGATTTCCTTTGAGCTTTTGCTGTAAAATAGTTCTGTTCACACCAACAAAATTTTTTTTTATTTTGTATATCTGAAACCTTAAGGGTGTGGCAACAATAGAAGTGTGTAATTAATTTCCTTCCCTCCAGGTGGCATTAAGAGCAATGCATGCCCTCTGGAATCACAGGTCAGCAATCAACCTTGTAGGGAACCACATTGATGTCCTGACTGGGAGGTGGACAGCTCAGGACTCGGGTATAGGTGAGTGCTGAATGAACCACCAAATTATTGATTTTGTGTGTGTGTAGCTGTTTTGTCTTGATCACTCACTTTTAAGGAGGACATCAGCCTCACATCATTTCCCCATTTGGATCATCAACACTTAGAAATCAATGCAGATTATTTGGTTATGAAGGGACAGGGACAGAAGGAAGGCAGAATACTCTGGAGGCAAATGTGAGCCAGACATGTTACTAGTTAACCAAGATGATCAACAAAGCATGAGTGAATTCTGATCAGCTTTGACTTTTCTATTGTGACACTGGTATATAAATAGATACAAAGTTCCAGGCATATTTCTGTTGGTGTGTTTGCTATGTTGATTACTTCTCTTTCTAACTTTCAGGTGCTGGCATTGACTCTTATTTTGAATACATGGTGAAGGCAGCAGGACTCTTGCAACGGCCGGAGCTGATGGCTGTCTTTAAGCAGGCATGGGCAGCCATTGAGAAGCACCTGCGCCATGAGGACTGGTATTTGTGGGCCACCATGACTAAGGGTTATGTCACCATGGCTGTCTTCCAGTCCCTTGAAGCTTACTGGCCGGGTGTCCTCACTCTTGTTGGTATGTTGATAATCTTTTGTTGGAGTGATCTTGCTATCTCATCTTGAAGCTTGTGTACTTGTCTTGCATTTTTGTTTTTAACTTAATCATATTTTTTTCCCTCTTATGTTTATGTACTGTTATTATTCCTTGTGTAAGGACTTGAATTATATCTTCTTTCTTGTAGTCATACTGTCTGATGACAAGATATAAATTAGGACTTTTGCTCATGTGTTTTCATTTTCTGTATAGGTGATGTGAACACTGCACAAAGGATAGTCTACAATTACCATCAAGTGTGGAAGCAATTTGGCTTCACACCAGAGTTTTACAACATTCCACAGGTTAGCATAACATTTGCATGTCTATTATTATTTTGGAATTTAAACTTTTTAGAGTCAACTGATGATTCTGAGAACTGTTCTTCTTCAGAGTGAGGCGCCAAACAACCGTGAGGGTTACCCACTACGGCCTGAGCTGGTGGAGTCCCTGATGTATCTCTTCCAGGCCACCAAAGACCATAACTTGCTGGAAATGGCGGCTGATATTGTGGTCAGCATCCAACACTCGGCCAAGACGGAGTGCGGCTATGCAACAGTGAGGGAATGTAGCTTGGCATTTATTAATTTCTCATTGTGGCCATTCATGACTGTCCCCTTCTACTTTTCCAGATAATGTATTAGTACTTTCTTTGTCTACTAGGTGAAGAATGTTAATGACCACACTATAGAGAACCGTATGGAGAGCTTCTTTCTGGCCGAGACCACCAAGTATTTGTACCTCATCTTTGACCATGACAATTGGATACACAACACGGGCAGAAGTGGTCATGCAGTGATGGTCAATGGTCGACATTGTGTAGTGGAGGCAGGAGGTTATGTTTTCAATTCAGGTGAAATATATGATTTTCATGTTAGTTTTGCATAATATTGAATTACCATAGTTGTTTACATGATAGTTAATTACTATTCATATGTTTTTTAATAATATCATTCATATCACATGGATTTTTATTTTTATAGTGCAGTTCATTCATCCTGGCACTATTTTTGCTATTATCAATTAATTATTACCTTACTCTCCACCAACACATGTCTAATCAACTCACAGATGCCAGAATAAGTATCCATGCCTGTGCAATTTGCTATCAGGGTACAAAAGTGCAGCCATTTAACATTACACTAGTCAAAGACAACAATAATTTATAAATCATAGTGTCTTGTACTCCTCACAGAGGCTCACCCGGTGGATCCTGGTGCCCTGGCTTGCTGCTCTATGAGGGAAGATGACTGGTCGCTGCCTTTAGCTGACCAAGTGGCCCTTATCTTGGACCCAACAGCTCCATGGAAGGGCCACTTGGGACACAGAGTAAAGGAAGAGAAAGAGGACTGCAGCACTGATGACAAACTGTCATACCAGGAGACTAATCAAGAAATAGAGGAAAGTGAAGTGGAAGAAGCACCTCACACTACGCAGCTTGGAGAAGGCAGTGTAGTAATCCTGCATGGTAATGGTAAAATACTAGCTGCAACAGAGGTTCCCAAAGAAACTAAAAGTGAAGGAGAGAAACCATTACCTATCCCATCAGCAGCAAGGACACCACAGCCTCAGGGGCAAGGTATGGAGGAGAGCCCCAGTGTGATCATTGATTACGCAAACAAATACATTGAGAAATTAAAGGAAGCCAGTGAGAGCAAGCCTGTAACAAGTGGCTTAGGAAGTGGTAGTACGACTGATGGGGAAACTGAAGTAAAGGAAAGGCACACAACTCATAGGGAGATTCTGGTAGGAGATGACACTGGTTCTTCAGGAATTATGAAAAAGGACAGTGTGGGGCCACGATTCTCTTCACTGAGCGAGGCAGCGGAGAGAGGGGGCAACACTTCAGGCATGGAGGCGGCAAGCATTTCCCCAAGTGTTTCCAGCTCCAAGTACAACACCTCACCAGGCAGCCCTCGGATCATCCCCAAGACCCCCAAGACTCCAACCCCGCCCATCAAGAAGGAGTTTGTGCTTGCAGACCTCAAGGAGAGACTTGTTATTGACCTCAGCAGTTATAGAAACTTAACAAAAACAACCAGTTACTCCCTGCTCTCCTGCCCTCATCCTCCCTTCACTAGAATGCTCAATTTCAAGGGTCAGATGTTTTACCCTTGAGGCTCTATTGAATGTACATACGAATTCCATTTTGGAGTAATACATAAAAGTTCAGTCCAGCCATGGGAGAGGGAAATGGTGACTTTGTGATATGCATTTGAGGGTACAGGGTTAGTGAAGGTTATAGGTTAATTTGTATAAGAAATTCCATTGTTATATTTAATTTTTTATGTGTGCATGTGTATGTATGTAGCTGGATGTGTTTGGTGAATGTGTTTAGGCGGTGTATAAAGGTGAGTGCACATAATTAACCTAAAACTATTGGAGTTACAGATGTTCAACTTGTATTTATTGGTTCTTGAGATCCCTTTTGGTGTGACTACTACTACTTAACCACACCACTCTTCAGTTTTAAGAATACTCTCACTATTTTGCTGCAAGTCATAGATGATGGTTGAAATGGATGAAATCTGGGAACCTCTTCCCTTACTTTCATTCTCAGGATTGTGGTATGTGCCTTGGCTACCTCCTATAAGGAATGTTGGTCTAATGTACAGGTATGATTGTCTGCTCTTGGTTAGCAACCTTTAAGGGATATGTTGAGTCAGGATTGATGGGTAAACCTTCTGTTAACATACAGAAAGGACTCTAGTCCTTATTTAAGGTTGTCAGTGGTTGTACCATGTGGGACATATGGCCACATCACTCACTATTGACACTTTTGTTATCCCAGGGAGCTTTTGGTATAACATTATGTTCCTCTTATCAGAGTGAGTCTTTAATGAAAGGCATCTTACTAGTTTGAGTGCTTATAGTTAAATGTCATTAGGTAAATATATATAAATATAATATTAGCAAGTGTTGGAAAAAAATTTGTACAGGATGATACTAGAGTTGAAATCTTTATCATTATATTAAAAGAACAAAATGATTTTGCAATTTTTATTTAGCTTTTTGTCAGTTTTGCCATTTTTTTGTACTTTTTTGCACAGTTGCAATGTTCAGTTATTCCCAAGATGATTATAAAACCTTGTCAGAACCAGATGCATAATAACAGCCTCTGAGGCCAGCTGTAGTGGTAAACAAATAAATCATCTAAAAAAAATCCTAGAACTCAACATCTTACAAAGTAATTGAAATTCACACACAAAAAAGATGCCAATTTTGGTAATTACTACACAAACAAGAATGCTAGTGTAATTCAGGCACACTGGCCTCACCATGCATCTACCCTGACAAGGGTTGACACCAATCCTCTTAAGTGGTCCCAGGCCCCTCTCACTTCGGAAAGGCCAGACCTCAATGTTTCTTTTTTTTATTTTTATAGTATTTTTTTGGCAGTCTTCAAAACTAAACTTAGTCTTGTACTTCCAGCTCTTGCTCAACTTGGCAAGAGAACCTTAAAAGACAAAAAAGAAAGTCACTATGATGAAGAAACATTACATATTTCCTCCCCTATAGTCTTCACAATAGAAAAAATAGTATTCACAAATGAGCAATGAATCCCTTGCTATTTGCAACAACAAGTATATGCATGATTAATACACAGGTACAGCTCAATAGGGACCGATAAAAGCTTGAGAGTTGCCAACATGATCGTCAAAATTTTACACTTTTCAGGCTGACCACGTCCCAGTGAGTCTTCCAGCCAATCCTTAGAGACGACCACGCTAGCAGGAGACTGTTGGGAGCAAGCTAACTTCTCCATTCCTTTGACAGAAGTGCAGCACATGGATTACAACACACAGCTGTTGGGCGTAAAAACTGCCTGCCGCTAGAAAATTTACTATCAGTAATTAAGAAAGATATAAGGGTTCCAGGTACAAAAGTGTCCCCTTGTTGCTCTTACAGTTTTTATGTAGATCCATGTCCTTGTGTCTTCAGTTAAAGAAGTGGTAGTAAGCATATTGTGTGGGGACCTAATGAAGCAACGCACTACCTGTCTACAGTACAAGCAGTTTCCACCTGTTTACACAAGAGTTGATGCTCAAGTTCACAAGAAAATAGAAAAGGATGCACACTTGATACAAAATGGCCTTTTCTAACCCTCTGTATCACACAGTACAGAAATTTAATGATAGTCTGTATCACACGGTACAGAAACTTAAAAACACGTCAAGTTTGAGGCCAAGCACAGGGTAAACAACGCGGAAATGCAAGTCCACATAGCAACAGTCTCCATGTGTGTTGAGGAGATCTTTTCCAGCAACACACAGCAGACTCAGTTTCTGTCCACTTGAAGAGCTGTGCTTAGGATGCCACACAGGAGTCACACAATGAATTTCAAAACAAAAAAGAAAATCATGCCGGGGATAGGATTGCCATTAGTGTGTGTGTGTGTGTGTGTGTGTGTGTGTGTGTGTGTGTGTGTGTGTGTGTGTGTGTGTGTGTGTGTGTGTGTGTGTGTTACATTTTACATATCAAGTATAGATATATAAAGAAAAAGTAAACTTTGATAATACTCAGGACCCATAGTTAAATTCTTACACTAACATTACAGACCAACAATATTGTCATGTTAGGAAATGCATTCCAAAAAAACAAAAAGTACAATGCAAACATCAACTAAAACTTCCATTTGATTTTCTCCCGTGGTGGCATCCTGGGAATGTGGTTTACTGCTCAGAAGTAGGCGTCATCCTTCACACGGCCTCCATCACCCTCGGACACAAAACGCTTGCGGCCCCTGAAAGAACAAAACACATGTTTGATTCCTCTACTAAACACCAATCAACATTCTATTGTAAACTAAAAAATAGACAAGTGGTAGGGAAGCTACAGAGGATATGAAGGCAGCATACATCACAACTCTAGCAGCACTGAGCCACTCACCTGACAGGCAACTTCTTCACCACATCGTCCCCTACAATCCTGAGTGTCTGACACTGCAATACGAACTTCTCTAATATAGTGTAGGCGGGAGGCACATCCACACAGATCTGCGGCATATCCTCATACACCTGTTTGGAAGGAAGAGGGACCGTCATGAATGGGTGTACTCGCATTTGGTCTCATTCCTGTCATGAATGATGTGTATATGTTAAGTCAACAACACGACCGAGAAAATACATGAAACACGTCCTGGTACAAACGGCTCCTTACTTGATGAAGCAGCCTTCTTACCCTTACTTTTACTTAAAGTAGGGAGCTGACAGTACATATATGAGGACCAGGGTTGATTCTGATCTATATCTCTCTACATAAAATGATGATATGTAGGACATCCTCAATAGTAAAGTTTTAGCTGACCATTTTTTTTATATTTTTTTTATTTATTTATTATTATTTTTTTTTTTACGGTAAGGCCTATAGCGCCTGTAGGCACACTTGAAGAGTGTATGGGAAGCACTGTTCAGCTTCCGCCCATTAGTGACGCAGGCAATTTTATTTATAGTGGTACCCATATTAGGGCCCATATCACTGCCCAAGCTCATTTTGAGTGTAACCACCTAGAACCTGGGTATCATGGTAATATGTAGGTAACTTTAAACCACTCGACAAATGGCAAAGTGTTTTAAGGCTGTACGTGGTGGGATTGGAACCTACGCATGGACGTCTGCCCGATCCCACGCTCACCACTTATCCACTATGCCACCGCCTCCCTCTGATTCAATATGTATACTATATGATTTGGCAGTATTCTTATGACCCAGCCATGAAGTATGCAGGCAGGCCATGGTCCTCTATAACAGAAGTAAAGGGTAGATGCTAATCCAATTCACATGTGCATCTGAAGCACACTCACTACATAACTAGGAAAGGTCTGCCACTACAGTATGACGTCCCCTTTCTTGCATACAAACCTTAGTGTTTGTACTACTGTACAGCTTAACAGGTTATGTGTCAGATGTGGCTGTCTTCTCAGCACACCAAGAATCCTGCATAGCTCAGCACAAACAATCTCCCCTCATTATCCATACATGTTGAAAATATCTAAATGGGCATCTTCAATCTGGTTCATCTTGGCAAAACTGCTCAATAAGTCCTGTCTCCTGGGCTTCCATGCCACCCTCCCAAACGACACCACTGCTACATGATGTCCCCATGGCCAAGACTCAATCCATGTGAGATATCCACTCCTACCTGATAAGTTTCAAATCTATTAGTTTAAAACACAAAGGAATCTATTATTTCCTAGAAAAAGTGGCAAGACAAGACAAACTTATGAAGCTACTGAAAAGTGGAGCGGCATCAGAGTTGAGGGAGATGGCACAATGTAAGAGCATCTCCTTAACTCCACACGGAAGCCATCATCATGCAAGATGAAGTAATACAATTCTACTGTTAAAGGGTCACAGCACTGCAGCAGTCTTAACGTACCAGTTAGTATTACATGAAGGCACTATCTGCTTTACTTAGAAACTCCAGTAAACCAAAATGGAACTCTGTCACAACTGTCTCAGTTCCCAGTGTTGTTTTGAATACTCACCCTCAGGAAGCCAGCCCTCATCTGTGTGGGTGTTATGATGATGGCGCGGTGCATAGAATCCAGCAACTCGCACATCATTGAAGAGGTACGCGTGTCCATTTTTTCTATAGCCATCACAATGGCTTCATACACCTGCAACCAGGAATTTGGTTATTTCAGACAAAGGTTGATAAAAATTGGTCTTGTCACTCTCCAGTATTGCTAAATATGGAGACTTGTGCTTCCAAGGCAACATTATCTAATATAATGTATTCCTCTATCAAGGCATTTCCAAAACTATACACAACCAACCAAATAATACATAAAATAGGTAATGACTTACCAGTTCATGGTGGAAATGAGGCACCTCCAGTTCCTGAAGGCATCTTGTGGCCTCAGCAATGTCAGAGGAGGATAAAAACTCCTCCAATAGCAGAACCATCTGCTTCACCAGGTATTTCACAGGTCTGGTCCCACCTCCAACTCCCCACACATTGTCCAGCCTCACCAGGCCATGGCGCATAGACAAGAGGCTGTCCGACCTTGCCAACGTCACAACCGCATGCTCACAGTCAACCTGAATTGATAAACCCCGGTCAAAATAGAACAAAATTATCAATGTGACATATCCACATACCTTACTGCACAACTGAAAACACTGGATCTTCAGATGTATTATGAGCAATTATCAATACCATTTCATTCAGAATTTTCACATACAAAAATCTGAAATCAGTTGGCTACACATGTGTAAATCATAAATCTACTACTACATTTAGCACAGCAGAAAACTGAGCCCCAGCATTTCCCAGTAGGCAGTGAGTGAGGGTGGCCATCTCACCTTGCCTTTGTAACCCTGAAGGAACTTGGGAGGGATGCAATCATCGGCAATGGAGCGCGCGATGAAGTTGCCCAGGATGGTGGGAGCTTCTGGCGTATCCAGCACAAGCTCGTTAAGGTTCTTTATAAGCGTATCATAACCTGGAGGACACCACAGAGGTATTAGTCTGAGACCCACTGTGCTCATACCAAGAACATACCAAGAATTCAGTGCAAATTCTTGGGCCATTCCTAAGCAAAATATCTCTGAAGGTTATGATACTGTTAACTTTGCTTTAGATGTAATTAATATTAATGGTTCATGTGTCTGACATCCTGTTCCCTCCTACAGCTCCATCCAAGAGAGTGGCCTTGAAATACATGTTCTTTTATTATATGCTACTTTTCTACAAATTCTTAACACAGCTATTCAGTGACACCAGATCTCACTGCCTTCTGATACAAAGCAAATCACTGTTCTCTTTTATCTGAATTAATTTAACTTCAGAGGTCCTGTCTCAGACAGACATGGACACAGGCAACTCAGTACCTTTGGCATAATGAGGCTCAAAGAGAAGGTGACCGTACAGGTCCGCCAGGAGGACACTGGTCATCTCTCGGTGAGAGGGCTTATGCTCCATGGCAAGCTCCACTGCAGACACAACCACCAGGTGTGCCCGTGTCGACACCTGCAGCTCCTCCAGGGACAGGTACGTTTCATGGGTGTCCCCGTGGTCAAAGTACTCGGCCACCAGGGATGAGATTTGTTTCTGTCCAGGTAAGATAAGTGGTGTTTAAAGTGTGCTAATAATGCAAAGTGGGGCAACAAGAGCATCTAACACAAAAGATAACAACATGAGCTCTCTCAGTGCCTCACCTGCAGTTCTTCATTGGAACGGTCAAGATTAATCACTTTGATCTTGTACTCCCTATTCTCAGGGTTTGCTTCATCATAGTTAGGATCATTGGAGTCGATGGCTCCATCCAACTCCTCCTCCGCCAATTCAGATCCCAGCGCTCCCCAGGTTCCTTTGCCTCCTGCTCCACCTGCAAATGTTAAAAGTCATTAGGCCTGATCTGGCAAAAAAAAATTAGCACATCTGTCCACACTACAACTCATGGGGATATCACACCATCATGACAACTCATACACTACAGGTTGTCAGCTGTCCATGTTACATAAACATTGTCTGTGAACTAATAAGTTGTTAAAACTAATTATATCAACAATACAAGGATAAAAAGTCAAAGATACTGTGCTGTGATGATAAGATAAAATTATCACAACATACATTTGTACTCACACAGGAGATTTTCCTGTTTGTTCCTTTACCAAACCTGACAAGGTGATCAGAATATAACCAGAGCAAAGTTCAAATTCCTGTCAGTAGTTCAGGGAGGACATGAGGGAGGAAGGAGGGCAGCAGCATCAGTAAAATGCAGTTCTTAGATGACAACACGAGTTATGCCTTGTCACATGCAACCTTCACTGTACAAGGATACACCACTGACAGTATGAAGCAGTCGCGCTATACAGATCTTTATGCAGTGTTACTAACTGAAAACACGCACGCAAGCACACACACACACACACACACACACACACTTTACCTGGTGTATATGTGTATAGAGTAAAGTACACATTGCCAACTCATACTTTTTTTTAAGCATAGAAATAAACATTAAACTGCAGTCCTCTCAGAAGCAACATCCAGTGTGTGAAACCTTCGTTGGTACACAACCCGACCCCCACCGCTCCCCTTCAACCGCCCCACACACACAAAAAAAAAAAAAAAAAAAAAAAAAAAAAACTGCGTTCTCAACTTAATCGCCCGTGTTTATTATAGATGGTAACGCGGCATCAGGCACCGAGCCAAGTGGTTGCGGTGAAGGGACGGACTTGAGGTTGCGCCTTGCCAGCAGGATGCCAAAACACAGCAAGGAGAAGGAGGGAGAGACGCCGATAGTGAACGGAGGAGCAGTGTGGGGAGATACACGAGACCTCAACTTAATCAGCGTCCTTCAAAAAACATTCGTAGCATTAGTGTTGTGTTTTCAAATACTCATCATCAATCTACTGTTACGTTCTACTCTCTTCTCGCTGTGGTTTCGAGGACATTAGCTCACTGGTAGTCTTGTTACACCAGGGGCTTTCTAATCTGCTTAGTGTGGCGTGTTCGGGAGAGTGCAGGCGTGTGGCTTGGTCTCGCATCCCTACAACACGGTATACTCTCTCAAGGTCACAGTAAAAGCACAGGGAGAAAATAAACTCTGGCTTTCATCTCAACCTCTCCATGTTTGCCTTCCTGCCTGACAACTCTTGAGATATCTTGCATAGACGCTTCGTGAGCTTGAATTAAAGTGCCGAGTAGTTATTTCAGTACGTCCAGTCCGCACAACGACCTCAAGAGAGAGAGAGAGAGAGAGAGAGAGAGAGAGAGAGAGAGAGAGAGAGAGAGAGAGAGTCCAAAGTATGTGTGTCCCTAATCAAAAGCAAACTCAACCAAAAGGAAACGCAATGAAAAGTAAACGTGGAGAGAGAGAGAGAGAGAGAGAGAGAGAGAGAGAGAGAGAGAGAGAGCGGTTGTGTTGTTGCCATGGGGAGGAGAGCAGCAGCAGCAGAAGCAGACCGGCAAAGGCACCTTCCCTCCCTCTCTCACTCCTGCCGTTATCATGATTTTCTTATCCACAGTATAATTTTCTTTCACCTTGCCACTCTTTCACACGACAACATAGCTCCACAGAACAGCTAATAACCCAAACTAAACGTACTATTTTATTCACTTATCTCTCATGCTCCACCTTAGTTAGGTAACGCCAGTTCGCCACGTACGGAATCAAGAAAATATATAGAAAGCACTGGTTAGTCGACTGAGCGCTACATGGCTGGCGGGCTTGTCGGTGGTGGTGGGCGTGTACCAGGAAGCAGAGAACCCAAGACCAATTTCCCTCTGGCTTTACTGCTTTGCTGGTTGGCTGGTGGATCTAAAACATTGCATGAAGACCTGATAGACAGACTAATCTTTCCTGATGGCTTTAATATAGCTCTTCAGTCTGTGAGGGTAAAAGGTGAAGGTATGTGATAGGTGGAATTTGTTAGCTCTATGTTATTTTGGGATTTACTGGAACTGCGAGGTTAACAGAATTTTTAAGGCTTGGTTCAACTTGACAGACTGGACACAGCCGGTTTCTGCTACATTAAATACTATTCTCTGTATCCTCTTGCTGTATCTATCATTTATATAGTTTAGTTAATGGTGCACAACTGCTTTATCACGACAATCTAAAAGTGAAGTGATAAGATTATGGTATATTATCAATGTTTGTTTACTTGTTTAAGTTTGTGTTCCTGTAATGTGACCTTCACTAAATACCTACGTCACGGGAGACCATGGTGTCTTTAAGTACTTCCCCCCACCCTCTTTTTTTTTTTTTTTTTTTTAGCAGGGTACGTGAATATATTCAGGATGCCCAACAGCCATCGCCTCCACCACCAAAACAAGGCTGTCTAGTCACTCTCGTGTCTACCCTGCCCTACCACCGCCACCAGCGCTGACGCCCAGCTTGAAACCAAGATAATAACCCTCCCTGTTCACCATCACCACGCCAATAGTAGTAACACCTATATCTTGCTCCCCACCACTGCCACCCAGACGCCCCGAGTCACCTCCACGTTCACATTACATGTGCAACCAGCTGTAATACCATCCTCCCTGCCCAGCATCGCCACTCGACGTCCCCTTCACTACATCCTCGGCAACTGGACACAACGTCCTTCCTGTCCACCAGCACCCTCATCCGTGCCTCTACATGTGCTCAGCCCAAACCTCCACTACAAGAACTTGACAAACTGGTATACCAACCGCCGACGACCTTCTCCGCGGCTCACAATGGCAAGGGTGGTATTTGAGGTGTAACGGAGGGAGAGAGAGAGAAAAAAAAAGCAAGTGAATTACAGTAGAAAGAAAATAACAAATGTCACAGTAACGGTTTAAAGGACATGCCCGCGTTTATGTAATACTGTAGGCACTTGGCGGTGCATGATTCACCGAGTCTAGTCTAGTCTACCCACCACTCTGCCACTGCCCCTCTACCTCCCACCGTTCCTCCTCCCCTATTGGCGTCTCTCACGTGACCCAAGGATTGAGCGGCTGGCGTGAGGGAGACCGACGGAGAGAGGCACGCAAAAGGGGGAAGGGCCCACCACCACCGATTCCATCACAACCACCGCCGCCACCCACGCCCCGAGGCCACCTGAAGCCCGCCCGTCACCTGTCGCTAAGATATACAACCCTCCTTCCCGGCAGAGTGGATGGACCCTCTGCCCCTTGCTTTACCCTGATATCCCGGCGCCTCGGCAAGAGCAGCACCCAGCAGCATCTGGCTAGGCTCCTACGCACGTGCAATGAGGGAGATCGATGCTTACCCGGCAGAGGACATGCATCGCGGAGGTGTATTTACCGTCCCCCTTCCCCTTCACCTCCCTGCGTGGGTGCTGCAGGGCCGGCGCCGGGATGTGGGAGGGGACCCGTTATCACCCCAGTGGGGCCGGCAACTACGCAGTTGTGTTGCCGCAGAAAGCCGCCAGTCGGCACCACGTGGCGTCCCGGTCCTTCTCGCCGCGATGCAGCCCCCGCCCGTCCCTGCGCACCACGTGGCACTGTTATTGTTTACATCCTGGATTCGCACCTCACTCCCTCTCCGTCAGGCAGTCACTTCAGCCCCCTCGCTACATTCTGACATTCACTAACCATAATATCTCACTATCTCTTAAGCCACTCATAATCCTCCTTCAAAGGCCTTCACCACCATTTCCATCCACTCCACTGCCAACACCGTCCCCACAAATTTTCCACAGTGTCCTCCATCCTATCAATGTCACCAAGCTAGGGGGAAGGTGACAGGACGAGCAGTTGGCAACAAGAGCGTGAGCAATGTATAAATAGAAGGTTGTTATGGTTGCCGACATTAAAATTTTACGTGTTATGATCGCGTGGGATGGTTGTTGACTGAGAAGTAATCTTGAACGTTGACGATGAAGAGGGAGATTAATTTTGCCAGATAAAAAAAAATGTTTATTTATGAAGTTGTAGTCAAGGCTGGCAGAAGTTGAACTACTGCCAATGTTTACGTTTTACTAGCCACGTTACGCTACGGTGGAATGAGAGAGAGAGAGAGAGAGCGCTCCATTTTTCTCTCCGTATTTAGCACGAGTGAGAGGAGATGGAAACATGAACGAGAGGGTTCGATGCATCCGTTTCTCTCTTAAATGCCCCTCCACTCCTATCCCTTTCCACTTCTCAACAACCCTCACCTCTCTCCCCGGCAACGAAAAATATATAAAGTTGCACGACTCGTGATCGAGCAGAGGGAGAGGAGTGAGAGGAGGCATGAAGTGGTACTACTCTTACACAACACCAAAACAGGTCGGCCACAAAGCTACCTACCTTGCATACAGGGCCATTCTTCCCCCATCACCCCAAGCATTACCTCCTTCACGATGCCTTGCGGCCCTATGCATACACCCATAAATCTTTCCACCAACTTTCAACACACACACACACACACACATTTCTGCCACCCTTCAAGAGCCTCATGCAGTACCTATTCACACTCTCAACCCTTCACCACCACCACCACCTCATCCATCTACAGCTTTTCTACGCAGTATAAGCCACCTCCACCAGTCTTCCCCCCACCCTGTTAGACATACAAATCAGACACGCTCTCGCTCGCTCTCTCTCTCTCTCCACGTGGGTGACCTGCGCAGGTACGGAGGAGAAAACTGTAGCGAGT